>NC_037350.1:47411424-47762424 GCF_002263795.3 Bos taurus
CACAAGCATCAACTTTTGAAGTTCTGTTCAGTCAGACTAGAGATAATAATAAAGTGAATGTGAATCCTTTGATTCATCTTGTCCACAAGTGCTTACTAGATTTAGTCTTACTTCTTGTTTTGTTATGAGAGCAGTGAGTTAGTGTGGCTTATCCATTTCTTTTGATAGAGTTTGGAGATGGCAGGTAGTGGGTCAGTACACTAGGCTGTCTGTATCTGCTGGTTCTGCATCTGTGAATTCAACCAAAATGTTCTAAATGGATATTTTTTAAATTCTAGAAAGTTCCAAAAAGCAAAACTTGAATTTGCCACATGCCAGCAGCTGTTTCTATAGCACTTACATTGTACTTGCGTAGCATTTACATTGTATTAGGTATTATGCGTAATCTGGAGATGACTTTAAATGTGTGGAAAGATGTACAGGTTACATGCCGCGTCCTGTACCATTTCTCTAAGGACCTTGAGCATCTGCGGACTTTGGTATCCCTGAGGGTCCTGGAATCAGCACCCCACAGATCCCTCAGGGTGACCGTACATAGTGTCTTAAGTACTGAAAATAACTACACTTGTTATTCTGACACTTAATACTTTCTCATTTATCTTCATAAGGCATATGTAAGATTAAAAGCACATGTATTGCTTACAGATATTCCAAAGAACCTTTTAGACGACCGTTGGTTTATTCAGAGTTTGCCCTTAGATCCAGGTTTTTCACCCTCTGCACTGTTGACATTTTGGAGCAGATAAATCTCTGTTGTAGAGTCTTATGTAGGATGTTCAGCACAGCCTTGGCCGCTACCCACCAGATGCCAGTATAACCCCTTCCCCCCAACCTGCGTTGTAATAACCAAAAATCTGGGGGACAGAGGACAGGAGTGTCAGAATCATCCCCCAGTTGAGAATTACTAGAGTAAAGCATGCAAAAATGTTTGTGTCCATCACTTCTTTTATAGACCTGGTCGTGGACACGGTTTGCCTTCAGGACTGACTTCACGTTTATCTCCAATGGGACATAAGGAAGCTGGGTTATTATTACTATTTCTCTGTTGTAGAAAGAGACAAAACCTTTACAGCTAATTACTTTTAGTACCGAGTTATAGCTCCTTAGTAAACTTCTCCTTTATTTTCTTTTAAAGTGGGGTTTTCTTTTTTTATCTTGAGAAAACAAATGTGTCTACATCTTTGAGTATGAAATTGATTTCATTTGGGAACCCCACCCACCCCGAAACTAGAAGGTTTTTTAATTGCAATAAAATGCACACATACATAGTTTGGGAAAGTATTAAACATAAGTCTGGAAGAGATTCATAAAAAGCACATTTCACAGCAAATTTTAGAAATTGCAATACTATATTTCTTTGGAAACCATTGTAGTGGGTCCCAGTCTCCACAGGATAAAAAATTTTAAGTACAGAGTAAAAATATGTAAACTTAGGTAAACATCGTAGTGTAGAATTCTAGATTTGAACTAATTCAGACTTTTTTCTGCGATTACTCTGCTGTGGTTTTTTTGTTGTTGTTGTTTTTTAAATGCAAGAATATTGAGTGACCCCGGGGTTAGAGGGGCCAAGCATCTAAGGAAAGCGTGTGACATGATTCTGAGCTGTTCGGAGTTTACTTTGAAATGAACGTGTGTTGGCGACTCAGTTTGTCCAGGATTGGCTCTGTACCTGGAAGTCCTTTAAATTAACTTCAGAGTTTATCATTAAAGGATAAACAATGAAAATGTCTTAATTTGAAAGTTGGGTATTACTGAACTTCAACAGTAACCTCAGCAATTGTTTAGAACTCAGACCAAAGAAGGATCTGGGGGTGAGGAGTCCCGTGGCACTGACCTTATTCATACTTGCGAGCGCCTGGTGGTGATAACCCAGCCTTTCTGGTGCGTGTGTCACGGGTGTGAACTTTGTTCGCACAGTGCACCCTCTTGTGGTCTCCGCTCAGCAGAGCTCTCCCCACTCCTGCTGTGTGCACCATTAGTATGTATTGCATCGTTATTGAAAAATTGTACATGCGGACCAGCGCGTGTGATATGACTCCGTTTGTTGTTAAGTAAATGTTTGTGTAAACATAGGAAAAAGACTGCAAGTGTAGCCATGCAACTAGTAACAGCTCCAGGAAAAAGGAAATGGGTTTGATGTGTATGTGGGGTAGAGGAGGGGACTGTCCCTTTATATTCTTGTGTTTGAATTTGTTTCTAAGCTCTGTAATACTTCTTTAATAAAAATGAAGGGGAAATGCTAATCCAGGAGAAATTACTGAGCCATAAATATTTACACTTTCTGTTTTAATAGATTTTTGCAGATTGCTCGCCAAAAATACTAATTACTCCCACCACCATGAATATCAGCTTTTGAATGTATAATTTAATATGCACATTTTTGGTAGCTGCTAGAAATTTTAACTGCAAACCATAATTACCTATTACAGGTAATTTTAACCAATTACTTATTACAGGTAAATAGTTTGATTGCTATACTGTGTTCTTCTGTTAGTCGTGTGTGAATCTGTTGAGCATAACGACAGATGTGACTATGATTTTTCAAGAGTGTTTCAGCTAGAGGAATCCTTGTTTCAGACTGACACAGAATCCCTTTATTTGACCTTCAAAGCAGAATTACTGCACGCAGGAGATGGTCGTCTGAAGTTAGCTCACTGTTTACAAAAGATTGTTCCTTTTTTTTTTTAATTTATTTTTAATTGGAGGGTAGTAGTAGTAGTGTTAGTCACCCAGTCGTGTCCCACTCTTTGCGACCCCGTGGACTGCAGCCCGCCAGGCTCCTCTGTCCATGGGATTCTCCAGGCAAGAATACTGGAGTGGGTTGCAGTCCCCTTCTCCAGGGGATCTTCCCGACCCAGAGATCGAACCTGGGTCTCCTGCGTTGCAGGCAGATTCTTTACGGTTTGAGGCACAGGGGAGACCTTAATTGGAGGATAATTGCTTTACAATGTTGTGCTGGTTCTGCCGTGCTACAGCATGAATCAGCCATGAGTATACATATGTCCTCTCCCTCGTGAGCCTGCCTCCCACCCACCCTGTCCCTTATTTGGGAGAGTCCTTTTTAATTGTGAACAGTCACTGGCTTGTTAGGCCAGGAGGCGTGCTCCTGTTGGGATGTGCTTGGGGGCATCTTTGCTGCTTCATGGAGGAGCAGTTGGGCGCCCTGTCTAGGCTCCGTTCTCGGGAAGTCACAGCCAGGCGTACCGCTTTCCTGACAGCTGCAGTTGATGACCCCCGAGACGACCTTCGCTCCTGCTGGCTTAGGGCGCTCTTTAACCTGCTTCTGAGCATGCGGGGTTAGTTACTGTCCTCTGTGCTTACTAGAAATTAATTTCCAGCTCATGCCAGGGTGTCATTTTGATAAAGTTTATTTGCATTTTTCTTATCTGACTATGGCTTTTCTCTTAGAATATAATAGTTTTGCCAAAGTTCCATGAAAGAATTTAATGAACTCTTAATGTTTTATTTATCTTTTGAAGAACGACCGCCTCTGAGGCTGAAAGGTTAAAGTCATGTTTTGCCTTTTGTCTAACCTGTTTCCCCAGCGCATTGGATCGGCAAACCCCCACCCTGGTCTCTCCACACCACGGTCCACCTGCTCAGACCCCCTGGGTCGAGGGGCGTACTTGAGGGGGTTGTTTCACTCTAACTGAAACTTCAGATTCACTCCTGACCTCTTTTTACTTGGAAAGCCTTGGTGCTGAGGAACTTTAGATCAGATTGGCAGAAAAATACTCTTGCAATAGCTTTGTGTGTGTGTATATGTAAGACTTTTAGCCATCTGTGTAAAAACTTCCCTGAAATGATCTGATTTGCATTTGGGATAGAAAAGGCATAGGTTTGGGTGTCAGCGAGTCCTACCTTTGCATCTACAATTTAGTATTCAGTGGCCATGAAGAAGTCCATTTAGTGTCCTCATACAGAAATATTAAGAAACATCTCAAGATGAACTTAGGATATTTGATGCAGATACGTTTGGTGTTTATTTGCTTTAAGAATTGGAACTGAACTAAAGAGATTGCTTGAGTTCTCGCCTATTGATTAATAACCTGTGGTTCATTTAAATGTGTCTAAAAGATATTTTGTGTAAGACATGCATTTTAATTTCTTGCAACAGCAATTCTTTTGGCATATGTTCTTTAATTTTAAATTATATGCAATTAAATGGAATTGGAGAAATAGATGTATGAAAATTTACTTGGATTGTGTTTGGATCTGTTGTTTAAAATACTAGATATTTTTGAGATTTCAGAAATGTGAATGCCCACTTTCAGGCATAGTAAGAGAAGCCTTAGATGTGTCTGATATGTTGTTTTCTTGTTGGACATTAAAACTGTTAACGGAGTTTTATCATTGCGACTTACAAGCTGATTGTTATGCTGCAGTGAGCAAATGTCAAGAGATAAAATTATTTTTGTCTCCCTGCATGGCAAAATAGTTGTCTGGAAAATGTCACGTGACTTTCAAATTTTCTTTTCTCAGATTCATAATGACCTTTTAATAGCTAGTGAGAAACAGCACGTGACGCAGTGGGAGGATTTCATGAAAGAGCAGCACAGCAAGCAGGCAGAGGTGGACGAGGAGCACAGGAAGGCCATGGAGAAGCTGCGCGAGCAGTACGCCGAGATGGAGAAGGGCCTGGCAAAGTTCTCAGCCTTCTGAGTGCGTGAACCACAGCAGTGATGAACTAACGAGAAAAAACTGACGTTCCCCCCCCAAAAAAAAAACGTCCCACCAAACCATTTAGCCTCTGCTTCAAGCTTAGCAATATACTCGATGGCACTCTCCTGTCGGAAGACGGAGCCCTCTCCTTGAGTCTTCCCTGTTTCCTAGAGGAGTGCCACGTCTTTCCAGTTTCAAGTGCCTCTAAATGATCATTTAAAGGGGAAGGAGTTGGAGGAAAGCAGTATCCACGTGCTCTCGGTTAATGTGGACCAGTCTTGCTTTCCATTGATTGATTATCTCGGAGAACTAACCGTAAGTACAGACTTCTTAGGGAAGTAATTTAATTCATCCTTCTGCAGGGTTAATGTTAGTTTATCATTGTGGCTTAGAAAGCAGAGATGGTGTCTGCCTGTCGTGGCCTCCTTGGCTCTTGAAGGAATGTATACAGTGTTGTTCTGTGAGTAATTACTGTAGACAGAAACAGCTGTCCTGGGAGCAGAGGTCATATTGAAGAGAGAGGAGCATCAGAACTGCGTCTCCGCTGTGACATGGGGCCACGCCGGTCTCTGAACGGCCCGCTGGGAGAAGGTGTATAATGCTGTGTTTTCGCTGGACAACAAGACACGCTTGTTAAGATTGTGGCCTTCCAACACTTCATATTTTCAGCTTTGTTTAAAACATGCTTACAAGGAAAAGCTTACCAGAAACACGATTGACTTTTAACCTTTCCAAGAACCATAATCTTGCCCATAGTCTTTACCTCATTTTTACGTCTGTTTTTGCTGTGGGTAAGCTTTGTAAGATAAATAACGTCTCTACATGTTTCAGCCATTTAATGAGTAATCAGCAAATTCTGCCAAGGCCTCCCTCTGGAACCGTATAAAGATCCTGGCTCTGAGTAAACCAGAAGTATTTGCCCACACGGCAAATGATCCATGTTAAATGTAAATCCTTTTTAGTGTTGAACGTCTGTTCTCATAAGCAGGTGTATTATGATGAAATATGTACCAATTCTGTCATCACTGTGATCTTTAAAAATCTGCATTTAACAGTCTAATTGAGGAACTAAATAGATTTTTTTTTTATTTACCATGAACCAAGCAGAATTATATGCAATAATTTCAAGAGATTTATGGCCAATGAATGTGAGGTATGGACAGACCTTTCAGGTCTTTTCATTGCTCTTCAGTGAAGAAAGGCACAAGAAAGAAAACACCCAGCTTTCTTGTGTTATCTTAGTGTTGCTCCTGCAGAAAAGTGACAATGCCTGCCTGTGTAAATTTATGGCTTACTGTCAAAGCTTCGTTCTTGGCTGCATGTTGAAAATGTGATTAAAGTTAATAGAGGAGATGAAATAAGTATTTGAAATTTCTTTCAATAACACAGAACTTCTGCCAACTCCCTCTGTCCGCTACTGTAGGCTTGACAAGCTCATCCATCATCCTCTGGTACCTGGACCTAAAAGAGTACTTGCTGACACGCAGGCATGTTGGAATTTTCTTAATTCTCTTTTCAGTGGATGGAAAAAGAAAACATACTTCCAAAAATATCCTGCACATGAAAAGGGAGGGGAACCCTAAATGAAAATTCCCTTTGTACTGTAGGCAGTTTCAGAAGAGCTATTAATTGCCAGTGCACCACTGAACAGAGGCTGGAACCAGGAAACCAGGACCGTGCGTGTGAGCAGTAACGATTCCTCCACTTGTGCATAGATTTTTGACCATGTTCATTCATGTCGTGTGAATAATAAAGATTTTACCATATGAGTTTGTATATATTATATGAGGATCTAAGGGCCTTCTTAAACCAAAATGACTTTATGAACTTTTTGAGCTTTAAACATTGATGCTAAATCTCTTCTTTGTAACTTTCTTAGCTATTTAATATACCTTCTAAAAGAGATGGTTGGTTCTCTTTCCTTTTAATATTTTTAGTAGTGAACACTTTAACTTATATTTCTCAGTTTCTAAATCACTTTTGATATGTATTTATGTATAAAATTTTGCTTTAGTAGTCATATAATAAACAGCATTTCTGCTGTTACGCTGTCTAGCAGAGAGAATATAGCTTCTGGGTGGCTCACAGGATTACTTTCTAATGAGGAAATGAAATACTGTTTTGTCAATATAAAGTGCTGTAGAAATGTCTTAAAATTCTCACTTTTTTTCTTTTTCGTCATGATTTCTTTTTTTTTTCACTTGCATATGTGGATTTTTTTTTTTCCCCTAACATGTAGACTTCTCAGTTCTGTTCTTATTGATTTCTGCTTTCATTAGACTGTGGTCCAAGAATAGATTCATATAAGACTGAAATGTTACAGTTTGTTGAGATTTGCCATCTGACCCAAAATACGGTCAGTTTTGTAAACGTTGTGTTGGTGCTTGAAAGTGTGCATATTTCCAGTTGTTGGGTGTTCTTTAGACCAAACTGGTACTTGTATTGGCCAAATTGTCTCTGTTTTAGTGTTCTTTTTCTTCTACTTGATCTTTCAGGTCCTAAGAGGTGTTAAAATTTTCTGTTCTAGTGGATTTTCTAATTTCTCTCTGTAATTACGTTAGTTTTTGTTTTATATATTCTGAAACTTTGTTTTCAGTGTATTAGAAGTTTAGAATTGTTTATCTTCCACGTTTAGAATTGAATCTTATATTTGTTGTCACAGCTTCTGTTTCTAACAGTGTTTTTATATCATTTTATGTTGCCTTAAAATCTTTTGTTTCTGAAAGGAATATTTATAGAGGCCCACCACTGGTTAGTGTTTGCATGGTATATGTTTCTCTGTTCTTCAGTCAGACCTTTACTATGTGTTTTCATGTACCCACTAAAAGCTAACTAGGTTTTTTTTTTTCCTTTGTATCTATCATTTAGCTGGAGACGTTAATTGATTTACATTTGTGGAAATTGCTAACATATCAGGGTTTATTTATACCATCCTTTTGGGCTTTTTGTTCTACCATTTTATTATCTCTCTGCCTTTGGGTGTTCCCCACCCCCATCTTCCGCATTGAGCTTTTTGTTTTTCCATTTACTTTTTCTCTGCAAGTTTAAAAGGTAAAACTAAAATTTTGTCTTTTTAATGCTTACCGTGAATTTTAGTGTGCATAGTTAACAGAATCTAAAGTTTTATGTTTCACTCTTACACTAAACATCAGACTTCTGAGCAAAATCTGATTGCCTTTCCTTAATTTATAAGTGTCTAGAATTTTAGTTTTATCTCAGTTTAATTCCAAAATAGTTATTATATACAGTCAGTATTTATTTAAATTTACCTGTAAGTTTACCGTTTTATTATCCTTGAAAGTTAGCTGGGTATACAAGTCTGGATTGACGGTTATTTTCTCTCATATTATAATAATACTGTTCCACCGTTGTCTTGCTTCTATTATTGCTTCTGAAATGACACTTGTCAGTTGATGAGTATTCCTTTGTAGGCAATCAGTCTTCTCGTTCAGGTTATGTTTAAGTTCTTTATCTCTGCAATCAAATGTCATTTTACTACAACTTGTTTGCTGTGGATTTCTTTTTATTAATCTACTCAGATTCACTGAGCTTCTTGAGTCTGAGAATTGGTAATATACCTTGCATTTTCTCAATTCTCTCCTTTAGGAAATCAAATTAGACTTTAAGTTTCACCATCTCACTCTGTTCTTTATATCTCATAATCTCTGTTTCGTATTTTTCTATCTCATTATCTCTGTGTTGAACACTAGATAATTTCCTTACATCCATTGTCCAGTTCACTAATTGTGTCTTCTCGCTGTCTCTGATGTACTTAACCTACCTATCGTTTTTAATTGTGATTATATTTTTTCATTTCCAGAAATGTTGTTTGGTTCTTTCTCAAACTTTCTAGGTCGTTTGGGGTAGTTCCTCTATTCTCTCTCTTTCTTTTCTTTTAACATATTAAATGTTCTTATTTTACATTCTGTATATAATTTCAGTATTTTCATCCTTTTTTTTGTGGATCTGAATCTATAGTTTGTTTTGTCTGAAACAAGTATATGACTTGTTTTCTGATGCGATCAGAAATTTTCGTTGTGAATTTTCATTGTGAATTGACATTCCTCTGAACTCCATTTAGGGGAATTTTTGATATGTTCCAACAGAGAAGTTTGCTGTGTGTTTTTTTTCTAGCACCTCCGTTTTGTTCCTTTTGGCCCTGCTAACCCTGGACTACTTCAGAGTCAGAGTTCCCCTTGGGTTTCCGCCCGCTCCCTTGCTGTCCTTCAGTGTGTATGGGCGCTCACCAACACTCACAAGCCTTGTGAATTTCCTCCTCAAACGTACAACAGTGTCAGGCTGTGATACGACATCACTAGAGATTTTTTTCATCCTTCATATCTCCACTTGGAACACAGACGAGAAACTTCCGGTGTTTTCCTAGCTCACTCCCTGATAGGTGCCCTTTGGGGAGTCATCAGTGGTGCTGCAGTCCAGCTTGGCCCCTGCTGTGGACTGAATCGTGTCCCGGAATTCATATGTTCAAGCCCCAGCCCCCAGTGCGTCTGTATTTGGAGATGGAGCTTATATGGAGGTAATTACGGTTGAGCGGGGTCAGAAGGGTGGGGCCCTGATCTGACGGAACCTGCGTTCTTAGAAGAGACCCTCTCTCCCTGTGCACACAGTCACGTGCTTATACAGCAGAGAAGGCGGCTGTCTGCAAACTAGGAAGAGGTCTCAACGGGACGGAATTTTCTGGCACCTTGATCTTGGACTTCTTGCCTCCAGAACCACGTGAAAATAATTTTCTTGTGTGTAAGCTGCCCAGCTGTGCAGTTGTGTTTCGGTGGCCCGAGCAGACCTACCCAGTCCCAGGCCGTGATTCCTGCCCCCGTGCAGCTGTAGTCCTCAAAACGGGGGTCCTTCCAGGCGTCAGGGGTGGGACCTGGGACAGTTGGCAGTTCCGTAGCCAAACCTTCTGAGGGGATTTCACCGTTTCCCAGTCTGCCCTCAGTTGTTTCATTAATTTGCCATGAGCTCAGCCCTGTATATTATAAAATATATATACAGGTTAAATTTTCTCTAGCATTTCAGGTGTTCAGTAGTTAGTGGGAAATAGTGTGCGACATGCCTTTATTTAAAATGGGTAACCAACAGGGGCCTACTGGACAGCACAGGAGACACCTCCCAGTGGTAAGTGGCAGCCTGGGTGGGAGGGGAGTTTGGGAGGAATAGATACGTGTATGTGTATGTGTATGTGTATGGCTGAGTCCCTTCGCTGTTCACCCGGAAGTATCCCAGCATTGTTTGTTAACAATCAGCTATACCCCAATACAAAGCAAAAAGTAAGAAACGTCAAAAAATAAAGTTACCAGAAAAAAGAAATAGCATGTTAGGTAAGTATATGTTGATTTTATTATGTTCAAATTTACCTTCTAAAACACCATGTCCATATTCTAGTATAAAGAATATCTTTTCTTTCAGTCATTGTGCCTAATATTTTCTATTTGGTGGTTCCTTTTATTATTATTATTATTATTATTATTATTATTATTAGATCTCTTGTTGTCTGTGAGCTAATTTGATTGTTTCTGTTCTGTTGAATTATTTTTACTATTGGTAAGCTAATAAAAGCAAATAAGAGCATAGTAGTCTTGTTTTGAACCTGCATAACTCTTACCTGAGTACTTCATTTTGGATTTTTTTTTTCTTTTTAGGACATTATTGTAGTTTAGGTCCCTGTTATAAGTATATAGATAGAAGTACTAGATTTGTGGTATTAACCCCAAAGTTCCATGAAACTCTGGAGAAATCATAGGTGCCTCCAGTGTACACCGTGGATTCTCCTTTTTGCTTCTGTCACACATAGGTTTTCCAGTCTGAACACTTCTATTCACTTCTTGAACTGTCTTCTACAGTATGTATGTTTCAATACATTGGGTTTTGGTTGCCATTGCAGATTAAAAGGCAGAGGGTTTTATTGCTTTGTAATTTGACATAATGACTGCCTTTTCTGAAATTGTACCCTCGGGCCTCTTTTTTGTCATTTTTACAGCTGTAAGTCTTTATCTCAGGATGAAAAATATCAGAAAAAAATATTTTAAATGTTAATTCAGTCAAACTATTTGAAGCTAGATCATTATAGAGAATGCATTTTTAGTAGCCTGCTTTTAGTCCTTCAGAAAGGTTTTACAATTATTTCGTTAATTTTCAACTCCAATTAAATGCAGAGATTAATATTTTATTGACTTAGTGTAACTGAAAGTCATACAGTGAATCGGTTCGGTTCAGTCGCTCAGTTGTGTCCGACTCTTTGCGACCCCATGAATCACAGCAAGCCAGGCCTCCCTGTCCGTCACCAACTCCCAGAGTTCACCCAAACTCATGTGCTCGAGTTGGTGATGCCATCCAGCTATCTCATCCTCTGTCATCCCCTTCTCCTCCTGCCCCCAATACCTCCCAGCATCAGGGTCTTTTCCAATGAGTCAACTCCTCGCATGAGGTGGCTAAAGTATTGGAATTTCAGCTTCAGTATCAGTCCTTCCAGTGAACACCCGGGACTGGTCTCCTTTAGGATGGACTGGTTGAGTCTCCTTGCAGTCCAAGGGACTCGCAGGAGTCTTCTCCAGCATATGGTAATTAGTTACGTCACTTACGGCCTGCTCTTTCTAGTTCTTCTCATTTTTTTAACTGCTAAAACCATGTTTTCTTGTGACTTGCCTGTCCACCTTAGCAAAGCCGTATTTTCTCTGATATTTTCATATTTGTGTTCCATAAGCAAGAGGAAAATAACCTAGGTTTTCAAACATGATACACTCAACAGAGGGATAAATTAATAATTACACTATTTTCATCCTCCCAAAAGTCAGGATTCAAACTATCTGTGGAAATAGTCAAAATCAATTTATGGTAAGTAAATACAATAATTATATCTGTATAACACAGCTTACAGTGTACTTTTTATGTGCCTTACATAATATAATCTTACTTCATCCTTCTAAACAAGATGTGCTCACTTTGTTTTTAGAGAAAGAGTAAGATGGTAGAAATATAGGGAATTTCGTGTTTTGCTCACCTAATGTTGAACCGGCAGCAACACATCAGATAAACAGTACTTTTATGATTAAAAAAAAAAAACTCCTTAATGTGTATTAACTGATTCACTTTTTGCTATATAGCAGACACTAACACATTGTAAATCAACTATATACCAATAAGTTTTTTAATGAAAAAATTCTAAAGTGATATGAAAATCCATTAGTACAGATGTGTCCCCCAATTTTTCTTCGCAATTCCATAGTTTGTATTTTTTTTAAAGAACACTTCAAGTACTACAAACACTCAGACGTCAGTACGGCTCTTCCCTACTGGGCAGCCTTCTGTAAGCCAGGTGGCGTAGAGTGAAGCAGCAGTGACGTTAGAGCACATCTTGCTAATGGACGCACGAAATACAGATAAATCGAGATAAAACCCAAGTACTCCCAGACACAGGTGAAAGCTGTGGCAGCTTAATGCTGAGATGCTGAGTGAAGGAGCTACTCGGTACACGCTGCCTCTGTAACAGTTTTTAAGATCAGTGCTGAAAGCTATGTGTTTCCCACCTTTTTTCATAAAAATGAAAACCCTCTTTGGATTTCTTTTGGTTAGCAAAAACCAGTGCTAATTATATGTCTTTTGTGAAAGTGAAGAACGTGGCAGCCTATACCAAGGTCACAGGACAAACGTCTCTGGAACTGACCCGTCGCCACAGCAGCTGTTGCCTTGAGCCTCTGGATCTAAACCCGCCAGTTCCCTGACCGAATATTAGGTGAAGCACCACCCTGTTACCCACCCTATAGCATCCTAACCCATCACCTAATGCCACCCTTCCAGTAGGAATTTTCTCTGTCTCGAGGCTATAAACATTGGCTATTAGCCCTTGAAAGGGGTCGGCTCTCCCACAAGCCTGCCTGCTCTTCTAACAGTGTTTCCCACTCTAATAAGCTCTCTTCTCAAATTCTGTCTCATATCTGGAAATCTTTTGCAACCCACGTACGCACCATGACAAAGAGCATGAAGCGAGCTTCCAGAAAGCAGGGAATTCCTGAATGTGAATTTGAGTCTTCTAAAATAAGCTGAATTATTTTAAAAAAGAACTACGTCACTATTTGCTGGATGGTCAGATTGCACCCTAGGCTGGAATATAATAGGAATGCCACTCGAAAGAGACCTGTACGTGGCCCGTCACCAGATGAAAGCGGTGTAGCACTTAAAGCAAAAGGGCCGAGTGCGCGGCCCAGCCCCTTGCGATGTGCCTGGGCCCCAAGGCCAGCAGATCCAACGCAGGAAGTACTACGCCTTTAAAAAATTCAAGTGAACAGAGAATACATGGCTTCATTTGTTCCTTTGGAGTAATTGTTTTCCGCCCCAAACTTAAATCCCTTCTAGTTGAAATCAGGTGGGCATGGAAAAGGTAATTGCCATAGAAGTCTTAACACGATTTATGAGTGAAAAATTCGACTATTGTAGAAGTCAGGGTCATCTGCAAATAGAGTTTTACTTTTTCTGTGATACTGCCTCTCACAGACTCCATGAAAAATAACTTTTAGAAGTAATAAATTGAGTAAACTTGCAGGATATAAAATCAGTATACAAAAAATCTGCTGTGTTTCCGTTCACTAACAATGAACTATCAAAAAGGAATTGAGGGGGTTTCCCTGGTGGCTCAGTGGTAAAGATTCCGTCTGCCGGTGCAGGGGACGTGCACAGGTTCGATTCCTGGTCTGGAAGGTCCTGTGTACAGTGGGGCAGCTAAGCCTGTGCGCCACAGCTGCTGAAGCCCACATGCCTAGAACCTGTGCTAGAGAAACCACGCAGTGAGATATCTGTGCCCCACAACTAAAGAACAGCCCCTGCTCTTTGCATCTGAAGAAGGCCCGCCCACAGCAGTGAAGACCCCGCACAGCCAAAAATAAAGTAACCTAAAAAAAAAATGAGAAAATCTCATTTACAGTTACAACAGAAAGAGTAAAATACCTAGGAATAAGTGTAAAGAGATGACAGATTTGTACACTGAGAACTACAACCTAAGCGCCCCATCAGTGGATGAGTGAATAAAGAAACTGTGATGTGTGTGTATATACACGCAATGGAATATGAGTCAGCCGTGAGAAGGAAGGAAGTCCTGCCATTTATGACAACACGGATGGAGCTTGAGGGTATTATGCTAAGTGAAATAAGTCAGAGAAGGACACATACTAAATGATGTCACTTATATTTAGAACCTGAAACAAAAACTTCATAGAAAAGACCAGGCTGGTGATTGCCAGCAGCAAGAGTACAGGGTGGATAAAGTGGATCAAAGGTCACAGAATACAGAGTTAAAGTTCTGGGGGTGTAATGTGGAGCGGGGTGACTAGTTAGCAGTACTGTGTTGTGTATTTGAAAAGTGCTGAGAGTGGATCTTAAAGTTCTCATCACAAGGAAAAAAATAGTAACTGTGATACGACGTCAACTAAACATTGTCATCGTTTCCTGGTAGACACATATGTCAAATCATCATATTGTATGCCTTAAACTAATACAATGTTATAAGTATATCTCAATTTAGCTAGATTGTTAAGATTTTTCTTTTTTATAGATCAGATTCTTTTATGAAAGTATTGCTAAAATTATAATTCTGCAGAGAATTTTATAAATGTTTCTAAGGCCTATTATAATGCAGTCCCTTAAAATAGAATTTGTAGAGAATTTTAATAGAAAACCACAAGTTAAATCTTTTTTTTTTTTTTAATTTCAGTACTCTGAAGTGCTTAAGCACCTTTTTGGGAGATGTATCTTTTTTAGAAAATTAGTTCATAAAATTACAGTGAGATTGTGGTCTCACACACAAACCTGATGTGGTCGATTGTGTATAGAGTAAATTTGTTTTTAATTAATTATATATCTAGTAAATTATTAAAATGGAAAACAGCATTTAATTTTACTAAGAAAAATGTTGATGCTATGGAATCTATTTTTTACTTAGGATCTAAAATTTACAGCTAAAAACCAGCAGGTGTCACTATGATGACAGACTTTTTTTTTTTTTCTTTTTCCCCTCTCAGCAGTTCTGTGTAGATGGGTGCATACCATCTGTGAACAAAGATGTGCAAGAAATAATAAATTTAAGCAAAGATGTCAAAATTTCGGAAAGTATATACAGCATCTCTGGAGAGTTAGTAGTACTTTTGAGAACTGTATTTTTTTCTTACTTTCTTCATATTTAATACATGAAGATCTTTAAATTATGTAACTGATATGAAGTTTCTAGAGACAAAAATATGGTAATTGGTGGAAAATAATAGGAATTAAAGAGCTAGTTGTCAGGGTGTCTTTTTCCCACTAAGTATGGAAACCAGGGGCTTCCCTGGGGGCTCAGACTGTAAAGAATCTGCCTGCAATGCAGGAGACCACGGTTCAATCCCTGGGTTAGGACGATCCCCTGGAGAAAGAAATGGCAGCTCACTCCAGTATTCTTGCCTGGAGAATTCCATGGATAGAGGAGCCTACCAGGCCATAGTCCATGGGGTCAAAAAGACTCAGACACGAGTAAGCAGCTAACACTTTGATGGGAGCCGAAGTAGAATTCATATGCGTTTACTCATTGAAACATTGTACTGTGTCTGGTTGTTACTCATTGAAGCATTGCACTGTGTCTGGTTATATTCAGAGAGATCTGTAGTCAATAGTAGCACTCCCATCTTAATGGAATTTACAGTCTAGTTGTGCACATGTAATAATGAAATAGAAAGACCAAGACCATAATATTACACAGTATCACAGTGAAGGCCGTGCCCTATAAGCGAGCAGTTTATGATTAAAATCAGGGAATTCCCAGTAGGAACTTTCTGTGTACATTATTATCAGAGAATCATTAGGATTAAAGATAAAATCTGAATTTACTAGGATTTAGAGAATGAAAAAATGGCAGACTATCTGGATTGGTTTAGTTCAGTAAGCATTTATGAATCACCTGTGATCCAGCCACTTTATATTCCTAGATAAATGGTAGGGATTTAAAAAGAAAAATTAATAAGACTTGGTTTCTGCCCTTGTTTATCAAAAATACAGATGAAAATACTGGCAGATTCCAGTGATAATTAACAGACATCTTTGATGTTGAAAACATCAGATAAAACTGGAAATTGGAAAGTTCACTGGTTTTGAGAGTCAGAAGACCTACATTTTAGTTCTGCTTCCATCCCTAAATTTACAGACTTAGCATCACTTAGTTTTCACACTTGCAACTTTATTAATTTGTGTTCACCCTGTGGTTTAATTAGACTACACGTGACAGGAGGGTTGCTCTGCAGAGTCCGTTGTGTGACCAGTGGGGAAAATTGCTACCCAGCACGTGGGTTTTTGAGAACGAAGCTGAAAATAGCAATTCCTGGTCTAGACAGGGCCGGGATAGTGATGAAGAGCTCGGTTTGGAATTTAAGATCGTGGGAATTTTGACATCCATATATAGGTATGTCTGTACACTGTTTATATTTCTTAGGACAATAAAATTTAGATAATCTGCCCTGTCGCTTTTTTTAATATGTGTTCGTAATCGTTAGCCCAAGTGACTAGAGTTACTATTTCCTTTTTTTTTTTTTTTGATTTTGAGAACACCATCATTATTAGTAAGATCAAAAAGATGTTAAGATATCAAAAAGATATCTTTGCCTTAGATAAATATTTTGCTTTTGTGTAATCAGTGAGAAAATACTATGGGCTTTTAGTAGGCAGCTACGCCTATTTAAGGATTTCCCATTTCCTTTCCCAGAAGATTAAATTGTTCAAGAACAAAGAACGTGTTTCATGCTGTTTCATATCCCATACTTAGGACTTGTGCTGTGTGTTTAAAACAGGAAAGTTCTCTCCATAGTATCAGGCTCAGTGATGAGTTTGATTAAGGGAGATTTGGATTGCCCTTGCTATTTCTGTCCACGTTTGTTTCACAGCGGTTGACTATGAAGATAAAGACTGGATGAACATATTCTATTATTTTTAGCCTACATCATCAGGTTTCTGTTTCGTCATCACCTAGCTTATAACATTTGCTCTTTCTCTTAGGGAAGCTTTTAAGATAAACTGCATACTGTGAAAGTCGAAACTTGGTGTTTTATCCCCCTGAAAACGAACAATGACTCCCGACGACCCTTTTCCCTTTAAAAATTTAGGTCATTTGTTTGGAACTTGGAATGAATCTTCGATAGAAGCAGCGATGTAGGTAGTGATTAGGCTTTTCTAGCCACAAAGACTGTGTCACAGTCTCAGAATATCACAGTGCCAGCCGCAGAACCAGTAGTTCGTCGTGTTGTAAGCTAGTAATCAGCCGCTGTACTGAATGGTTTTTGGGTTGTTTTTTTTTGAGAAATATATCCGAGTCTCACCTCGTGGGAGCTGGAACGTAGCTCTGGAAGCAGCGTGGCCAGGTGGAAATGGGGGAGGCGGAACCCCTTCGTTGCTGAAGGGAGGCTTCTGCGACTGAGGCCCCATCCTTCCTGGTTCCCCCCGTGGCCTCTCTCCTGTCTCCTCTTCTTGCTGTTACACTTACTGCTTCAAAACAGAGAGTTCTCCATCCCACTCCGCAGTGAAGGCTCACAGTTTCTGGTCTGGTGCTAAAGAGATTTTGAAGTTTTTTTTCAGTGATTTGTTGTGGATAAGCAGTAAGACGAGAGAATTCCTTCTCACCACCGCCCACAGACACATGTCTAACGTACTCACGGGATGGTGGTAATTCTTTAAACCCAACTGCTGAAGAAAGGGGTCTCCATCTGCAGATTCTGAGAGCTCCCACGACGTTCGTGCCCTGGTTCTCTAAGGCGGGACATGCTGTGAGCCGCCAAGTTGGCCGTGAGGTTGGCTGCCCACCACCTCGCACTGGGGCTGGAGGAGTGACGGAGGGCTGGGGCGAGCAGCCCTCAGGCTCTGTTTTCAGTTCTTTTCTTCCCTTCTCTCTTGCACCAGCGGATCCTCCCATCACAGACATGCATGAAGCGAGGCAGGGTGGGGGTGGAGACCCCAGGCCCCCGTGGTGTCTCCCATCCAAGGAGGATAGCGAGGCGCCTTCCTCTCTTCTGCATCAGACAGCGTGTGTTTGCCTGGATCTCTTGTGTTAGTCTTGGGTTCGTGGTCTTACCGTCTCATGGATGAGCACAGAGTGAGACCACACGTGAGTGTGGAAGGCACGGTGATTCTTGGGACCAGGTGGGTGTGAGAACCTCTCTCGCCCCCGGCGCTCCCCTCCCCCGTTCTCATCTGGACTTTCAGAAGTCTCAGCGCACTTGACAGCATTCTGAGTGGCTGCTGGCTGCAGATGACCTTGCGCCATGGAGGTGGTCAGGGTGTCATCCTCATAGGAGGCCCAGGGTCAAAGATGCGCGAGTTACGCTTGATAAACCAGGTGACCTGGTTATATTTTACTTTTGTGACTATTTTTATTTTGTGACCCCCAATCTTTAAAATGTTGCAAGATGTCAGCTGAGTGGCGGGAATTAAGGAAGGACCTGATCCGCAGCCTCAAATGTATGGTGGGGACCGAAGGGAGAGAGCGCCCCGAGGGGAAGGCGGGCACTGTACCTGTGCCTGCCTGGGAGCATCTGGTTTCAGTTTTAGTAAAGAAAAGGGCAAGTTCCTCTTTTGGAAAAAAATTCAAGGTTACAGCAAGTCCAAAAGTAAGAGGCAATATTCATAGTTGAAGCAGCCAGTGGACTGGCTGAGCCAGACCTAGGTGCCCAGTGATTAAATGTGTACAGAAGAAAAAAATGCATGTTTCAAACATTAGTTAGAATCAAACTAATTGTCTTTAATTTTTCAGAAGATGAAAAGATGCAAACTTAAAGCTTATGCAGAATCATTAATTTAACATATTACAAATGTACTAGAACTGACCCCTAAACTGGACAACCCCCCCGCCACCATCCTCAGGCCCCACACTAATCCTTCCTTTAGCTGCCACTCCGTCCACCTGCTCACGCTCATAACGAAATGCCTGGAAGGACTCTGGATGTTCGGTGCTGTTTGCACTTCTCTTCCCGGCCTTCTTCCCTGAGCCCAGCCTGGAGCCCCTCCCAGGCCCTGCGCCCCTCCCCGTCCTCCCTTCCACTGACGCCCCTCTTGTCAGCACCCCCAACAGCTGCCATCGGGCCAGATCCCTGCTCTGTCCTCTTTCGCCCCTCTGTGGTCAGCAGGTGACCCCTCCCTCCTCGGGGGTCCCTCTCCCCAGGGCGTCCTGGTGGACGCAGTGCCGCTCTGCCTCCCCCCGCTGTGGGGACTCCTCTGCTCTCACACCGTTGCCGTGCCTCTCAGTCGGGTCTCCAGCCTGTTCTCTGCCCTGAAGCCGGGCCCATGATTCTATCAACGCCCCAGCTTGTACCTGCAGCCCTGACTTTGCCCTCACAGATTCACTGCCTGGTCAGCATCTCCAGTTAGGGATCCAGGACATCTGTCAGGCTCCAGTGCCTGAACCTCCTGCCCCCTGCTCCTCTCCAGCCTGCTCCCCCAGACTTCCCATCGCCGTGTGCAGCATCAGCTATTTATCCAGTTGTGTGAATCAAAGTCTGGACTTGGGTTCTTCTCGAAGACCCCATGCCCGACCCAGCAGCTTGCCAGTCGGCTCTGCCTTGCTGTGCGGCTCCTGCTCAGTCGCCAGGGGCGCCCGCCTCTGCTGCAGCCCTGCTCTCAGCCACCCCCCGCCCCCCTGCTTCCTGCCCACTCTCCCTGCCCGTTGTCCTGTCGCCCCCCAGCCCCACCCAGTCCATTTTTCTTACTGCAGCCATGGATCTTTCAGAAGGCACAAACCAGATCTGCCACCCACCACCTTAAACCCTCTACTGACACTCTCTCGCTCGCAGTGAAACCCAGAGCCCTGACCCGTGGCTGACGGGGTCCTGTCGATGTCACGGCTCGTCTCCCTCCCCGCGCGCCTCGCCGAGTCTCCTCCAGCCACACCGTGGTTCTCTCTGCCCTTCAGACACATCTGAGCTTGTCTCCACCTGGGCGCCCTGCCTGCCACGCGGTGTCCACAGATCCTACCAGCTCCCTCACCACTCTTCTTAGCTGTCTGTTCACATGACGCCCCCAGCGCCCTGCTCCTCTGAGAGGCCTTCCCTGACCACTCACTCGAAAATAGCACCTTCCCATTGGTATCTAGTGTTTCCCTGACTAGAACGTGAATCCTGAGGGCAGGAAGTGTGCCTGCCTTATCCATTCGGTGTTCCCACATGTAATCCAGGCATGTGGGACTTGCTCATTGAACCAGTGAATGGACGGACGGGTGGGTGGGTGTAATCCAGGCATGTGGGACTTGCTCATTGACCCAGTGAATGGACGGACGGGTGGGTGGGTGTAATCCAGGCGTGTGGGACTTGCTCATTGACCCAATGAATGGATGGGTGGGTGGGTGGGTGGATATGCTGTAGTCTACCACCCCTTCACCTGGATCTCTTTACATCTGATTTTTAAAAAGTGTAACATGAAGCAGCTGAGATATTTCTTCAGAGCTTAATTCTACATTTGGTAATGGATTTTTAAAAATCATGTAAAGATCCTTAAACTTTTGGATGACAGTACCAGGCGTAGATGTTCCATGGAGATGGTTTCCTCTTCATCGATGTGCCTTACCATGTGGCCCTGTGGCATACTGTTGCAAGGAAAGCTAAAATCTTTCTGTAGCAACTATTGAAAACTAAAATTGAATTATAATAGAACTGTGATGTTTCTATTAAAAAATATTTATACTTCGAAAATGTTCAGTACTTGTCATATCATTAACAAACCAAATAATCATCTCGGAGGTACAATCCTTGTATCATAACTGAATCAGAAGAGTTTGAGAATCACGAGCTCTGGGATGGTTGAGGGGTCTGAGTGTTCACCGTCAACTCAAATTCTGCCTCTGCCACATAGTAACTAGGGGACTGTGGCAAGTTCCCGAACCTCCCTGTCTCAGCGTCCTCACCCGTTAAAATATTAGTTCCCGAACCTCCCTGTCTCAGCGTCCTCACCTGTTAAATATCAGTAGTTCCCGAACCTCCCTGTCTCAGTATCCTCACCTGTTAAAATATCAGTAGTTCCCGAACCTCCCTGTCTCAGCATCCTCACCTGTTAGATATCAGTAGTTCCCGAACCTCCCTGTCTCAGCGTCCTCACCCATTAAAATATCAGTAGGACAAGTACCAAAGTACCCGCTTTGTTCCAGGAATTCACTGGTTAACTTGCGTAACATATTTTAAACAGAGCCTGACATGTAAGTGCTATGTTTAATATTTGCTTTTATAAGTTGTACATCATCACCATCAGTTCTAGATGTCCACTAGGAGATTACTCTTTGTAATCCACCCGTAGAAAGGTTGATCGGTCAAGATCGTAAGTGATTTAAGCTTCCTCAAGTGAAGTCCATAGCAGTTCCCCTTGGAGCATTCAGCTCGATTAGACTCCTTTCTGTTATCCCAAAATACGTATTAAAGCCAAAGGAATACTAGTTTTATAAATCCTTACATGGCACACCCATACAGCTGGTACCACAAATGATGTCACATTTCAGGAAGACCAGCTAACATATTCCATAGACTCAAAGGTACTTCTCGGGATGAAACGTGTTTGACTTCTAGTTCCCAGGCTGGTCTTTGATTTAGACTCAGATGAGGGGAAAACTCTAGCCTTTCACATAGGTCTCTGCCGAACCCATTTTGATAGCACTTAATGTACTGGAGTTACTCATTACCACATTTAGTAATATTGGTGAAATTTCTTCATTTCTCAAAACAAGTTTTGCTTACACCCTTTCAAAAGAATGTTACTGGTATGTGGGTAGGTTGTCTGGGGCCAGCCTCTTATCTAGAGACCAGATTCAGAAAGTCTGAGTTCATCGAAGCGACTTGGGCTGCATGCTCTTGTTTTGTTTTGTTTAATAAGCATGTATCGGTCTGGCTAAAACACAGCGCTCCCCCAGCTAGGAACAATGCCACACACATCATTTCCTGCAGTAATGGAGTTGGAAGGCAATTATCTACTCACAAAACGGGCTGAAACAACAGTTCCTGATATTCTTCTCAAATACTTTTAACTTCCCAAGGAATCCGGAAAAAATAATTCCATGAGACGGTGTTGTGAATGAAGGTGTGACAATTCAGTTTCCTTGACGGGAGCCCAGTGACCAGCAGAAATGAATTACTACCCACTTGGCGTTACTGAGAGGGGCTCTGGCCCAGTGAGCTGCTTATCTTTGCTCCAGGAACCCTGTACTTGTGTGAGGATGGCCTTGGACTATTTGTTGTCCATTTATGGGAACCATCCCAGAGAGGACCTGCAGTTCCTGGAACTACACTTGTTTAATGACATTGTTTCCTTTTGCTCCTAAAGAGAATTTGAGACTGCTGTTTCAGACTTTCTAGATAAGAAATGTATGTTCTCTAGAAAGAATCAGTATAATACGATTTATAGTATTGTGAGAGCTTTCTCAACCCTTTGGTTCCTTTTTCTTGAATAGAGATTGGTGGTGGTTATTGTTCAGTTGCTAAGTCGTGTCCAATTCTTTGCATCCCCAGGGACTACAGCGTGCCAGGCTCCTCTGTCCTCTGCTATCTCCTGGAGTTGTCTCAAATTGATGTCCATTGAGTCAGTGATGCTATCTAACCCTCTCATCCTCTGCCGCCCCTTTCTCCTTTAATCTTTCCCAGCATCAGGGTCTTTCCCAGTGAGTCAGCTCTTCACATCAGATGGCCAAAATACTGGAGCTTCAGCTCAGCATCAGTCCTTCCAATGAGTAGTCAGGGTTGATTTCTTTTAGGATTGACTGGTTTGGTCTCATTGCAGTCCAAGGGACTCTCAAGAGTCTTCTCCAACACCACAGTTTGATTGTTAAATACTCATAGTAAGAGCTGTCTTCTCTGTGATCCTTAACCATGAAGGCGTCGCCCAGGTAGCCTAATGATATTCATGGCAAAAGTTAGCAATTGAGATGAATATTCAGACCGTGCCTTCTGGAATTCTCATCTGAAAGAAACCTTTGCCACACATTTCATCGGGGATACACACACAGGTTTTCTTCTTCATGTCCTGAGACAAAACTGGGCAGTCATTTGGATGGTGATCCTGGATGATGCCAGTTGTAAAGGTATTTGGACACTTCAGGGGGTTAACTGCCTTGAATTTCATCTGAATGTTTGTATTGACACACTTCTCGTTACTAAATACAAGGTGTAATATGTGTGTGCAAGTATGACCGGAGCAGCAGCAGAATGAAGAGAAACTCGAACACTGATGACTCAGGGAGGTTGTAGAGGCTGTCTTCAGAAGTTTGTCACAGAAAGGTAGGCTGTATTCAGTCCAGCTGTTTGGGTTTCATAAGTATTCTCCCTGCCTGGAATGTTAGGTGTTTATTGAGTATATTTTCATTCAAATTGTTGTTGTTCAGTCTCTCGGTCGTGTCCGACTCTTTGCGACCCCATGGACTGCAGCCCGCCAGGCTCCTCTGTCTGTGGGATTTCCCTGGCAAGAACACTGGAGCAGGTTGCCATTTCCTTCTCCAGGGGATCTTGCCGACCCAGGGGTTGAACCCGCATCTCCTGCACTGGCAGGCAGGTTCTTTACCACTGAACAACCAGGGAAGTCCCCTTTCCTTCAGATACATCAAGTCAAAAGTATTTGACTTTTTTCTCTAAGGAAATATGTAACTTAAAGACACAGTATGAAATCGGCATTTAAATTTTTTTTTTTTTCTGACCGTATCAGGAATGGGTTGATTCTTTGGAAATAGTGGAAATAGCTCACCTGAGACTTTCTTCCTTTAAAACATCCTTCCACTTTGCCTGACCTCACTTGGCTGGACGGTGTTGCTGGCAGCCTCCACCTGGCTCCCAGTGGTCCACGTGTCCATGCTGTGGACCTGTCTCCTGTGGACTCCTGAAAGCTCTGTGCAAGTCCAGAGACTGAGAAATTCCAGGTGGAAATGGGTCAGTTGCTTTCAGGTAGCAGGTGACACTCAGAATGCCTAGCGAGGAGTGTGATGAAGCTAAGTGACAAGGGCTCGTGCCCCCATGGGGTGGCTGGTGGGCGGTGGGCCGTGCAGTTCTGGGTCCTGGCTGAGGTCGATCGGGCAGGTGGAAGAGGGCCAGGCAAGGTCTTGGCGCCCTGTTCTCCCGTGGCGTCTGCTGGGCCGGGTCCAGTGGCCGTCAGCACGGTTCAGGAGCTTATGGAGAACAGACTGTGTCTGGAGTCTTAAGTCAGTTGCCGTGGCGTTTGGCTCTAGTTTGTATCACTGGAGTCATTCCTGTTCTCTTATCTTGGCTCACTCCCAGGACTGGCTTAACACAACCGTTAGGCCATTGTATAAATCCCAGTTACATTCATCGTCTTTCTAACGACCAGCTATGAATAATCAACACACTGAAACACTTAAATCCTAATGGCTGCCATATACATTTAAGGATGGATGCCATTAATGTTTTCTAGTATCAACGTGATTTCCTTGGTAATACAGCAGTTCAGTAATGTAGATCACAGTTAAATTCCAGTTTGCTCCTTGTTTTCAATTCATTGTTAACATGCTGGGTAAAGGAACGATTATGAATTTGCATTTACCATAATACCTCTTTAATAATTACTTCAAAATGTAGAATGAAATTTTTCTAAAGCAAAAATCTATCTTAGACTGGATCTGAGGGCTGCATCACTCACCCAGTCCACATTTATTTAGTTATTACAGCATACTTTGTGAAGAACAGGAGATGGAAGTGAAGTATAACAGTGCTGCTGCTTACAAAAACTTCTGGTGGAAAAACAAAAGCTACCTTACACGAAATGGTTGGAAAACAATTCAGAACTAAATTTTAGACCTCTTGGATTGTGCATGAGGCAGAGACCACGGTGGCTGACATTGTTCGTTCCACCTTCCAAGGAGCCTTGGTGGAAGAGGCAGGATGTAAAAGATGAGGGCGGCATTACTGGCCAGAAAAGAGAAGTGGGAAAAACATCGAGGAGCCTCTTTTGAACGCCAGACTCTTTTGACAGTAGCTTCATGCACGTAATGTCATTAATCCTGCCAAGTGGACATTTATATCCCTGTGTACACATGAGAGTACTGAGGATTAGAGAGATTACAAAGTTTGCTTAAGCTCGTGCAGCTAGGTTAGGGTTGCTAATAAATGGTGGTTAAGCTTATTGGCTCTGAATTCCTGGAAGTTTGGAATTTGTCTTTGTTTAGAGAGAGGAATCCCCTCTCCTCTAAACGACTGACTGTATGTAATGTCTTTGAACTTCAATTTTTTTTTTCACCTGTAAACTGGGGGAAATAATAATAGCCACCTCATAGATTTAGTGTGATGAGTAAACTAATGAGACCAAGAACTTAGCCATTTCTGACCTACGGTATCCACCATATACGTGTTTTAAAGATACATATAGAGAGAATTGGAGTGAGATTCACACATACACCTTGTCCGTCTCTAAAGCCTGTCCCTTGCAGAGGGAGCAGATGGGAAATCCAGACAGAATAAGTGCAGGCAGCATGTCTGCTGAAGAGAGGCGGAGCCCCTCCTGCCTGAGCGGGGGTCAGGCTGGTGAGGGAGGGAGAGCAACGGGGAAAGTCTGCTGGAAGCTAAGGCTGAGGGGGGTCAGCCGCCGGGCAGAGGGTGAAGGCTGGGGGCCACAGGGGCCCCAAACGCCAGGGAGCTCAAGGACGGGGAGAGTGGGCTCGGCACCGTCGAGGGACGGGGGGATCTGGCATGTGTCAGCACTGTGCACGGTTGGCAGCACGGGGGGCTCCCGGTGCCACCCTCCCCGCTGGGGGACCCTGTCCCGCTGCCAACGCCCCAGCCACGGCTGCCCCTCGAGGGACCCCTGACTTCCTTCGCCTACCTCCCTGACCTCCCTCGCCTACCAAAGCCACAGCCAACTTTAACTAGAGATGATTCTGTCTCGATTAACAGAAGTCCACAGTGTTTTATTCTACGTAAATCACAAAACTGAATGAATGAGGAAAGTGCAGTGTACCAGAGAGTGCATTAGGGTGTGATTTTGTGTCTTCAGCAGGCTTCACATGCTGTTTTACTGCCAGCCTATACTTTACAATCTGGTAAATGGACTGCACTGCTCAAAGACGACATTTCCAACGTTACATCCTTGCCCCATTTCTTACGTTTTCTCCGGGTATGTCCAGTTTGAATACAGTAATGCCCAATCTTCTTCCTTAGCAATATAGCCGAGTGGTTCCACCTTGTAGGTCTTACGATCATCTACAAAGGTTAATATCTGAAGATAGGAAGTAATCAGGCTGAGTATTTCCTGAGCAAATCCTTTGTTAATTAAACTAAGAGCTCTCATCTCGAGGCATAGCTGTTGCTAACATATTAAAGGAGCCCAAGTCCTGCAAATTATTAATAACTTGTATGTTCAGCCACTGGCTGGGATGAAGACTTGTAAGAGGTGTAATAACAGTGGTAGTAAATGTTAGGAAAGACTGTATCATAATGATTATGTGATCCCCAGAGAGGGGTGGGGTTGGGCCTGACCTCCTCCTCCTCAGCTGGGTCAACTTTGCATGCTGTATCAAATTACATTTTACAAAAAAAACCAAAAAACCTTGCTCACATATTCACGTATTTATCTATCTGAGCCTGTCCTGTGAGGTGGACAAGAAAGGTGTTAGTATTCTCATCTGATGTAAGAGCTGAGGTTTAAAGAGGCTTTAAGTAACTCAGCTGAAATTAACTAATGGCAAACCTAAGATTCAGAATCTGGAGCTTTTTCCTCTGCCTCGTTCAGCAGCACAGACCAAAAGCAAGACTTGCATGAATGTAGTAAGAGCAGGTCCCTGACAGCAGTCATTTCCAAGGGCCCGTCCATGGAAGACGATGATACATGACAGGGTTTCCTCTCTGTCATTCAGCTCTTGGGTTGATGGTGAAGTAAGATAGTGAAGGGCCCCTCAGACAGAGTTAGATGTATCCAATTTAAAGCCCTGCCTGTTACTCCCAGGCCACATCTTTCCTACTTTTTGGTGTTCAGATAGTCTTACGAAATGATGACAGAACACGGTTATTTTGTTTTGTTTGTTAGCATCCCTACTTGATATAATAGAACTTCGGCAACACTGCATTGGGCCACAGCCTTTGTTTTAGAGATTTTTTTGAGTTCAGAATTTGAGAATCAGTGCTCTAGCATGATTTCAATATTTATGTATTAAGAGTTTAGGCTCGCAGTGTTATTTAGTTTATGTTAAGCCGTTAAACCAGGCACTTGAATTTTTATACAAATTTAATTTTCTATCTCTCTTTTATTATCCTAAGTCAGTGATTCTTAGCTTTTTTGGCATAAGTCACAGATCGCTTTGAGAACCTGATGAAAACCCTGGATTCTTCTCGCACCCCCGCCTGCTGAAAGCACACACACCAACAGTTACCAGCACAGGCTGAGTAGTTCACAGACTTGGCGGTCCCAAAACCAGGACCCTCCATGCAGTGCTGCTTGGTTTGATTGTATATCCCATTCTGTTTCGTTCGTCCTGTTTGCTCTGCTCTGTTCGGTTTTAGGGCTTATGCTGTGGCATGGTTTCACAGGAGCCAGAGTAGAAGGCTCGGTGTTAAGAACTATTTTTTGTCTGAAGGTCCCTGTACTCTGTGTGCTTTTTCAGGTAGAGCTGTCACTTGGTGGAAGACTGACGGTTATTAGACTGTGTTGGCAAGGAAGTGGGAGCGGTTCATGACAGTATAAATTGATGTTATTTCTTTGGAGGGCAATCTGAAAATACCTATCAGCTTTTAAAGTGCACGTACTTGTGTTGGGTGTGAAGACATGTATACAGAGGTCTTTGTTAGAGTCTTACATGTATGAGTGAGCAACTAGAAACATAAAAACCTGTCAGTATAAACACCTGGAACTGGGTACATAAATTATCATGTCTTCACAACAGAATATAATGCAGTCGTGAAAAAGGATTGAGCAGCCTTATTGATGACCAAATGGAATGATCTCCAGAATATACTAAAATGTGAAAATGCATTTTAAAAGGAGAAAATGCACACACATGTGGGTTTGGCTGTCTCTGGAGTTTACACCAGCAGCTGGTAATGACGACTGGCTTGGAGGTGGGGGCTGGGAGACACGGGTCCTCTGGTGGCGGGGAGACGCTTACTTTTTCTGTGTGTTGTGGTACCCGAATGATTCTAACTGGGTCCTTAATAGTATTCAGTTTTTTAAAGCTAGTTTTTAAAACAGAAATTAATTTTTAAAATCAGTATAGAGTATGAGAAACAGAAATGAAAGAATATTTAGATTACATGAAATCCACCTAAATGAAAGGGATGTTGCAAAATGAACAGGCTTATTTATTTATTTTATTGATGCATAGTGGGGTTGACACGTATTAATTTCTGCTATATAGCAAAGTGATTCAGTTACGTATGTATATGTATGGAAGTTCACGCATTCTTTTCCATTATCGCTTACCGCGGGCTGTTGGGTGTCGCTCCCTGTGCTGTGCAGTAGGACCTGCTGATTGTCCGTCCTGTTCATAACACTTTTGCTCCCCCCAAAGCCCCAGTCCACCCCCTCCCCCAGCCCCCTCTCCCTTCGCGACCCCAAACCTGCCCTCTGTGCCTGTGAGTCGAACCGACTTTTCTTTTTGCCTCGTTCCCTAATGTAAGAACACGGGGAGCGGGCGTCTGATGGAGTTAAGAGCTGGTAAAGGAATAAATCAAAAGAAATAGCTTTTCACACAGTGTGTGGCCAGTCTAAGGAATTTACCGCCACAGGCCGTCCTGGAGGCAAATATTGTGGCTGGATTTCTTTTCTCCTTTTTGGAAGACTAGTCACTTCTGTGCAGTCGTAACACTTGTCGTTATGCAGGAAGAGATAAGGGTAATCAAACCTGATGGTGCAGGATGTGAGCTGGTCGCTGGGAAGGAAGGACTCTCCCCAGCCTCCCTTCGTTTTTGGCTTCTTCAGTGCCGCAGAATAACATTACACAATTGGCTGGGTTCTCTTTGAAGAATGGACAGTACTTCCTCTGAATCATTAGATATTATCCGCAGCCAAGGGAAGGATTGCAGACCTGCCAGAAGCAAAGCTCTTCACTATATATATATATTTTTTTTTTTTTTCTTGCACCCAGAGTGATGGCTCCTTCAGTTCAGAATGAGGCCTCTTGGTGGGACAGCTCTCCCGCTGCTGTACTGCTGCCGCGGTTCCCGGCAAAGAACAGGCTCGAAGGGGAAGACCAGGCTTCAGCTCCCCTCCCGTGGAGCAGGCCGGCTCCTCTAAACAACACACCCCAGATTATTGAGCGAGTGACTGAATAGATACTCAGGAAATAATTCATGCTTTTTTTTTTTTTCTTGCTCTCTCTCTCTCCCCTTCCTTCTTTGGCTCCAGCTAGTAATGAATCCCTCCACCAGGGGGTAGACAGAGGACATAAACCACTGCCGGCCAGTCTCATTAAGCCCTCGTTAGCCAATTTGACATCTTTACGGGTCTCATACATTCACACGACTCAAGAAAGACTGCACCCACGTACCTCTCTCTTATGTTTTAAGACCAAGAGTAACGTGTATCAGGTTGACTGGAATTTGAGCACGTAAACGAGGTGTAAAATAGAATATGATGTCAAGCTGCGCAAGCTGAGTTGCACCGCAACAGAGTCCACTGCAGAAGGACTCCGTTCTGTCCCTGCCGTGCGATCAGGTCAAGGGCAAACCTTTGAAGCGTCTGGTCATGTGTATAAGGTGACTCTCTTGTTAAAGGAATTTCTACCGTCTTGGAATCCAGTAGCAGGCCGGTGGGGTAATTTGTTCAATGTGCAGAATCAACGTGCTTCCTTTCTTTCTTTTGAAGGAGGGAGGGGGTGCATGCTGAGTGGCTTGGGGGACCTTGGTTCTCCGGCGAGGGGTTGAACCCAGGTCCGCTGTGGTGGAAGCTCGGCATCTTCACACTCGACCCCCAGGGGAGTCTTGCTGCCTGTTCTCAGTGCTCTGCCTTGCGGGGCCTTTGCCATCGGCCAGCAGCTGGATGGCGTCTACACAGTTAGGATCCCTGGCCCGCCTGGTGGCTGAGCACAGGGGCGTGGCATCTTGTCTGTCCTACAATCAAGATCCAAGACAGTCAGTCGTCCAGATACCCAGAGCCAGGAGAAACTCGCTTCCGTCATTATTGTTTGGCTTAATTACATGCTAGGAAGTTCCAGCTGAGCTTTTAAAATAAGATCTCTCATTATATTTAATTACGATGCCTTTTTTGCTAGCCAAGCCCACGGGCACCACGTACAGACCCCGCTTTTCCACCATTTTAGGAGACCCAGCCCGTTTCCAGCATCGTCCAGTAGAACTTTCTGCGGTGCTGGAGGTGTGTGAGCGGTCCCGTTACGGCAGCCACCAGCCGTGGGCTGGTGTGACCGAGGGTGTCTGATAGGGTCTGACTGTTGCTGACTTGTAAACATCGATGCCACCCAGCTGCAGTCCTTTACATCCCAGCCCATCATGACGTTAGTGTCCAGGCACGTACAGAAGTGATGCAGCTATTTTCTCCCTTCCTGGGCAAAGCATTGCCATGGAGATTTAAGAGCAACACTAAGAAATGGTTTTCACATTGTTTCAGGGAAAGGGGTACAGTCTTGTCACCATGCAGCGCCTGCAGCTGTGACTCAGGTGCTGTCATGGGGCCTGAGCCCCTACCTCCTACCTGAATGGCAACCTCAGTGAACAGTAGTGAGGCCTCTTTTTCTAAGTGGAAAAACCTCGAGCAAAAATCTAAAAATCTTATGTTTGCATGGCCAAGAGCAACATGGGGTACTGGGAAATTCCATCAGTAAGCCAAGCAACTTCTTGGCAGCAGGAACCCTGTCTTTTTATCTGTTTCCTTCGTTCCTAGCATAAATTTTAGTAAGTGCTTCTCCAATGAGTGGTTTAGTATGTGGACAAACGAACATGGCTTAGAAAGGACGCTGGTAACTTAACCTCCCAGGAGTCTCTCATTAAAACCCCCGTATCCCAGCAGGTATCTTTCCTAGCAGAGAAATGAAGTCACAGATACACACAATGTAAATGATCATGTTTTGGACTTAGGCAACAGCTGATACAAAAACACTGCAGACTCATCTGTGACTGATTGGAATACTGTACACAGTAAATGGTAGCCTGCATTTGAGCCTGTATAGACAATGGCACCCCACTCCAGTACTCTTGCCTGGAAAATCCCATGGACGGAGGAGCCTGTTAGGCTGCAGTCCATGGGGTCGCTAAGAGTCGGACACGACTGAGCAACTTCACTTTCACTTTTCACTTTCATGCATTGCAGAAGGAAAATGGCAGCCCACTCCAGTGTTCTTGCCCGGAGAATCCCAGGGATGGGGGAGCCTGGTGGGCTGCCGTCTATGGGGTCGCACAGAGTCAGACACGACTGAAGTGACTTAGCATTCACTGGAAAGACTGATGCCGAAGCTTCCCTATACTCTGGCCACCTGATGGGAAGAGCCGACTCACTGGAAAAGACCCTGATGCTGGGAAAGATTGAAGGTGGGAGGAGAAGGGGACGACAGAGGATGAGATGGTTGGATGGTATCACCGACTCAATGGACATGAGTTTGAACAGACTCGGGGAGATAGTGAAGGACAGGGAAGCCTGGTGTGCTGCAGTCCATGGGGTCGCAAAGAGTTGGACACGACTTAGCGACTGAGCAAGATTTATAAAATCTATGAATCCAGAAAAAAAGTGTCCACTTTCCACCAGACTTTAACTTCTCATTGAATGTATTTTGTAGGATGACCGACCCTCCTCCCTTCCTGCCGTTCCTTTTCACCTGAACCTGCTTTTAACCGAAGGATGTGACCTAGCCCAGTCCCTTCCTGCCATGACTCCTGCCCCGTTTTACCATTACTGTGATCCATTGTGAGAAATTGCTTTGAGAACTAAAGCACAGGCTGGTTCGCTTTGCAGACAGCAGCACTCGCCGTCTGCATCCTCGGTGGGCCGGGCGGCACCTGTGGCCCAGCCCGTGTGCTTTCTTCATCGTTGTCATCGCAGCAGTCCGTCAGTGTCTTCACCCGATCGACTCATGCCTGCCCTTTTTTTAAAGTCATACATAATGATTGGAATGTCCTATCTGGTCAAGTGCTCTAACCTCGTTTCCTTCCTAGTATCAGCATACTTGAAATTCTAGCTCAAACGTAGATGCTTTCAAACAGCAAGCTGGAGAGCTATGGAAGGAAGAACTCGGAGCTCTGGGAAAGTGTGATAACTGACCTAAAAGTCTGCTCGTGCCAGTAGCTGGCTGTGTGATCTTGGATGAGTTATCCTGCCTGGGGTCATTTCCTACCTCTGTAATATGGGGAGAAAGGAGTCCAGGTGCCCCAGATGGTCCCTCCACGCCCGAGAGTCTCACTGAGCAATTTGGTCACCCTCGGGTGCTATAAGGCGACACGAGACATTCCTGAGTGACTCAGGGAAGTTCCATCTCCTGTGATCCCAGGCCCACGTGATGCTGAATTGTCTGTCCTAGACCTCCACAGGGAAGGTGTTCTGGGACTGGAGCAGGTTTCGTCCTCCTGCCTGTCCTCACTGTGACCCACACCTTCAGGGCTGAGCACTCACCTTCCTTGGGCACCGCCCAGGGGGTTCCTGCTAAATCAGCAAAGCCTGTGTTTGGCCCCGCTGTGTGTGACCCGCACAGGTGGCGAGAGGTGCTGGTTCCTGCGGCCCATGACTGGACCCAGCGTCTTGCCGTGTGTGCAGGGTGCACACGACACATGCCCCGCCCCCGCCCTGTGCTTCTGCTCAGGGACAGAGCCTTGTCTGCAGCAGGTTCCTGCCAGCTTTAGGAGAAGGCTTGTGTTCTCTCTCTACAGGCACGTCCACGGCCACATTCAGGATGGTTTCCCTGATTACAGGGGGATCTGTTCTGGAGGGGCTTCCCTGGGGGCTCAGCGGTAAAGAATCTGCCTGCCAAGGCAGGAGATGCAGGACTCAGGTTCCACCCCTGGGTGGGGAAGATTCCCCTGGAGGAGGGCATGGCTATCCACTCCAGGATTCTTGCCTGGGAAATCCCATGGACAGAGGAGCTTGGCAGGCTACAGGCCATGGGGTCGCAAAGAGTCAGACACAACTGAGCCACTGAGCACACGTGGCCGCTGTTCAGAAGACAGTCAACTTCTCGACAGGCTTAGTGCTTCTGAGAACACGGGCTCTGACCAAAGGGGAGATGAAGGATGAAGATAGAGATTCGCAATGAAAGAAAACAGCACCCGCAACCCCCAAAAATACTTTCCATGCTATGTAAGTTACACACAAACATCACAGCCGATTCATACTTGATAAACGCTGAACTTCCCCTTTCTTTGATAGGAAGGCTGGGAAGTGAGATAAAGCAGGGGCGAGCCGTGGAGGACAAACGTCTTGACATCCAGTAAACCTCCACGTGTTTCTTTTTTTTTTTCTGTTTTCAAGACTGGTTGCCATTTCCTCCGTGTGTCTTGTTTATCGGTGTGTTGACTCGTCCCCACACCAGAGAGATGGGTTTGCACATCTGCCAAGCGGAGTCAGCGAGAGATAACCGCCAGCGACAACAATGGTCTTCCTCAGTCCGTCTGCCAAAAACACTTTTGGCAGAGCGGGCTGAGAATTACTTATCGTCGGTGCCTGTTCTGGAAGCCCAGCGTGGTTGTTTGCCAGACAGAGATAGCAGGCAGGATGCGACCGAGAGCCAGACGTGCTGGGGCTCCACCTGGCAGACGCCGAAGAGGAAAGAGGGATGGAGCGGCCAGTTAGCACATGGCTTCCTGGTGCCCGGTCCTCGCCGCCAACACGAGCCAGTGTTCTGAAGTCAGCCAGAAGGACAGAGTGTGATCCCGAGTCGTGTAAGAATACTTAATACTTGATGCTGCAGAGAAGAGTTTCCAGAGATGTAATTTAAAACACACACACACACACGCACACACACAAACTATTAATACAAGCAACTCATCTGAAAAAGAATCTATTTTCAGTTGCTTTGGTTAAAACATACATGATTGTGTGACAAGATGAGGGATGTTTTGCTTAATTCCCTGATCAGGGATGGAGCCCGTGTCTCCTGCAGTGGAAGCGCAGAGGCTTAACCAGTGGACTACAAGGGAAGTCCCAGGATGAGGCTGTGATTGTCTTATAAATCACCCTCTCAATGATTTCTACAGCCTGACACATCCTTCCTTCTCCAGGGGTGGCTTTGATAACCTAGAGATGCAGTTGAAGTGGCCTAGCAGGCTGGACCTGGTTGTTCTGAACTACTGGACGGGTATACAGAACTAGTAGTGACTGTTCAGCTCCCCTCACTTTGCCTTAGAATGCGGGATGGTACACATCGCTTTGCAGGCTGTTCCAGTTACCGACATCAGATGCATCAAGTGGCACCTCCCTTGCCAGTTTCTGTTGAAAATTTCCTTCTTTGTCTCATAAGACTTTTTAGACAATTAAAACAGCAATAAAGGGATGATTTTTTTTTTTTAGTGGTACAATACTAAACTGTAAATCACTAGTTAAACTACAAGTCCTGTGCAGCGTGAGTACAAATGAGCTTGATTCATTTGAAAGAGGGCAGTGGAGAGCCAGGCATCAGAGTTCTGTTTCCAAGTTACAGGGCTTGTCCTTCACAAAAGGACGCAAAGCAGATGTCAGTGCTGCGTTGTTGGAATCTTGATGCATAATTGATGTTTCCAGAGTGGTTTAAGAGTCCCACATGAAAGCTCCCTTGTGAGTGTAAGTAACTTAATCACACCGTGTGTAAATACAGTGTTCTCTTTCCCCTTACGTAACACCCACTCCCATGCTGTCAGTATTGTAAACTAATCAGCAGCATCTCCAAAAGTTGTCTTATCAGGCATCTGTTACGGGGTTGTGCTAGGTCACCTAAAAATAGCCCTCCAGATCTTCCGGCACTCCTTGTCTTCTTAATGTGTGCCTGGGTTTGTTTTTATATGTTGGTCATTTAAGTCCCCTGAAGAGGGATCTCAGAATATGAGTCTTACCCCAGTGAAAGCCATGTTTCCTGGCTCTCCTTATTCTCAGTAAGATTTTGGCAAGTGAAGATGAGGCTTAGCTAGAGATTGCTTTGGTGTGGGTAAGGACCACACATCTTGGTCGAAGCGTTTTTGTCATTAGTCTCTTGGACTGTGTAAGATTGTAATTAGCCATCTGATTTCAATAGCAGCCCCTTTCTTGCATGAGGCATTTGACTTAGTACAGATAAATCAGAAATGTCAAGGCCAGAAAGGCATAGCAGTGACTTCCTTGGGATGAGGGGATTTTAATGCACAGAGCCCTAAAAACAGAATTCTGGATTTTATGGGCCTACCTCCCTTGGGCCAGCCAAGGGAGGGCAGGTAGGAAAGGATGTAGCAATGGAGAAGCCCTCAGGGTGTCTTCCAAGTCATCTTCTCCAGGTAGAAGAGTAGGACTTTGGGGGAAGGGGGGACATGGTACCTGCCGGTTCCGTGGGACGCTGGCACCTTATCTGTGCATATGAGACGAAGCTGGTTCCTATCAGCACAGAAGGTACTAACAGGTTATTGGGGAAGAATTGTTTTCCAAAATTTAGTTAATGTGACAAATTTAAGTATTTTTTGATTGTCAGAATGCTTATAATGGAATGAGGTAGGCCCTTGTCTCAGCCACTTTACCTCTAATCTAGATGGTTTGGGGTTTTTTTATAAACAGTTATGCTTTAAGGCAGTAATATTTTAGAACAGAGAATGGATTAAGGAAAAAGGAATGACACTGAACACATCTAAGGCAAATCGTCTGAACGCTAAAGAGAAGCACAGATGATCTGAATTATTGCTATGTTAAACCATGTTTTCTCAAATCTAAGGTACACTTGTTTATTTTTTACATGTTACTTTTCTGGAATAGATAGCATCTTACACTGGATCTCTGTATTTAATGTGTCTGTGTTACCTTCCTTCCTCACCTCCACCAAAAGTCTGCTATAAACTCGTCTTAAAAATCAGTGACATTTTAGAATTAGTGGAATAAAGATGCCAAGAAGTAAGCAGAGATCAGTTTTCCCATACTTCCTCAGAGCCTGTCATTATATATGTTGAAGTGTAAAGATTACATTTTCCCTTACATGGTTGTCCTCAAAGGAGTATGAAGACAAAGGTGGCTGTCCTGCTCCGTATCTCTTAGATAAGGTGTATGCAGGATCCTCCCCCATCACGTAGTTTAGAATTTCTGTTAGTGGCTCCAGATGATGCGAGAGAAAATACAAGAGTCAGTAACGTTTCCATCTGGAGCCATGCTTCTAAAGATCACTGAACTCCTTCACAGCTGTTGTGTATTTTACTCGAGGCAACTTGCTCGGGTGTGCTCCGTCCACACGCCAAGCAGGTGTCCTGCAGTGCACCCTAGCACCAGCCGCCTGGAATGAGTGTCACAGCCCGTGGGTTAAAGGCTCAGTCTCCCCAGCCTGCCCTCTCTCCCGACACCAGACAAAGTCGCAGGTGCCCACGCTTGTGATGGACTGGGTTCCCCTAGAATAACGCACGGAACTCAGGAAAGCATCACATAGTTTTATTAGAAGGGATGCAAATGGAAGGGACGCCCAGGGCCCCGTCTAGGAGGGTCCCGGGCACGGAGCCCTGTGCCTCTCTGTGTGGAATCTGGCTGGGCCACCCTTCCCGAACATCAGTGTGTTCAGTAACCGGAAAACTCCAGGGTTTTCGAGGGGTGGGGCCTCATTAAGTAGGCACAGTTGATTAAATCATCTCCAGTCCCCCCTTTCTGGACATTATGCGTGTGTGCCCAGCTCTTTGCGACCCCAGGGACTGCACCGCCCACCAGGCTCTTCTGTCCATGGGATTTCCCAGGCGAGAATACTAGAATGGGTTGCTATTTCCTTCTCCAGGGGATCTTCCCCATCCAGGGATGGAATCCACATCTTTTGCATTGGCAGGCTGGGTTCTTTACCATGGAGCCATGGGGGTTGAGCTTGTCCCAAATTCCAAGCAGTTGGTCTTTCTGGTAATCAGCCATCCTGAAGCTCTCTAGTTGACCCAACTTGAGTCATCTCGTTAGCACAACAAAGACAGTTCAGTCAGTCTCGAAATTTCCAGGGACTGGAGACAAAGATCAGATATATATTTTCCATGGTACCCCGGGGCATAGTCCAGGTTTTGTATAAGGCTCTAGCTTGTGTCTCTAGCTCGGTTCTCTTCACTGGCTTACTCACAGCCCACTGCAGGCTCCGAGGGTTATCTCTTGCTGCCATGTGCAGCTCAACAAATCCTAAATTATGCTTAACTTCATCCCCTGAATTAGCTTGTCCTAAATCCCCATCATGGTTTATAGAAACCCCTGTCCTCCCAGGCATGGAAGCTCCAAGTTTCGGATTCAGCTCCAAGTTTCGGATTCATCTTTGACTTTCTCTGGTTATTAAGATTTTCTATAAATCTTATAAATCTTGTCTGATCCCATTGTTCAGATCACTGTACACCTTTTTTGAACTTTGGCTTCCTGGTGATAAGTGTTAAAAGATCCAGAAGCAGGACTTCCTGGTGGTCCAGGGATTAAGACTCCAGGTGCAAGAGGCCCTGGTTCGATCCCTAATGAGGGAACCAGAGCCCGTATGCCACGACAAAGACCAGGTGCAGCCAAATAAATAAATACTAAAAAAAAAAAACAAGCTCCTTAAGTGAACAAGCTGTTAGACTCCAGACCGTGTTCAACGCCACACTCTTCCTCACTTTGTCCTTCACTCCAGAGAGGAGGGATGTCCTCTCTGGTTGAGCATTTCAGGGCTGGATTACAGCTGAATCACAGATGTGACCACAGTCATCCTCAGCCCTTCTGACTCGAAGATCATCAGTCACATTCCCAGGGAACTTCCTCTGTGTGCCCTTGGCCACATGGCCCACAGGTATCTCACAGGTCAAGTTTGGGGCTTAGCCCTGGGGTCAGGCTGCGTGTCTTGGGAGTAGCAGGCAGACCTGGCAGATAGTGGGTGATTGCAGGTTGCAAGCAAACTAATCTCAGCTTCCTTTTTCTTCCCATTTCCTGGTGTTCTGTTTTATACATCCCACCATTTCCTACCCCACGTCTTCAGCGCATCCGTTCACTCGTTCGATCGGTTACCAGTCCACTTAGCCCCATCTCTCGAGCTCTTCGTCTGGACCAGGCACCGTTCTAGCATCAGGATAGAGCAGCGTCTAACAAAACACAGCCCCTGCCTCTGCGAGATCCGGGTCCAGGGTCCCAGGTGACCAGCCCGGCATTTACGAGAACCTCAGGTGCGAGGCGTGCTGTGAAAGCAGTGTTAAGATAGGCTGAGGTGGTAGACGGTGGGGGTGGGGGTGGGTGCTCGCGGGGATTCCAGGGCTACAGTGTGCGGAAGCCACGTGGGAGTTGGGTGCAGATGCACCTGATTCAGGAACACAAAGGCCCGCTGGACCTTAACTCTGACAAAGTTGGGCCACGGTGTGTTCCGCTCGAGTCGGCTCCTGGTTCCCATCAGGGAAGCTCTCTGCTCTGAGTGAGCGAGAGCTCTCTCTCCCGGAAGCTCAAGGTGACAAGGCCGGGCCTCCCGCATCCCTTCTTTGTTGGTGTCGTTCAGTCGCTAAGTCGTGACTGACTCTTGGCGGCCCCGTGGACTGTAGCCTACCAGGTTCCACTGTGCATGGGATGTCTCAGGCGAGAATACTGGAGTGGGTTGCCGTATCCTTCTCCAGGGCCTGTTCCTGACCCCAGGATTGAACCGGGGTCTCGTGCATTACAGGAGGGTTCTCTACCTCTGAGCCCCCCAGGGCCGCCCCATCACCCCCTTTCTGTCCCCAGAAGCGCTTCCAGGGGTCTCTGTTGGCTCCCTGCCCCGGGGAGGGCTCAGCCGCAAACCCACTGCTGCTGCTCCTTCAGATTCCGTGGCTCCCTGTCTCCCTGCCCCTCTCTCTCCATAAATAACCGTGCCTTCAATTTCTCTAGGGTGGTGAGTCTCTTACTTCCACAGCACACAAGGTCACAGTCAGCCTTGGGGCCCTCCCCAAGCATTCCTTGTCGGGAATCTCAGTGGGCATCGTGCTGGGGAGTCCTAGGAAGGGGCAGGCAGTGGCAGGCAGATGTGAAGACCGTGGGGGCGCGCTGCGGCCCATGGCCCTTTTCCGTAGGCAGGTAGCCCCTGGGTGACTGAATGCCTCATCATTAAGTCATGCAAGGAAAAAAGTCTCTTCTGGCCTGAAACCAGATATGGGAGCTTTCAACACCAAAGACAACTTTCTCGGAATGTTTTGTACGGAGTTCTGTTTGAAAATTCAAGTCAATATGATATCCACCGTAAAGATATACTTTTGTTGTAGTTTGAAATGTAGCTCATTTGTGATACAGGTATGTCCCTTTCCAGTGGTCTGCTCTGATTCATCAGGACAATGCATTGTTTAATCCAGATTAATGTAATAGATTATAAAATACCTTTCTGTCTACCGCTTGTGTCAAGAAGGCCTGGAAATTCATTCGGGCTCCCTGTTTTTTTGCTTCGATCCAGTCCATGCCCACACCACACTGGGCCCTCCCTCTGCATGGCCTGGTGAGAATCTCTCTTGATTTTTCCTCTGTGTTATTCTGGCCTCTGAGCAATGGAAGAGCTTCTCGTGCTTGTTCCCTGGGGATAAACCAGGGAGCATTTTCCCTTCCAGTTACTGCTGAACATTTAATGGCTATTCCCTGTGTGAATCCACAGAGAAGGAAAGTCAGCAGAGGGATTAACAGCAAACCAGAACACTAGCCTATACCTGGCTGTGCTAGGAGGGCTTCCCTGATGGCTCCGACGGTAAGGAATTCACCTGTACAGCAGGAGACACAAGTTCGATCCCTGGGTCAAGAAGATCCCCGGGAGAAGGGAATGGCAACCCACTCCAGTATTCTTGCCTGGAAAATTCCATGGACAGAGGAGCCTGGCAGGCTACAGTCCATGGGGTCTCAAAGAGTCGGATATGAGCAGAGCAGAGCTTTTTTGTAAAGACTTAATGAAATGTGGTGTTGGAGAAGACTCTTGAGAGTCCCTTGGAGTGCAGGAAGATCAAACCAATCCTAATGGAAATCAGTCCTGAATATTCATTGGAAGGACTGATGCTGATGCTGAAGCTCCAGTACTTTGGCCACCTGATGCAAAGAACTGACTCATTGGAAAAGACCCTGATGCTGGGAAAGATTGAAGGCGAGAGGAGAAGGGGATGACAGAGGATGAGATGGTTGGATGGCATCACCGACTCGATGGACATGAGTTTGAGCAAGCTGCAGGAGTTGGTGATGGACAGGGAGGCCTGGCGTGCTGCAGTCCATGGGGTCACAAAGAGTCAGACACGACTGAGTGACTGAACTGAATGAAATCTCAGGAAAACCCTGCTCACGGATGATTAAATTAAAAGTTGCCCAGGGAAAGCGTGTTCCATTCAAGGGCCTAAGTGGTAATGGTGCTCCAGGCACCAACAAACAAGCCAGCAATTCCCCCAGATCCCTCTGTCAGCAGCGCCTTAAGCCTCCAAGAGCTCGGAAGCCTCTAGGGTTCATTGGCTTCTGAAGCTGTGTCCCAGGACGGGCCAGCTCTCACTATTAGATAGCTTTGTTGAACTGAAATTCCTCTCTGCCCACTGGAAATAGCTCTGCGTCTAAGGGAGAAGGGGGGAAAGGTGTATAAAAAAGACCCAATTTTTCTTTAAAAACGCCATCCTGTCTTATCTCTGGGCTAAACACATGGACTTAAGGGAATAATTTTTACAAGATGTTTTTTCAAGTCCCCTCAGCATCTTGCTTTTCCTCCTTCTGAATTCTTTATAATTTGTCTGTATCTCTTACACTCGTTCTTTTTTTAAACTTGTTTTCTTAGCATTTTGTTTTATTATCTTGGCCTCGCTGCTCAGCCTGTGGGATCTTAGTTCCCAAACAGGGCTGGAACCCCGCGCCCCTTGCCGTGGAAGCTTGGCGTCTTAGCCACTGGACCTCCAGAGAAGGTCCCCACTGTCGTGTTCCAGCCCCTCCTTTCAATACCCTCTCCCCTCCCATTGTGAATCTTTCCCCGATAAAACATGGATGGCATCCCTCACCTCTTAAATTCAATTTCATGGCTCTACTCTATAAAAACAACCACTTTTTTCCTGAAAACACTGATGTTGTGTGTGAATGGAAATGTACATATTCTTGGTGTTATTGGTAGTTCACATATGTTTGTCTGTGTACAGCCTGGGAAAGGTGGACGAGATGGAGATCTTTGTCCAAAGGTCTTGTGACAGTAGTAATAGCTTACATATTTGTATCAAGTATTGTTTGATAACAACTACTATTCTAAAAGCTTTTCGTGGATTTTCTCATGTACTTTAACCCTCAGAAACTCACCAGGCTGGACTTGCATGGCTGTCCCGTGGGTGAGACTCTGAGCTCCCCGTGCAGGAGGCATGGATTCGACCCAGGGTCGGGGAAGTCCCCTCACGCTGCAAGGTCCGGCCAAACACACACACACCTTACCAGGTAGCAGTGAAGCCGAGGAAGACTACCTGACCCACCCGAGCGCCACAGCCAGGGCGGCAGAGGCAGAACTCAGGCCGCCTTCACAACCTCCGCGACTCCCTGCAGCCACCTCTGGGGTCTGTCAGTATCCAGCAACTACTCATAGGTTTCACCCATCAAAACCTGACCCAGCATTGCCCTTTTTTTGAGAGCTCATCTGACTAGTGACAAAATGCTTGAAGTGTATTTGGAGTCTGTACCCTGAATAAAGATCCAAGGATTTGATGATATTAGGACCTGTGCAAAACTGCTGTGTTTTCATTTAGGCATTTTGTATTTTTAACCTGTACACTTTGGTCAAAGAACCATCTTAAATTAATTTTTGTGAATCGAGAAAGGACTCGCAACCGTAGTTTACTCCACGTATCTGTGAGCCTGTTTCTTTTTTGTTATATTCACTTGGTTTTCTTCTTTAGAGTCCAGGTATAAGTGACATCGTGGAGTATTTGTCTTCGTCTGACTTACTTCACGTAGTATGATGACCTCTCGGTCTGTCCATGTTGTTGCACATGGTAAAATTTCATTCTTTTTTTATGGCTGAGTTGTATTTTCATTCTTTCTCTCCCTCTTCCGCTTGTGGACAGCAACTGTTTCTTGTCTTTCAATGAATAAATACCTCGAAGATCCTTAACAAGTATTTGCAGAATGATTGATGCAATACCGCTGACAGGCACTTCAACTGAAGGTATATATCCTAAGTGTTTTGCTGTTTAAAAATAATTAGCCTTATTAGACTTTCTCCGAGTGCCAGACTGTAGAAGCAGACTCCAGTCCTTCCTGCCCAGAGCCTGCCCTTCCTCCTCGGTGAGACGACATCCTTAGGGAGCTGCGGCCAGCGGCGGCGGGGGCGGGGCGTTAACCTGCGGGTCAGACTCCACAGCCTGCAGTGAGACACTGTGACTTCCCACTCGTGTGTTCTTGCTTCATCTCATATCTTGATTCAGGAACTTGGGGCTGTTTCTGCTTTGCTCTGACAGGTCATCTGAGGACCTGGCCACTCTGCGGTACGAGAGTACCACTCAGAGGTACCAGCTGCAGTGGACCTCTGCAGGACTGGTGCCCAGGTGCCCACGCAGGCCTGCTTCATCCCTATTGCTTGAAATGTTCTGCAGTGCCCGACCCCTGCCTCCAGGAGAGACATCGGAACCTTAGGTTTTTGTTTTGTGCAGACTCCTCTCTGCACTTTGCCCTGAGTTTTCCTTGCTCTTCCATTAGAAGGAATATTAGTTTTTTGTTTTTAGGTTTTTTTTCGGCTGCACGACATTGCTTGTGGGATCTTAGGGGACTGAACCCAGGTCACAACAGTGAAAGCACAGAGTGCCAGGGAATGTTTTTGTTCTTGCATGACTTTCTTTCTCATTCACGTGAGCAATCTGCAAAGGATTGCAATGTCACATTCTTAGAATTGCTCGAAATGTGACATCCTGAAATAGAGACTCTGATACTGAGACTAAAACCATCTTAGGGACTTGCCTGGGGATCCAGTGGCTAAGACTCCAAAGCTTCTGCAGGGGAAGCTTGTTTGAATCCTGGTCAGGGAACTAGATTCCACACGCTGCCGCTAAAGAGCCCGCATGTGGCAACAAAGATTGAAGACCCTGTGTGCCAGAACTGAGACCTGGTGCTGCCAGGTAAATAAATGATATATATATATTACATATATATTATTATATAGTATATATATATATATATATATATATTACATATATTGTATATTTATTATTTGTAATTGTAACTATTAATATATAATTGTATATATTATATAATAAATGTATTGATGTTAATATTATATTACATTTATATATTATTGTTTATATTGTATTAATATTATTATATACTAATATTATATAATTATATATTATATATGTTATATATTTGGAGAAGGCAATGGCAACCCACTCCAGTACTCTTGTCTGGCAAATCCCATGGACAGAGGAACCTGGTAGGCTGCAGTCCATGGGGTTGCTAGGAGTTGGACACGACTGAGCGACTTCACTTTCACTTTTCACTTTCATGCATTGGAGAAGGAAATGGCAACCCACTCCAGTGTTCTTGCCTGGAGAATCCCAGGGATGGGGGAGCCTGGTGGGCTGTCTCTGGGGTCACACAGAGTCGGACATGACTGAAGCGACTTAGCAGCAGCATGTTAATATATTATCATATTATATTATATATTATATTATTATATTAACTATATAATTATATATTATATATAATATAATCATTATATACATTATATATTATACAATATATCATGACTTCATACATGACTGAAGCAACTTAGCAGCAGCATGTTATATATTATTACATTATTATATTAATTATATTATATATTATATTAATTATATGAATTATATTAACTATATAATTATATATTATATATTATATAATCATTATATACAATATCATACTATATTATATATAATTATATATTATATAATAATTATAATGTATGATGTATATTATATAATTATAGTATAATAATTATATATTGTATATAATATATTTATATAATATATATTATATATAATATTATATATTATACAGTTATGTATATATAACTGTCTAGGGATTGTGCCTTTTTTCCTAGTAAAAAGGACCTATTGGTCTGAGCCTCTGCTTGGTGACAGATCTCGACCTGCTGGAACCCCAGAGCTGGTTCTTACTACTTATAATCAGTTTAAGTGGCTGCTGCCCTTTCAAGACCACCAGAACTTCTATGGGTGAACACAGCCTTCTGGGATAGAACCCACAATGTAACCTAATACTCGGGACTGAACTTCATGGAAATTGAAGTTGATTCCATTAGCAATAGATAAATCGGTCTGTTTTATTTTTCTCTAGTTTCAATAACAGTAATTTTAACATGAGTTTTACGTTTGCTTTCTAGATAAATAGTTATCTTCTGTATTTTGGAACAGTTTTTATACTATAGAATTTGTGTGTATGAATTGGATAAAATTCACCAGTAGAAACAAAGAGCCTATTAAAAGAATTCTTTGATAAGCATCTTTACTTCTTTCTTGATATTTGGTCTATTCAGAATTCCATCAATTTGGTTAACTTTTTTTTTTTTTCAGAAATGTTTTCAGTCTCAAGGAGTTTGTTGACTCTGTGAACATGCAGTTATATGGAGGCTCCTCTTAAAATTTTAGTGAATTTTATGATTGTCTTTAGAACTCAAAAAAAATCAGGGAGATGGTTTTAAGATTGTGTTAATGTTTTATTTGGCTGGGAAACTCAGAAATCTCCAAATCACAGGAAACTGAAGAATTTCAGTCTCTAAAGTGGGAAATTTTAAGATCTGAAAGGCAATTGAGCTGTAATGAGCTGGAGCAGGTAACACTGTAGAAGTTTGGGTTGTGAGTTGGGCTCTTCAGCATATGAATCTGCTCCTCACACCATCCCCTAGTTTGCGAGTATGAATCTGCTCCTCACACCGTCCCTTGGTCTGAGCTTATGAATCTGTTCTCACACCGTCCCTTGGTCTGCGCGTATGAATCTGTTGCTCACACCGTCCCCTGGTTTGCTCGTATGAATCTGTTCTCACACCGTCCCCTGGTTTGCTGCTGTGCTGTGCTGCGGCGCTTCAGTCACTTCAGGCGTGTCTGACTCTGCGACCCCACAGACTGCAACCCAGCAGGCTGCTCTGTCCATGGAATTTTCCAGGCCAGGATACTGGAATGTGTTGCCATTTCCTTCTCCAGAGGGTCTTCCCAACCCAGAGATGGAACCCGCGTCTCCTGCATTGACAGGTGGATTCTCTACCACTGAGCCACCAGGGAAGCCCTGTCCCCTAATTTACTCTGTGCTAAGTTGTTCCCGCAGAGTAACCAAACCTGATGTGTTTAATACGAGGCTTTGCAACCTTTCCCTGCCAGTTTTCCGTGTAAGAACAGTTTTTCCTCTGATGGCATTCCTTGCAGAGATGGAATCTGTGACATTATTGAGAGTCCTTTCTCAGCGTCCTCGTGGTGAGCACACTGAGGTGTGGCCTGATGACTCGTCTCGTGTAACTGACTCCACTCGCTCAAGGAACCAAGCCGTAGTCATAAATGTATGAGCTCCAGCCCAGATGTCAAAAAGTCAGCGTGTATTTAGGAAAGCAACTATGTCATTGAGTGATTAACTCCTAGGAGCAATAGCTAAACTTTTGAATCATCTGAATTTAAAGTGCCACTTTTCGTCTTTACTTCGTAGCTGGAATTATTTACTAGACACTTGGGTTTTCAGTGAGAAAATAACATGGACACCTGTCAATATCAAGAGTTTTCTTTTTATGGTCAGTCTGTAAAATTAGCCTGGGAAATGCAGCAGTTAATAATTTCCTACTTTGAGAGGAGCTTTTGAACCTTACCAGGAATTTTCCATCAGAGAAGGCAGTGGCACCCCACTCCAGTACTCTTGCCTGGAAAATCCCATGGACGGAGGAGCCTGGTGGGCTGCAGTCCATGGGGTCGCTAAGAGTCGGATACGACTGAGCGACTTCACTTTCACTTTTCACTTTCATGCATCAGAGAAGGAAATGGCAACCCACTCCAGAATTCTTGCCTGGAGAATCCCAGGGACGGGGGAGCCTTCCGGGGTGCCATCTATGGGGTCGCACAGAGTCGGACACGACTGAAGCGACTTAGCAGCAGTAGCAGTAGCAGCAGGAATTTTCCACGGGTTGATTCCTCTAGGTGTATGTTCCTGGAGACAGGGAGCAAAACTGTACAGGCGGAAGGATGCTAGGAGCCAACCAATGTGGCATAGTGACGTGACCCTGTAGGCTGGCTATAACAAAAGTTTCACTCAAGGAACTTGTGGCCCCCCAAAAATCTTTCCCAGTTGAGCAGGAAAGCAAGGGAGTTCCCTGGTAATCCAGTGGTTAGGATTCGGAGCTTTCGCTGCCACGGCCCAGCGTCAGTCCCTGGTCCAGGAACTAAGATCTTGCATGCTGCATGGGGCAGCTAAAAAAAAAAAAAGATGGGCTCTTCAGAAAAGGAATTCACTGATAAATGACTGATATGAATAGTTCCTTTTTTTTTTATGGACTCAAACAGTAAAGAATAGTTAAACAGCCCTGCACATGGGTGGGTTATCAGTACTTTGAGGTAGTCAGTCTACCCCCATGTTAATTTAGCAGGTGGGGAGCAGTGACATGTTTACTTTAGTTGGCCGTGGGTGCTGGTTGAGAGTTCTGTTTTGTTCCAAATGATATTACTCATGAGTCATTTATAATAGGCTTCCTGAGTTCATACTCTACCTACACATTTCAAAGAAGCACTTAAGTCAGTCCAGAATTATTTCTTGGGTTACAGTATTTTTAAGGCTAAAAACACTTCTTATACCATCCATGGTACATTTAGTAAAATGTCCTTTGATAAGCTTGTGGTTTAAAATATGAATGTTTTGCCTTGAGAGAGAAATAAAATAATTAATTTAATGTAATTTAAAGTAGGCTACTTTTCCATCTCCTGTTAGATTTAGCTAAGCCCCAAATAATATAACTCCATTTTAAGTCTCCATTTTAATGTTAAGTATAACATTTAAGTCTCAGTATTATATATTAGGTTATAAGATGTTGCTTTCCAAACAGGTTTTCCATTGGAAGTGTTACTGTTTCCAAGTATTCTTTACTGTGATATTTATTGCATGTTGGAATATACCTTCAATTTTATAAGAAAAGTTAACGATGATAAAGTAATTTTATCATCAGCTAGACAAAATGCTTTATCATCAAATAAAATATTTTCTTACCAACTTTCAAAAAAGAACTCTACCCAATAAATGACATATGAGTTGGCTGGTGTGAAACCTATTAAAATGTACTATAGTTTACATGATTATATGTAGTATTTAACAGTATTTTTACTGTATTCAGTAAACTTAAAATTAGTACTGCTTATAGCATGTACATATGTATGTGTGTATACACACTTCTTAAAATTGGGCACAGTATTTAAAAAAGAAAATATGATTCTTTATATTCAAAAGGAACACGTATTAATCATGTATCAAACCCTGTTACATGCCAAGTCATTAACAGTAATTTTTGTGGCTCTTGTTAGAAGTGGTAGTAACTGTGGAAAAAGTCTCCAGTGTGCCCTCTTTCATGACATTTAAGCATTCGGCTTTTCGATGGCACTTAACGGCTACTTCAGTTACTTGCGGATGCTTCCATTTTTGAAGACAAGTTTGGTAGTGGTTTTCAAGGTATATAGTGTTGAAAACAACTGCAGAACATTAAATTGTGAGTTAAGTTTCATGTGGGGCAAAATGAGGACTGCAGCCCGGGACACAGTGTTTCTGAGAAACTTCTCTGAGGAGGCAACCGGGGAAGCTAAGATATATGTAAGTGTTGCAGCAAAGGGCAAGTGGTTGGGACATCAAAAGATTCCTGTTAATCAAAGACACCAGATACGTGCAGTTAAGGAATGAAGTGCTTCTCTGTGTGTGGGAAGCTGCAGGAGTCTGGGCCCACTGAAATCAGCCCTTTGGTGTGCCCCGCAGCTCTCTGGGAGCAGTTTCCCCGTGTTCACATCCTGCGTGTCCTCAGGGCTCACCGGCTCAAGTGGGAGGGCTATAATCACCAGTGACCATGACATCCTTTGTTTACTTGATAGAGCAGGAAATATTCCATTTCTCAATAGGAATGCTTTAATATAGCTTCCCCAAATTATTAGTGGTGCCCTCATCAGTATTTTGCCTGTGTATGTGTGTTTGCCTTTCCTTAAGCTCCTTCATGAAAGTGAAAGTGTCAGTCAGTTGCTCAGTCGTGTCCGACTCTTTTTGACCCCATGGACTGCAGCCCTCCAGGCGCCTCTGTCCATGGGCTTCTCCAGGCAAGAATACTGGAGTGGGTTGCCATGCCCTCCTCCAGGGGATCATCCTGACCCAGGGATTGAACCGGGGTCTGCTGCATCACAGGCGGATTCTTTGCCGTCTGAGCCCCCAGGGAAGCCTGAGCTCTTTCTCCTCCCTTCCTCCCTCCCCCCACTGGGGTTGCTGGACTGGGAGAAATTATATGCCTTTGAATACACCCCAAGTTATTGCTAAATCCCTCTTCATGACAGTTCTTCCTTCTCTAATGGATTTCCTTTAGCTTCTCTCCTTAAAAGCTGCCCATACCAGACTTTATTAAAATCAGGACTTCCAAGAAACTTTCGGGCAGTTGAAAAAGTGCAGAACTTTAAAATGGGGACAGAGGAGACCAGCCTCCGGGAACCCGGATCTCGTCTGAGTCCACCTCTGGCTTACAGCCCTTGTGCAGGAGCTGCTCCTTGTCCCACAGACGGTCCCTGGGGTTGATAGATGGGGCGGGTGTGCCCCTGCTCCTCACTGCGAGGAAAAGAAGCAGTAACCCAGCCGCAGCTTTTCTGCTCCTCAGGCAAAAGATGCTTTTTCCTTTGAAATGGAAGAGATGCCACCTTTGTCATTAATTCACAAATCTTTCTGGAGGGCCCAGAATGGTGTTCGGCCTTGGGAAAACAGAGATACAGAAAAGACCACTTTTGACATCTCTGAGCTTCTGGTATAGGGAGAAGGGAGACAGTCAACAAATAAAACGGAGGTGAGTCGCCTCAGAGAGAGTCGTTGACAACAGAGAAGTGTCTCCCTGACTGCCAGTGGCACAGTGTGAGGGTGTTTCCAGAAGAATTCAACGCCTGGGTCTCAAGGAAGGACCTGGCTAGTCATAGGCGTTGGTCTTTTATGAACGGATGCCATCGGATACCAAATCAGTCAAACAAACCCACGTCACTCCTGACACCTCTTCGTCCCTGAGAGTTTTCTGTACTACCCTCCAGAATGTTACGCGGGAAGGTTTCTAGACGATGTCTGGGAATGTTCTTCCTTGAATGGGAAAGGCTTTCTTGATTCCTGAAGAGATGTGTTTCTGGAATGGGGAGACACAGGCTGGAAACCCTAGAAGCCAACCGTAGAAGGAGGAGGAAAGGAGAAGAATGCCGAGTGCTGCTTCTTAGAATTCAGTTTCAAGACAGAAAATACATGGGGTTATTTGCACTCTCTTTTGGGAGTCATGACACAAGTATGATCGTGGGATGATCGTATTGTGATTTTCGAGGGACAGATCACTATTGATAAATCACACACATTTGTAGGAACATGATGGTAAATTTAGAGCAAATGAAACGGCCACTTGACGAGCTGCTGGGGGATAGGATGGGACATTATCCAAATCTGGCAAAGTGCTCCCAAACTCCCAGGCTAAACCGGGACAGGAGCCAGGGGAGGGTAGGTTGGGCCCCACCAACCTGGGAGACCCGGTCTACCTTGGTTTGGGTGAACAATGTCTACCCACCAATGACCCCTGACCGTTGACAAGGTATTAAGAATAATCCCCATGACGGTGGAAACCGTTGTGTCGGCAGAAACCACACAGGCTGTTGAGATGCAGAGCGTGTGAGTGCTCATCCCGTCTCTGCCACTCGGCTGGCTACCACAGCTGGCAAAAATCTGGGTGTCCTTAACCCTGCTGTTCCTGTCTCTAACCATCAAGGTAAGGCTGGATCAGGGAGGAAGGGGGAGGTGAGGGACCTCACACGAGGACTTTGTGCAGACAAGGTGTTGCCCTGCCTGGAGCTGCATCTGTGGGGCTTCTAGAAGGGAAGTCATCTGGGAAGATTTTGCCTTAAGTCTACTGATGGAGTTTTTAACATTTTTCCAACAATAAGTATTAATAGGTTATTTATAAAATGTTAAAAACTGAAAGACTACAGAAATAGAACTGTGTCTTCTTAAAGGAATAGTTTGTCAGTTAAGGAAATTTAATGTAAAAGAAGTAACTTATTTGTTCCTCTCTTGGAGTATAGCTCCATAATCCTTCATTGTTCTGAAATCCAAAGAGCTTTCAAAACAATTTTTAGAATAAGTTTGATTAAAACCTAATTATAAGCAGCTTTCCCGGGAAATCCTAAATGTGCTAGACCAAGCCCTGAAAGTGAGTAAATGGAGATGTAGGAATTTTTCTTCCCCCAAAGCCTTGTGTCCAGGTGCCTCGTGGTTCTGGCGCTGTTTGTTCCTTCTGAACTGTACCTTTCTGATTTATTCCCACTTTGATGATTATAGCATATACAGTTCTGTCGACTACAAAAGTAGTCACAGCCTGAAAGTAGAGAGTTATTTTATTTGGTGGGAAGGTTAAGGACTCTAAGCCCAGGAGACAGCATCTCCATAGCCCTGCGAAGCGCAAGTGGGAGTCAGGTTTGCAGCAAAGAGGGAGGGCAGCCTAAACATCAAAGATTATTATTAAGTAAGGAAAACCAGGTATCCGGCTAAGGAATCTGGCGCTGTTCTCAAGCCTCAATGGCAACCCACTCCAGTGTTCTTGCCTGGAGAATCCCAGGGACGGGGGAGCCTGGTGGGCTGCCATCTATGGGGTCGCAAAGAGTCGGACACGACTAAAGCAACTTAGCAAGGAAAACCAGGTATCAGGCTAAGGAACCTGGCGCTCTTCTCAAGCTCACTGAATTCATTCCTTTTATAAGCACGCTGGCTGTCGGGCCAGATCCTGTTTCCCGAGCTGTCTGCATCCTTAATTCCTGTTCACTCAGGAGGAAGTGGCAAAGCGCTGCTGCTTACTTCCCCCGAGCTGCTCGCTCCCCTGGAGCAATCTCTGTGGGGTGTGTCTTCCTAAAAGAGTATTTTATCAGTTAAGGAAATTTAATGTAAAAGAAGTAACTTATTGTTGTTCTCTTTGGGTATAGCTCCATAATCCTTCGTTGTTCTGAAATCCAAAGAGCTTCCCAAACAATTTTTAGAATAACTTTGATTAAAACCTAATTATAAGCATCTGCTGAATAGCAGGCATTGTATTCCCTTTTGGGAGCCCTCGTCATGTTTTTGGAGGCCCGAAATCGCTGATGGCTGTGACATTTATTGCCCACCAATATGGCAGGAAATATTTCATCTCACAGTTCCCTGATATGGATACAGTAGAATTTCCAAAATCACATGTCAAGAAGTTGTGTGTCCTTTAATGGAAGAGAATTTGAACACATACACAAAAAATGTGTCCCGCATTCCGGCCAACACAGGGGAGCAGCTGCAGAGTCAGCAGGCAGGAAGCAGCCTCTTTGTGACCTTTGACAACTTGGGTCTGTACATGGCACGTAGGAACTCTGTGGTGAGAGCAGGAAAGGTAGCTTAAGGACTGACCACACAATTGCACCCGTTCGTGTTCAGACCCCAGCTTCCCAAGCCCCAGGCTGTGAAGGTGCTAATGGAAAGGGGCTCTGAAGCTCACAAAACGCCTCACAGAGGGCGCTTTGACGTGGCTCTGGGGGAAGCTAATGGCTTGTTGTCATGGTCCTGACTTCACGGTGCCCACAGGTGCCAAACGGAAAAAGAACACGGGGCAGAGAATTACTGTTGCGACAGTGTTTCCTCTCAAACCCACAGAACCTGTCAGCTCGGTTGGAGTTGTCTTCCTTTGCGCGTATGCCATCTTCTGGGCTGTCAAGCTCCTAAGATTTGTGGGTGGCGAGATGATGTCATGTGTATTCAGCAGCTTGCAGTAATTTCCCCTCCTAGCCTTGCTCAAAGGTTGAGATTATTGCAGTGAGTGGGATCTGAGCCCGCGGATGCAGACCTCACTTCTGTTTTCCATTGCGATCACAATGCTCTCCTCTTCAGCCCGATGACAATCGCGCGGTCACAGCATTACATCAGGCTATCTCTCTTGAAACGGCATCATCTCAGCGTGCAAGCACAGCTGTGAAAACAAAACAGATTTTACTGGCAGCTTGGTTAAATCCTCAAGGCACACATTAATTCATTTGCCTTTTTAAAGTCGTATCGAAAACGTAACGTGAGAGACGTGGCTGCGGCGGGTGAGTCAAGAGCAGGACTCGGGAGCACAGAACAGACCCGGGTGCTGTGGCTGGACCCAGCGGGTGGTGTTTCCATCGTGGGTCTGGTTCCTGCCTGGGAGCGAGGGTTCCTCTGTGAGTTAGGGGGAAGCGATCCTGAACAGCCCAGTAGGAACAAGTAAATAGGACGAGCGTGCAGTGGTTGGATATTGTCACCTAGCAATGCAAAAGCAAAAGCCTTCTGGTGTCGGAAATAAGCTTCGGCCGAAAAGATGTTATAGTGATGGAAGGGAGAGGATCGGAAATGGCCGAGAGTGAATTGACATGAGAAGCAAAGGAACGTTCACGTCTTTTATTCCATAAATGGCAAAAACTGTCTAACTCACCGACAATGCCTACTCCATGCTTACCAGCCAGGCTTCGCCCAGACTGTTAAAGGTCCAAACTGGTATTGCTCACTGCCTATGTTCAGTCGCTCAGTCGTGTCCGGCTCTTTGTGACCCCGTGGACTGCAGCAGACCAGGCCTCCCTGTCCATCACCATCTCCCTGAGTTTGCTCAAACTCACGTCCATTGAGTCGGTGATGCCATCCAGCCATCTCACCCTCTGTCACCCCCTTCTCCTCTTGCTCTCAATCTTTCCCAGCATCAGGGTCTTTTCCAGTGAGTCGGCTCTGCAAGTCAAGTGGCTTCATCATCAGCCCTTCCAGTGAATATTCAGGGTTGATTTCCTTTAGAATGGACTGGTTGAATCTCCTTCCTCGATGCATGACCGGGCAATAAATCGAGACAGCTGTTAAGGCAGGAAAAGCAACTTTATCTGGAAAGCCAGCAGACTGGCAGGACAGCAGACTGGTGTCCCAAAGAACCTTCTTGCCCAGGTTTGATGCTATTAATAGTTTCTTTTATAGAAGGAGTTGGGGGGGAGGACACTGTAAAGTAAAAAGGTGATAAGTTGTTGCAGTTATTTCCTGACTCTGGCCAGACTCCAGAGGGGAATGTATCAATGTCTTCCTTCCTGCAGCCACTCACAGGTGGGCCTGGTCAGACTGTTTCCTGTGAACTGAACAAAGGTATTCTAACCTAATGTTTAGGCTTGGGAGGCAGGGTTTCCGTAGATGGGCCTTTATGTATATTCTAAGTTATAGGCGACATCATTTTGGGCTTTCCAGGTGGCGGGTGCAGTGGCAAAGAACCCGCCTGCCAATGCAGGAGGCACAAGAGATGCCGGTTCGATCCCTGGGTGGGGAAGATCCCCTGGAGAAGGAAATGGCAACCCATTCCAGTGTTCTTGCCTGGAGAATTCCATGGACAGAGGAGCATGGTGGGCTGTATAGTCCCTGGGGTCGTGAAGGAGTCGCACACAATATCATTTTAGTGATTAACTTGTAGCAGAAGCAATAGAATACAAAGGTCCAAGGAAAAGGAACAGATCCAACGTGGAGTCAGATTTGTTCTTCCCTGTCGATTCTTCGTGTGAAAAGGGCCCCTACTGAGAAGTCAGGGACCCGCCCGTACAGTCACAGATGGTGTGGACTGTGAGCTGCAGGGGACTGCAGGCTGTCCCCTTTCCTGGACAGCGGGGACCGTGGCTGGACCTTCCTTAGCAACTTGGCTTGGTTTGCCTCTCACTGGTCTTGTATTTTGTTGTGTTAAAAAGCACGGAGAGGAAAATGAGAAAAGGGAGTTCACTGTGATATCAGAGAAGAGGTGCCTCCTTCCCTGAGCTGAATTCCAGGGTAGAAGGCCCCTGGGTGGCTATTCCCGGGCACAGGTCCCCCTCCAAAACAGGACTTCCTGAGGCTCAGTCTCACCCAGCGAAGGGAAGACTTGGATGGGGTTTGACTTTGCCTGGGCCTCCACAACAGAGGACCACGGATGGGGGCGCTTAAACAACAGAAGTATTTTTTCTCATAGTTCCAGAGGCTAGGAGTTCAAGGTCACGGTGCCAGCAGGGCGGGTGTCTTCTGAGGCTTGCGGACGACTTTCTTCTCCCGTGTCCTCCTGTGGTCTTTCCATCTGTGTGCGTTCTAGTCTCTTCTTCTTCTAAGGACGCCAATTATATGAGATCACGACCCACCCATATGACTTCATTTAACTTAATTACCTCTTTAAAGTTCTTATTAACTTAAATACGGTCTCATTCCAAGGTTCTGAGGGTTCAGACTATAATATATGAAGTGGGGTGGGAAGCACCCTTCATCCCCCTAGATAACAAACAGCACCTGTCTCCAGCCAGGTGAACCCTAAAAGAGTTCACCCTAAAACCCTAAAAGAGTTTTAGTGAACCCTAAAAGACCAGGCAGTCTTACTGGTCAGACTGGACGGACTGGCAGTGGTATAAGTAGGAAGGACCCCTCAAGGACCTCAGAGTCCACCCCACTTGGCCTTGACTTGAGAGCTCTGGTGTTAAGTCCTGTCACTAGGCTTTTTTTTTTTTTTTTTGCACTGGGGTGGTTTAGTTGCTCAGTCGTGTCTGACTCTTTGCGACCCCAGGGGCTGTAACCCACCAGGCTCCTCTGTCCCTGGGATTCTCTAGGCAAGAATACTGGAGTGGGTTACCATTTCCTTGTCCAGGGGATCTTCGTGACTCGGATTGAACCTGGATCTCCTGCACCGCAGGCAGATTCCTTACCAACTGAGCCACCAGGGAAGCCCTTGTAGGGTGTAGGGCATGTCTTAAAGATCCATACGGAGGTCCTTGTTACTGTGTCTATTTTGCAGACACAACACTTTGCCAGGAAGTCTTGGCAGACACAGCCCCGTAACTCAGAAATTCCATGCTCCTGCATCCCCAGGACAGATGTGAGCAGCTGCCCTGGCAACCGGAGCTGCCCGCCTGCACGTGGTGAGACCACACCCCCAGGATGCCTGGGGTGTCTTCCCTGATAGCCAAGGGAGGAGGTCGCTGCGGGCTTTGGGATTTGGCTGGAAGAATGGGAATAACACCACCGTGTTGCTGAAAAATGCAAAGGGAGTTTTAATGGAGCAGGAAAGTTATAGTTACATCACTAGGGCTTGCCCATCATGAAATGCATTCGGTTTAGTTTATATAACGTCTCAGCTGCCTGTGTGGGACTGAAGATTCTTCACGTTTAGTGAAACATGGAGCAAGAAGGCACAAGTGACTAAATGCTAGATGTTCAAGACCTAGTTTTTGGTGCTGGTCAAAGGTTCATGGTCGTCCCATTATTTGTATGCATGTAGACTGAAGACCTGATTTTGTTGCCTTAATGGAATCAGTTATTAAAATGTCTTAAACTTTAGTTTTCTTTATACACATGGATTTTTTTTTTTAAGGAAGAATTAAAAAAAAAAAGGTAATGATATATCCAGAAGATGTTAAATTTGGACTAAAATTCTTTAAAAGGAGACTTTTATTTCTATGGAGATACAATTTTACTCAATCTAAAAAGAAGTAGATGAAAATGTACTCGTGTGTATATATGTGTACATATATATATATATATATATATATTAACATTTCTCAAAGTTTTCCATAGGGTCTCTGTTTATAAACTTTAAGTTCATTGTCTTAAGTGCCAGGAATTTTGAGTCAAACAAAGGAAAGTTGGACCTGCTTATTAAATGAAATAGAAATATTGAATGAGGCATCATTCTTTGAAGTAAAGAGGAATAAAATGATGTTAATTCTTTAGACACTTGAACGTATCAGCACTGAGAAGTTCTGTCATTTTTTTCGCAGATGAGTGCTAATTCACTCTGAATTGATACATATATGTATGTGTGTGTGTGTGTGTGTGTGTGTATGTATATAGTAAGTATTATAATATTTCTAAATCAGCAACTCAACAACAACAGATGGAACCAGGCATGGTTTGAAGCACTTTGTATGTAATAACTCATCATGTTGTAATAATTTCTTACAACAAATCTATAAAGTGGGTGTTATTAGAGTCCCCATTGAACAGATGAAGAAACGTAAGCACAGAACATTTAAATTATCCAAAACCACACAGCTGGGTAAGAGCTGGAATTCAAACTTCAGCAGTCTGATGCAGAGACTGCACCATTATTAACCACTAAAATGCACTGCTGTTCATATTGTAAATGGTCTGAATATACCATATATATTTTTAACTCAGTCCTCTCTTAAGGGATATTGGGTTGTTTCCAAAGGTTTGCTATTTTAAACAATGTTGCAGTGAACCTGTGAAGTTATCTCCGAAAGATAAGGTGCTTAACCTATTGCTGGGTCAAGGGTATGCATGTGCTTATTTAAATTTAAATAACCTGTATTGTCAAATTGCAACAATCATGTCCATTAAATTTAAATTTTTTTTCAATTACAGAATTACAAAAGTGATATGAAGACATGCTTATTGCAAAAATACTCAGATGAAAGATGCACACACACACGCACACACACACAGAGCTCACTCCAGTCCTACTCCAATCCCATTCCTCTCCTGTACCCAGTGCTATCACAGTGCAGTATGTACCCTACTACAGGCAGTAAGGAAACCAGCCTTCTGGAACAGTTACACAGTATAAGAGACAAGATTGCAGAAGTAGAGGGAGCCACGAAAGCCACGCAGAGGATTTGTGATGTGGTATAAGATGACATACAGCTCGCTTACTCAGCCGTGTCCAACTCTTTGTGACCCCTGGACTGTAGCCTGCCAGGCTCCTCTGTCCATGGGATTTCCCAGGTGAGAATACTGGAGTGGGTTACCATTTCCTCCTCCAGGGGATCTTCCCGACCTAGGAATTGAACCCAGGTCTCCTGCATCTCCTGCACTGCAGGCAGATTTTTTTTTTTTTTTTTTTTAACTGCTGAGCTACCAGGGAAGCCCTGTAAGAAATATAGAGCTATTCTTTACTGGAGACTGAGCAGTGACACACTAGACCTGTTATCTCAAGATGATCTTGGTAAAAGCAGCTGCACATGGTTTGGACAAGAGTACACAGAACTCGTCCTAAGAGCCAGGAGACTAGAAAGACCACCCAGGCAGCAAGTGGTGCTGGGCTGAGCTGAACAGTGCAAGCAGAACCAGAGAAGGGAGCATACATATGACTTCCCAATAAACTAATTGCCAAGTGACCTGCTGGAACTTACTTAGCAAAGCTGTCATGAACTCATGCACTGTATGTAGACATGGCTAAGTATCACAACCGCTTCGGAGAATTGTTTGATTAATTGACCGGCTTCAGTTCAAGTACTCATTTCTTTCCTGCCTCTGCTCTCACTGTGTTCCCTGTCTCCTTCTTTGCTCCCTGCCTTGACTAAAACACAGAACTGGCTAAACCCAGCTCCTTGTCTGTTCTGCACAACAGAACGTACCTGGAGGAAGCCCAGGTGTGTCCCGTTGAATTCTGGTGGGTCCCCACAGCCACCAATCAGTCATGCCAGACCACCCTGGTCCATCACTCTCCCATGCTTTTCTGGACCTCAGACTTCCTCTTCCCTCTCCAGACTCCAGGACTGCTTTGGTCTCGGTTCATGATACTGGTTCCCATTTTAGGACAAAATGGAAGCAACCAGAAGAGGACAGCTAGACATCTGTGCTCAAAGGGCCCTGCAGCACCCCTCTCCTGGGCACTGAGGGCAGAGACCCTGACTGTGCCTCACTGGGGCCCAGTGCTTTTCCACGCTGGAGCGGGGCTGGGACGTCAGCCCTGTGCTCAGAACACAGCTGACTACAGCCATGAGACCCACTGGGTTGGGTCCACCATTCCCCTGGAGTCTGAGTTTGGAATAATGCTCTGGGATTCAGGCAGCTGTTAGGAGACGGCCTCTGAGCACCATGAGAGAGATGTGTCCACGTGCTCACAGAGAACATTGCAGACCATGGCCAAGGCCATCTGCACAGCCAGCACGGCCAAGACGAGAAAGGAGCTGCTGAGGAAGTGGCCTTCTTCCTTGTTGGGAAGACTGTGCCCCAGCCCGAGTACTGATGGGCAAGCTTTGCATCAGCCTGTTGGCCTTGCACCCAAGGAATGTGTGGAAGACGAGCTGCCATGATAGCAGCCAGCAAAGGAGGAGCTGGGAAGACGGCAGGGTGGGAAAGCGCCAAAGGCTGCAGCCGGATGTCCCCAGACATGGAGAAATAGCACGGTTCTTTCAGCTTCATCATTCAACATGGGAACTCTTCCCCCCCAACCCCCCCCCCCGACCACCAGCGTGCATCCCACATGAATTTGGAAAGATTTATCTCCCAGACAACTAAATCTCTTATGTTAGAATGTCTCTTCCTGCACCTATTAATCATTTAAGAGGAGATGGGCAGTGTTAACCAAGGAGGTTATGTGGATGGTGAGTAAATACCAACTCTCCATTAACCATTTTATGTTATTAAAAAAAACAATTTATTGTAGTTTACTGCATTTACAATGTTGTGTTACTTGCAGGTGTATAGCAAAGTGAGTCAGTTAGTGTTGCTGTTCAGTCGCTGAGTCACGTCTGACTCTGCGACCCCGTGAACTGTAGCACGCCAGGCTTCTCTGTCCATCACTGTCTGCCTGAGCTTACTCAAACTCATGTTCACTGAGTCAGTGATGCCATCCAGCCATCTCATCCTCTGTCACCCCCTTCTCTTGCCATCAATTTTGCTCAGCAACAGGGTCTTTTTCAGTGAGCTCTTCGCATCAGGTAGCCAAATAATTGGAGTTTCAGCTTCAGCATCAGTCCTTCCGATGAATATTCGGCACTGATTTCCTTTAGGATTGACTGGTTTGATCTCCTTGCTTTCCAGGGGACTCTCGAGAGTCTTTTCCGGTACCATAGTTCAAAAGCGTCAATGCTTTGGTGCTCAGCCTTCCTTATAGTCCAACTCTCCTATCCATACATGACTACTGGAAAGACCATAGCTTTGACTAGACAGACCTTTGTTGGCAAAGTGATGTCTCTGCTTTTTAAAACACTGTCTAGGTTTGACATAGCTATTCTTCCAAGGAGCAAGCATCTTTTAATTTCATGGGTGCAGTCATCGTCTGTATTGATTTTGGAGCCCAAGAAAATGAAATCTGATGCTTTTTCCACATTTTCCCCATCTATTTGCCATGAAGTGATGGGACCGGATGCCATGATCCTAGTTTTTTGAATGTTGAGTTTTAAACCAGTTATACATAGACACACATCCACTCTTTTTAAGATTATTTTCCCATATAGGTTATTACAGAGTATTGAGTAGACTTCTCTGTGCTATACAGTTGGTCCTTATTAGTTATCTAGTTTATATATAGTATGTGAATGTCAATCCTAATTTATCCTCACCCCTTACTACCTGGTAACCATAAATCTACACCTGTAACTCTTATTTCTGTTTTGTAGATGAGTTTCCATTAACCATTTTCGGGTTTTTTTTTTTTTTTTTTTTTTTTGCCTCATTCTGCAGCATGCAAAATCTTAGTTCCTCAACCAGGGATCAAACCCACGCCACCTGCATTGGGAGTGCGGTGTCTTAACCACAGGACTGCCAGCAAAGTCCCCCATTAACTATTGTAAAGCACTAAAAATAGCCCCATTTCTCTGATCATCACCAACTGGGAAATTGCTTTGGTCTTTTCTTTGGACTTGCTCTGTTGAGAGCAATCGTTCAGCTCTGCTGTCTTTTTCAGCAATCACATCTGAACCATCACAAAAGCTCCTTGAGGAAACTGGTTTCTCTTCTTCTTCAGATACACCTTCCAGAATGTTCTGACCTATAGAACAACAGGATGTCAGTGCTTTCAGTACCTGCCTAAAAGTAGCATTTGTAGCCCAATTATAACTCAGAACGCACCTGTTGAGTTCAAATGGCGGCGTTTCGGTTTCCACATTTAGAGAATGTTCTCTGCGGTCCTCTTCCCAAAGTGGCAACACACTGGGGGTTCATTTCACTCTCGGCAGGTGGGAAATAAACGCTGTAGATCCCCACCCCCCTCCACCAGCAGGGATTTCTCCCACTGGCGTTCTCCCCCCTAACCCCCGCGCAGGACAGCTTCTCCCGCACCTCCTGGCTGCAGTGGGGACCCGGGTACAGGGCTGGGAAGGAGCCACTGTAGCAGCTCTATTCATCAGTGGTGGTAACACCCCTGTGCCTGTTGTTTGTTTGGGAAGAGGCCTTGATGGTTTCTCAAGGAAGCCATCATCTGAGGGAAAACCAAATACGCTTTCGTTCATTCATTCAACAAATGTGTATTAAGTGCCTGTACCAGACGTCGTGTTCACGCCCATCAACCTACAGAGACTAGAGGGGAAAGCTGACGCTACATAAACCCACAGTCACTGTTCTGTTCGAGGGTCCAGAGAGAAAGGACAGATGTTAGGAGAGCACCATGGGGCTGGGGGCTAGCCCCTGCTGGGGGTCAGGAGAGTCTCCCTGGAGAGAATCGTGTTCACTTCATTGTTATAAATATGCAGTCTCCCCACTTTTAGACTTCGTTGAGCTGGAAGGCAGGCCGCCCAGAATTGGGAATCTAAGCAGGCCGCTCCTGGCTGCTTCCCACTGGGGCGACGTGTTCGTTCCAAGTGGGCCCTGGGAGCTGAGAGGAGGAACCTGGCAGAGCCGGCCAGGGAAGCCAAGAGCTCTGGGCCAGTGGTGACGGGGGCCATGCAGGGAAGGCAGGGCCATGACTGGCCCAGAGAAGGGGAGTGGCAGTGCAGGCACGGGGAGCAGCTTGACACCTCCCAGTATCTAGTCTTAGTGGAGCCTGGGAGAGAGACGGGGAGGACATGGGCTCTGGGTTCCAGGGAGAGAGTGGTGGGCTCACTGGAGAGAGCGTCCTTCCTGGGGCTGACAGGGAGGAGGGCCAGGGGTTCTGGCCCTGACGAGCGAGCAGGGTTTCTGGTTTGAGCCAACCACAAGGAAGGACCATTTTCCGAGGTGGAGAAACAGAAGGCCAAGCAAATTGCGGGGAATCCTGTGTGTGAGGCTGGGCTCTGCCTGCGAGACAGGCAGATGCGGAGATCAATAGGCAGTGAGCGCACGGAGAAAGGTCTCGGTTGGTTAACAGAAGGTCAGCATCATCAGCACACAGACAGTGTGTCCACTAGGGCCGTGCATGAGCTCAGAGAGAGGGCAAGAGGAGCCATTTGGAGGCCAAGAAGCTTCGATCTCAGGGCCGGGCAGAGGGCACCGAAGAGGATGTACGCGTGGGAGGCATCGCGGTGAATGACTGATCAAAACATGGCCAGTTTTGTTTGTCTCGAAGCTGCCAGGAAGCCCAGTGACATAGAGAGTGTAGTGTTCCTCCCATTTGCTGGTGTGATATCGTCGGTGACTTTGGTGTCCACTGGGTGCGGGAGCCAGAGAGGCACGAAGAATGAACGGACAGGGACTTGTGGATAGTGCTGGAAGGATTTTGCTATGAGGGAAAACTAAGGAATTGGGGTAGTAGCCGGGGGCTCCTGCGGTCAAGGGATGTTTTCTAAAGTTAGGAAATAGGAAGGTTTGTCCGTGGGTGGGAATGATCCAGCAGAGGGGAAGCGGTTGGGAATTCGTGCAGGAGAGAGAGCGGTTGCAGCAGGAGCCAGGCCGGGAGGAGGCCTGCGGTGGGGGCAGGGGCAGCCGGCTTACGGGTCTTCCTGGGCTGCTCGAACAAACTACCCCAAACCTGGTGTCATGAAAACAACACATGCTTCTCCTTTTACAGCCTGGAGGGCAGAAGTCTGGATCCGTGTCGCTGGACCAATAAAGTCAGATCGACAGTATGGCCAAAGGTCCCTCTGGAGGGGCCAGGGAACCATCTGTCTCTTGCCTTTTCCGGCTTCCAGAGCTGCTTCTAGAGCTGCTTTTTTGTTCTTTGTCGCTCCCTCCATCTTCAGAGATGGCCGGGGTGTTGAACATCTTCACATTTATCTCTGCTCTAGTCACACCATCTACCATGCCCACATTCCCCCCTGCTCCTCTCCTGTGAGGACATCTAGAGCCAACCGAGACAGTCCAGAATAACCCTCCTCCCCCCACCAAAGATCCTTAATGTATGAGAAACACTGGGCTGGAAGAAGCACAAGATGGAATCAAGATTGCCGGGAGAAATATCAATAACCTCAGATATGCAGATGACACCACCCTTATGGCAGAAAGTGAAGAGGAACTACAAAGCCTCTTGATGAAAGTGAAAGAGGAGAGTGAAAAAGTTGGCTTAAAGCTCAACGTTCAGAAAACTAAGATCATGGCATCTGGTCCCATCACGTCATGGGAAATAGATGGGGAAACAGTGGAAACAGTGTCAGACTTTATTTTTGGGGGCTCCAAAGTCACTGCAGATGGTGATTGCAGCCATGAAATTAAAAGACGCTTACTCCTTGGAAGGAAAGTTATGACCAACCTAGACAGCATATTAAAAATCAGAGACATTAGTTTGCCAACGAAGGTCCATCTAGTCAAGGCTATGGTTTTTCCAGTAGTGATATATGGATGTGAGAGTTGGACTGTGAAGAAAGCTGAGCGCCGAAGAATTGATGCTTTTGAACTGTGGTGTTGGAGAAGACCCTTGAGAGTCCCTTGGACTGCAAGGAGATCCAACCAGTCCAGTCCTGGGTGTTCATTGGAAGGACTGATGCTAAAGCTGAAACTCCAGTACTTTGGCCACCTCGTGCTAAGAGTTGACTCTTTGGAAAGGACTCTGATGCTGGGAGGGATTGGGGGCAGGAGGAGAAGGGGATGACAGAGGATGAGATGGCTGGATGGCATCACTGACTCAATGCACATAAGTTTGAGTGAACTCCGGGAGATGGTGATGGACAGGGAGGCCTGGCGTGCTGCAATTCATGGGGTTGCAAAGAGTCGGACACAACTGAGCAACTAAACTGACCTGCAAAGTCTCTTTTGTCCCATAAGGTAACCCTTAGCTGACATGGACGGGCTCTGGAGTGCTGTGGAGGACCCGCCTTGGCTTGGAGCAGGGAGACTTTCTTACTTTGTATAACTGGAGGGAAAGGGACTCGTGCGGGGCTTTGTAGATTTGGTGGCAGAAAGAAGGGAGTTTCTGCTTTTGGCTTCAACTTTCTGCAGGAAGTATTGACAGCCGAGAAGGATGGTAACTGCAGGAGGGCGGGGAGGGGAAGGGAGGGGTTGAGGTCTGGAAGCAGCGCAGAGTGGGGAACTCAACAACGTCTCAGCCTGGCCAGGCGGTAAGTATAGGATGAGAATCCACGGGATTTAACCGGGAGGTGAGGGAAACATCGTAGCCGGGCGGCTTGCGAGGAGACTGTGAGCAGAATAGGGTGTTGAGGCTTCAGGGGTGAACCCTCAGGGGTGTTGAGGAGGAGACACTGAGCCAGCAAACTTTAAGTACCGGAAGGACGGGCAGAGTGGGGTGTCCTTAATGCAGATTTTGGAGACACTGTGATGTCCAGTTATGACAAGCTCTGGGGTTTCCCTTGGGGAGGGAGTCACTGGGGGACAGAGAGACAGGTCATCAACCTGGATGCTGAAGGTGCGGGAAATGAAAACAGGGAAGACGTGGCCCGAGCCACAATCTTCAGTGAACAGGGAAGGGGGAGCTACCCGGAAGAAGACTGGTACTAGAAGTACCGGGGTGACCGGAACCGGAAGAGCAGTGGGGGCCACGCTCAGCAGCTTCCACGGAAAGGGAGCTGGTGGTTTGCTGGAGGAAGGAGAAGTGCTATGAGCGGAATCATGCAAGCAAGGAGGCCTGGGTTTTCTTCCCGACTCGGAGGTAGGTAGCCAAGGTGTGAAAGACAAGTAGCTAACACTTGAGAGGGCTCCCATGTTTCCATGTTTGCATTCAGATAAGTCAAGTAGCGAGGCTCTAAGAATGTGTGCTGATGCTTTGGTGGAAAAGTTTGGGAGGCCTGAGGTTCAAGGCACAGGGAAGTGGGAGTCCAGCAAATACGGGACTTTTGGAGAGCATCCCTGTGCTTCTAGTGGTGAGTGAGTTTCACAGGACACAGAACTTTTGGAACCAAGGGCCTCGAGCAGTGGACTGAGGACTGCGTTTTACCCTGTGGGGGGGGCTGGCGGGGGGGGGGGGGTGTTCACAGCGAACTATCATGGGCAAAGGCAGGCTTAGGGAAAGTTAACTTTCCAGCCTGATGAGTGACAGAGGCCCTTAGAAAGCCACTGCATGGTCCAGGAGTAAGGGCTGATCAAGGTACGAACACTGCGAATGGTGGAAAGAAGGGATTTGTCAAGAAATGCGGTGCGCTTTAATTACAGGAGATAAGGGAGAGGAGGGAGTGATGGGGAGAAGGCTCCCATGTTGTTGAGTGTTAACTGGTTGGTTTGGAGGGGAAATTGATGGCTTGGTATTTGGCAAACCGCGGTCTTAGGTTGAGCAGTGGCCAGAGCAGTGTTGATGACAGGTGAGTCATGGGGCGCTCCCCTTGCCGTGCCCGCAGTCACTGCCTCGGGTTCCCCAGACTGCGGACCACAGGAGGCAACCTGAGTCTCCTGATTCAGCTTCAGATCCCCAGGGCGAGGCCTAACCCTCAATTATGGCGTGCCGTCGGGTATGTGCGCAGGTGTGAATTGAGGTGCCCGATTCACACGCGTCGCACCTGGGTTCGCCTCGCAGCCCACGGGGCCAGAGCAGGCGCGTCCAGATGCACCTGGGGGCGCGGGCGCGCTGGGACGCCAGGCGGGCGCCGGTGGAGGAGGACCCTAAGGGGTTTGTGTCCGGGAAGACGCTGTAGGCAGGCTTTCCTCTCAACCCGAGGTAGGGCGGGGCAGGGCGCGCCCCCAAGCTTTCGCTTGGAAAACGGGTTTTCATCACACTCCTGGGCTCGGACCCAGAATCACAGTTGAGGTCCGAGAATTTGATTCATTCAGGTGTAAACCTCGCCCACTTCTGCTCAGTTTCGTGAATTCTGCTGACGGCAGCTCGCTCTTTCTTTCGCCTTTGTGTAGTTGAGGTGAGCCGAGGCCGACACCGCCCTCGGTGGCCTCCGGGCCTGGCCTCTCTGACCCTGTAGTCCTGGGCGCAGCCCCACGCCAGAGCGGGCCCAGCGGGGCTTGAGTGGGGGGGACCCGCGGGATTGGCCCAAGCCGTCCCTCCAGCCCTCAGGTGCGGGAGGCCCGCGTGGGAGACTGTCGGGGGCCTGGCCCACCCCTCCCCCGGGCTCCCAGCGAGGATCCCGGGGCACGCGCGGGCCCGTCTGGGCCGGGGAGGCGGGCGCGCGCCGGAGGGCGGGGGCTCGGGGCGGGGCCTCGGGGGCGGGGCGGGCGGCGCGGAGGGGACCGGCGGCCGGGGCGAGAGCGCGCCCAGCCCGCCGAGATGCCCGCGCGCGCCGGACGCCTCCTCCCGCCGCGGCCTCGGGCCCTGGCCCCGGCCATGCCGCCGCCGCTGCTGTTGCTGCTGCTGCTGCTGCTGGACGCCGGCGGCGGGCGGGGGGGCGCCCGGGCCCAGGAGCCGGGGTCGGCGGCGGCGGACGGGCCCCCCGCGGCCGGCGGTGGGGGCGGACAGGACCCGCACGCCAAGCACCTGTACACGGCCGACATGTTCGCGCACGGCATCCAGAGCGCCGCGCACTTCGTCATGTTCTTCGCGCCCTGGTAACTGGCCGCGCCGGCCGCCTGGGGCTCTGCGGGCGCTGGTCGGGCCGGGGCTGGCGCGTGGGGCGCGGGCCCGCGTCCTGGGGCGCCCGGCGAGGGGCAGGGGCACTTTCGCGCCTGGGGGCGCGGGCTGGGCGCTCGCCGCTGACGTGGCGCAGGGGCCGGGACCAAGCGAGAGGGGGCGGTCCCCGAGGGCCGAACCGGAAAAGGCCGACGCTCCGGCTCCTTCGCCCGGCCCCCCGGTCCCGGTACCGGGGGGTCGGGGCAGGGGTCATTGTCCATCGGGGCCGCTGGGAGCCCGGAACCCGTCCGCCCCCAGTTCCCCAGCCCCAAACTAATGCGCTGGTCGGAGGCAGCGGCCTGCGGCTCGGCCGGTACCCGGAGGCCACGTGCGGCCGCGCGGACACCCGGGGTCCGGCGTGTACACGTGGACTTCCTGTCCCGTGCGCTCGCTGCAGGGCGGACCCCGGCCTGGGGGTTTAATTGAAACTCAGGGACTCCCAGGCTCTGCGTTCGCGAGGTGGGAGGGGGTGGTCCGGACATTAGAGGGTTCCCACTCTTCTCCCGGGAATCGGGGTGCCTTTTGGAGGCTGGGGGCCCCTCCGCAGCTCCGGGGGCGTGGCGAGCTGTGCTCCAGGTGACAGGAGCTGTTGACCCCCGACCCAAGGCTGTGCTCGGGCGCGTGCTCCCCTCCGCTTTCTTGGGGCCTGGCCATCTGGGAAGTGTGAGGTGGGAAAAGGCACAGCGTTGGACAGACTCCCCCGCCCCCGCCGTGGTTCCAGGATGGGGGGCTTTGCTGTGAGCCTTGGTGCCGACCCCAGAGACCCTTGCCCTGCGAGTCGTCCAAGAGACTTCTGGCCCTTGACACGAGCAGAGGGACCGAGTGCCTTCTCCCAGGGCCTAGATGCCCGCTGAGGGGGGTCCTCTGTGGGCGGCGCAGCCAGTCGGTCTAGGGCCCAGACCTTTGCAGGCTTCACTGCAGAATTTGGCATTCTTGCCCAGAGCCAAGAGACTCCTTGAGATGTGGGAAAGGGATGCAAAAAGGATTAGGAAGAAGATGCCCAAGAAAAGCCGCCTGTTGAGAAAATGTGCCGGCATAAGTTGGAGGAAAACTTTCCCCCCATATTCAGGTTATTACTACATTTCAGTTCCTTTGGAGTGACATCGACACTTTCAGTCGAGCTCAGACTTGTCATTTCCTAACTGTATTTATGGGATAGCTTGTGTTTCAAGAACCAAAGGAGCTGAATTTTTAGAACCCAGTGGTATAGAAATGTAATGGTTGTGGATAGTTTCTTTGTGGAGGGTGTTCTCAGAGTAGCTGTTGCAGTTAAATACACTACTGAACTGAAGTCTGCTTCTGTGGAATAAATCTGCCCCTGGGTTGGTTTATTTATTTTTTTAAAGACACCTGACATGTAGACATCGTAGGTCCCCGCAGTGCCAATGGAGTTTTGGATTTGGAGTCTCTGTGATGCTCACCATTTAGTCCTGGCCTGAGTGAGGGAGAGGACTAGTACATTCCTGTTTCATTGTGTGCGGCTTACAGAGTTTTAGGTGGATGCTCCCAGAAAAAGTAACTTTTAAAGTTTTTGTTTGCCTTCTCGTAGTCTACTAGGAAATATTTAAACAGATGTGTGGGTTTCTGTGACAGCATTTAACAGACTTTATGAGCAAATTGGAGTATCAGCTAGTATACACTGGGCTGCCCCTGGTCTCTTTGCAATTTCAGTCTCTGAAATGTTGCGCACCCATGCAGGATTCGGGGGCAGGAGCCAATGATAGCATTGATCCTGTGTGTTTGCTCTGAACCTAGCAGAGGCAGGGCTGTCCTACTGCGGTAAATGGTGTGCCAGCGTCAGATCATAGCTTCTGTATGGCCAGTTTTCAGGTCACATTGAATCTGGTGACAACGAGGTCAAGGTTGGGGCCGCCGCCTCGAAAGGACCAGGTGGCTTTGCTCTGTTACTGACCACAAACTGCCTCAGTGCAGCTGCAGTCTCAGTTTTTGTGCTGTAGCCCCAAGGGTCCAAAACCAGAGTGCTGAGTGTGAGGCACCCATGGAACCGTCACGAGGAAGTTGCTGAGCACTTCGTACACGTCTCGGGCATCCAGTTGTAGAAAGGAAGATGCTTGTCGTCTTGGCACTTGCACCACATCTACTTAAATCTGAAGGTGGTTTCCCCTCAAAGTTATCTTCCAGAAAAGAGAGTTCATATTATATTTGAGTCTCTTATAAAGCAGGATTCTCTCCTCTGGCCTAGAAGGTGTTGCTTAGGGAAAGTTTGCTTAAAGCAAGCTCTTCTAGTGCTGCCTCTAGATGCTTCCTGGTGAGGTCATCTGTCAGAAAAGAGGCAAGGGGACTTAACACTGATTTTGTGGAGAAACTGCTTTGAGGAGGAACTTAGAAGTGCTGGGTGTTCTGACAGCACTCTAAAAAGCACTACAGCGAGGAGTTCCATGGCAGAGATCAGGAATTCACACTCACCAGGAGAAGGGGGAGCAGACCATGTGCTCTAATGCTTTGAGAGCGTTCCTGGGGTCTGAGATTCAGTTTTCAGTATCAAAAGTATGGCCCTGTGAACAGCTGACAGTTAAAGACAATGATCAGCCATATGACTCAAAAAGATTTAGCGATGGGGAAGAGACTGATGCTGTCAAGAAATGGGACAAGTAGAAGCAATCATTTTAAGTCAGCATATTATTTTAAATGATAGATGATTTTAAAATACTTATGTCATTAAATTCTTACAGTGAATATTTTAAGTGTCCATTTGAGTGTGTCACATTTAGAAGTTTTGAGTGGCCACAAGCGTGTTGTTTTTTTTTAATCTTCTCACTGGTGAGAATGCAGAACGGATTTCATTCTGAGACTGACTTATATTTGGAGAGAGTGGGTTACATGGGGGAGGAGACCTGACCCTAAAGGGACCATGGCAGCGAGAAGGGCGGAGTTGCTGCCACCGAGAAGGAGCGAGGGGGCTCTCCCGACCAGAGAGAGAAGAGAGTGGATACCGGTGTGAACAAGGGTGGGATCTGAGCGCCCCGCTAGGCTAGGAGATGGCTGGCTGAGGAGCTGGGCTGGCCCCTCCGCCCCCGCGCTGAGCACGCTTCTTACCGCCCCCTTGTTACAGGTGTGGACACTGCCAGCGGCTGCAGCCAACCTGGAACGACCTGGCAGACAAGTACAACAGCCTGGAGGACGCCAAGGTGTACGTGGCCAAGGTGGACTGCACGGCCGACTCGGAGGTGTGCTCCGCCCAGGGCGTGCGCGGGTACCCCACGTGAGTGACGGGCGCGCGCCCTGCGCCCTCCACGTCTTGGTGTTTCACCAACCGCCTCAGGCCAAACGAAGTGCAAGTTGCGTTTTTGGCAACTTTGTAGTTCTGAGAAGCGAGGCAATGCTAGCTTGGAGCCGGCAGTCCCTATTGTTAGGGAGGGTTATTTGCGCGCTGTGTGTTAGATGCTTTTTTGTACTTTGTTTGGAAAAAGGCTTCAATTAGCTGAGTTTTCCTTTTTATATAATTATGAACGTGTTTGCCAGACAAAAATGGTATTTTTCTCCATGAGGTCTTACCACATCTGATATTCCAATGAACACCGACTGTCAGGAATTTTTGTCTGAATTTTTGGTCACTCTGGTTTTTTTTTCTTTTTTGTAAGATTTGTGTGTTTTTGACTACTCTGGGTCTTTGTGGCCGTGCACAGGCTTTTCTCTAGTTGCGGCGAGCAGGGGCTACTCTCCGCTTGTGGGCCCAGGCCTCTCACTGAGGTGGCTTCTCTTTGCAGAGCACAGGCTCTCCACGTACGGGCTTCAGTGGTGCAGCTCTAGACTAGAGTCCAGGCTCAGTAGTTGTGGCACACCGGCTTACCCGCGCCAAGGCCTGTGGGATCCTCCTGGACCGGGGATCGAACTGGCGTCTTGCATTATTGCAAGGCAGAGTCTTTACCCCTAGACCATCAGGGAATCCCCGTCCCGCTGTTAATTCTTCAGTCTCTCTTCTGCAGTTATTCCCCACATGACCAGCACAAGGGCCGTTTTTGTTGGAAAGAAAGTGCAGTCATTCCAATAAGTGAGACTCTATTTCCTTGGCAGTTAAAATAGTTTTTAAGAACAGAAGTTGAAACTGGCTAATTGAACAAAAGAGGGGCTTGATGAAGCTGGCTTAGTCTGCAGGCTGTGGGAGCGCCGAGGTGCCGCTCCACGGGTCTGGAGGCCTGTTTCTCTGCGCCCCACTCAAGGTGACTCAACTTGCCAGCTCTGCATCGCTCTGTTGCCATGGTGGGCTTAGGCCCATCGCTGATTGGCCCACCTTGGATGGAGTATTCATTCCAGAAACAGACCTTGTGGCCAGAGAGGCAGGATCTTGTTGGAAGACAGACTCTGCATTCGATGTTGGGGTGAAGGTCACATCTTCAAAAAGGGGAAGATGCCATTTTCAAAAGGTTGGGGGGGAGGGGTCGGGCACTGCAGGTCCCAACGTTTGTTCAAACTGATGAATGAAGTCAATCCTGTATGAGACTGGAGCTGATCTTCAAACCCGAGGGGCCGCGTGGAAAGGGGGGTGGGGGGGGGTCCCACCCCACCCAGGCCTGCTCGTCTCAGCTCTCTGGGTGCACCATCAGTGACCCCACAGACGCTGTTCACAGATATCAAAAGATCCACGTTGGAGCAGGCATCCTGATTTGGTTTTTAGAAGATGTGATCTCTCCAAGAAACCAGACCCTGCTTTAGGGTCGTTAAAGAGAATTACCAGCTCCCACTGCATGGTTTGCAAAGGAGCCCTGTGACCATCACAACCAACACCAGATTCTTTTCACAGAATGCAGAAGGTGGGGCCGTGCTGTATAAAATGTAGGGGCCTAGGGCCTTCACACATTGACCTGTGCGGGCTTCTAGAGGCGTTTCGAGGCCTGGATCAGATGATGCTGTAAATGCTGGGCGTTGGGGGGATGGGGGGGTCAGCACATTAATGCTTGTGTCATCCCTTCCGGGCACCTTTAACGGGAGTAAAGGGTCGGAGAGGGGGGGAGCTTGGGTTCCTAGGTCCCTAGAGAAGGCTGCCTGTGCTCAGGAAGCTGTTTTGAGATCTTCCTGTTGAGCCATTAAAGCATCTTTATCATCTGGGAAAATGTTAGCAGGGGCAGAGCTGAAGGAAGTCTCCAGGGCTGCCATGCAGAGTGCCCCAAAAAGAACAGAGAGGCAAACTCTCATGGTCCCAGGGGCCAGAAGCCAGAAATCAAGGCTCTGAAAGCCCTCGGAGATCCTCCTCTGCCTCTTCCTGGCTCTGGCAATCTTTGATGTTCTTTGACTTGGAGAAGCACCACCCCAGTCCTCCTCCTCAACACAGCCTTCTCCTGTGTGCCGTCTCTCTGTCTAAATTTCCCTTTTTATACAGTCACCAGTCATATTGGCTTAGAAAGAAAGTGAAATTTGCTTAGTTGTGTTCAACTCTTGGCGACCTCATGGACTATACAGCCCATGGAATTCTCTAGGCCAGAATACTGGAGTGGGAAGCCTTTCCCTTCTCCAGGGGATCTTCCCAACCCAGGAATCAAACTCAGGTCTCCTGCATTGCAGTCAGATTCTTTATCAGCTGAGCCACAAGGGAAGCCCAGGAATACTGAGTGGGTAGCCTATCCCTTCTCCAAGGGATCTTCCTGACTCAGGAATCAAACCAGGGTCTCCTGCAATATAGGCAGATTCTTTACCAGCTGAGCCATCAGGGAAACACGGTATTGGCTTAGGGCCCACCCTACTGACCGCATTTTAACTTGATTGCTTCCATGCAAATCCTGTTTCTAATTCAGGTCACAGTCTGTGGTAGCATGGGTCAGGACTTCCGGCAGATCTGTTAGTCACCTCATAACACCATCCCATCTATGGTGGTAGGACTTCGTCTTGCTGTTTCCAGAGAGACCCGTCAGTGGGATTGTCTCCCCTGCAGTCTCCTTGAGAGAGAGACAGTTCACCAGGAAAACAGGTGCCCACGGCGGAGGTTCGGCAGCAGCAGAAAGGTTTGGGGCTGTCCTTGGCGCTTGAACCCGATGGCCTGCTCTCCACTACCGCCTGCCTCTCCATCCATGGTGAAAACGAAGTTAGATGCCCCGTCAGGGAAGCTTGTCTCTCCCCAGGGTCTGTGAATGTCTCCAGAATCTCAGACTTGTGCAGCTTAGAAAGGTTTTTAATCCAATAACAGAAGGAGATTTTTAAAAATCAGTTTCGTTTCAATCAGTGTATACCGAATGAGGAAAAATGAACAGATGAGGCTCTCCTGCTTTTAACCTTAGCAAAGAAACGAGAGGCGAGGTCAGCAATGCTTGGTTTCCTTCTAACACTCCGAGGAGCCACTTATTTCCATCCTGAAGCGCTCTGTCGGAGGGTGGCGCCTGGCCGAGAGGGAGGTGTGGAGGACGGGTCACCCCAGTCCTCAGTGGGCGCAGCGCACGTCTCCAGAGCATCTCAAGGGGGCGGGCACCGGTGGTCACAGGCGTGAGGTCAGGTTGAGTTGCTTGAAATGTTAAACTTCATGGTTTTTGTCATGGTTATAAAAGCATAAGCTGCCAGGGAAGGGGAGAGATACACTTCATTGGAGTCACATCGAGGTGTCCCCTAGCCTATCACAGAATCTGAGCTTCTGGGTGAGGTTGGTAAGCCCATTCTCACTTGAATGCCTTCTGCAGCCAATGTGTTGGTTTTCTTGTTTGGTGTGAAGCTTCATTTTAAGATCTTTGTGAGGTCAGCCATCCAAACGCACAGTTGTGATTTCTGCATATCTTAACTTCGTATATTCTGATGCTGCACGTTGGGCATCTCCAGCAAAATCCACATACACGCCAGGAAGCATTAGGGGGTGTTTAGATGGGTAGGCTTGCCCCAAAATGCTAGTCTGTGTTGCTCTGTTTTCAGTAGCCATATTTTAGTAGCCATGCTTCCCCTTCCATCCTTGACGCCTTCTATTCTGTCAATCAGAGAACTATTCCCTCCCCTCCCTGCGCCCCTTGACACCTCCTGTTATGTTCTGTCGGGAGCACGTTGTCTCGTCGCCCAGGCAGCGGCCCGGCTTTGGACCTGTTCGTCTCAGGCTCTGATGATGCCTTTTGTTGTTGTTTAGTCGCTTAGTCATGCCTTTTTGCGACCCCGTGGACCGTAGCCCACCAGGCTCCTCTGTCCACGAGATTTCCCAGGCAAGAATGCTGGAGGGGGTTGCCATTTCCTTCTCCAGGGGATCTTCCCCACCCAGGGATTGGACCTGCATCTCTTGAATTGGCACTCGATTTCTTTGCCACAGAGCCAGGTGATGTCCCCGCTCCCCTCCAAGGGCAGAACTCTTGCTCCGTCTGCAGATACCTTCAGAGGCTCGTATGTGTGGAAAATAGAAAAGAGTCCTTCTCTGGGGACAAGTGAACAGGCCGTTATCAACCAAAGTCAGGGTTGTGCTTAAAGTTGGAAACTTGAGCTCTCATTGTAGCTGGATAGTCACGCCTTGTGAAAATTGAATAGCTGACAGGAAATAGCCTGGAAATAAATTTACTGCAGAACAGTGCAGTTTCCACGACAGTTCTAGATTGTTCTTCAAAATGCAGAACATAAAAACGACTGAAGCCGGGAAAGGACAACGAATACCAGGCAGGGGAACCTGGGGAATTCTTACTCCTGAATCCTTGGATCTGTGGGGCTCAGCCTGATATGTTCACCTTGGTTTTGTTTTTCAAGAAGAACACGAGAAGCAGGGAGTAGTGGCCATTAAGACACAGGGAGTTCAGGGTATTAAGTTTTGTCATCAGCAACGCCACCAGGGCTGTGGGGCTGAGCAGCAAAGGAGAGTCACACTGGGGGTGTGGATTGAGGATTAAGTGAGGATTAAGTGAATATGCCACCTCCTCGAACATTGCTTTTCTTTTTTTTCCCAAGCGTTATCAGAGAGGGGCAGGGGTGAGCTGGCTGCAGCCCGCCAACACCCCGTTTTTATGATTGCTTCGCTAAATGAGTTTATTCTTTGCTCGGAGCAGTTTGAAGTGCTTTAAAATCTACTCCGTCTAATCCTCTGTTACTCTTTTCAGCTTGAAGTTCTTCAAGCCTGGCCAAGAAGCTGTGAAGTACCAGGGTCCCCGGGATTTCCAGGCCCTGGAAAAATGGATGCTGCAGACACTGAACGAGGAGCCCCCTGTGAGTGCACACACGGCCACCCCTCTTTCTTCCTGCATTTGCGGGGTAGTAAAGAGGCCAGATTAGCTACCATCTTAAAGCAACTTTTTAGAACTCAGTGATATCATAGGTAAAGATTCACTTTTTTGTTATTGGTGTTGCGATTTTTAAAAATTCTGATAAAATACAGTATAAAATTTACCCTCTTAACTATTTTCCAGTGTACAAGTCAGTGGTATTAAATACATTCATAATGCGGTGCAACCATCCACCCACAGAAATTTTCCATCTTCCCAAGTGGAAACCCGGGCTTCCCAGATGGCTTAGTGGTAAAGAACCCGCCTGCCAAGCAGGAGACATGGGTTTGATCCCTGGGTTGAGAAAAATCCCCTGGAGGAGGAAATGGCAACCCACTCCAGTATTCTTGCCTGGAGAATCCCATGGACAGAGGAGCCTGGTGGGCTACAGTCCCTGGGGCTGCAAAAGAGTCGGACAGGACTGAGCAAATGGACAATAAGCAGAAACCTTGTTCCTGTTAAACACTAACTCCCCAGCCCCTGGCACTCGTCACCCTATATTCTGTCTCTATGAATTTGAGTACTCTCTAAGTACCTTACTGGGAAAAGATGAAGTTTTAGAAGCTTTTTATTTGGAGATGTTCAAACACGCACAGAAGTAGGGAGAAGAGTGGTGAGTGGTGGGCAGCGCGCAGTGGAGGTGGTCCTGCGTGTCCACCTCTGGCCCCAGCAGTGCTGGCAGTTTGGTCTCCGGCCTTCCCACCCCTTGTTTGGATGCGGTCAGGGCCGTCGGTAACCATTTCAGAATGCAGCCCACAGAAGCGACTTACTCCTTTTTAACGTACCCTCCACTCCTGTCTCACGCGTCATTCAAATCACGCTAATTCCTCAGTGCCAGAGATGGACTCGCGGCCTCCCGGGGGCCAGGCCTCTGCCGGGGCGCCCAGTCCAGCTCAGCCCTCCCCACCTCCACAGCCCACTGCCTTGGGCCGTACCCCCAGTGTGACTCTCCTTTGCTGCTCAGCCCCACAGCCCTGGTGGCGTTGCTGATGACAAAACTTAATATCCTGAACTCCCTGTGTCTTAATGGCCACTACTTCCTGCTCTGAGGATGTAACTGTGGAGACTCTGATTTCTGAGGCCTGTTTTTTTTTAATTGAAGTGTAGTGACTTACAGTGTTGTGTTACTGAGATGCTTTTTAAAGACATGGTTACGTGTAGCGTTCCTGAGAAAAATCTGTAGTCCTCAGTCCCCCAGTGGACGATAGGCGTCTCCGTCTTGTCATAAATCACGATGACAGTGAGCCCTCCACGCAGTGTCCCTCCATGCACGCTGCCTTCTGGTGAGTGCTGAGGGCCCAAGCCACAGAGGCCGAGCTGGGCCTGACGGGAGCAGAGGTGGCCAGTGCGCCTGCTTCACGTTTCTGATGAGGCCTGAGTGCGTCTGAGGTCTCTGCACGTGGCTTCCGTCTCAGCACTTGACTCAGTCTGTGGTCTCGCATCAGGCGAGTGTCCCCTGGCCTGGAGCTGGTCTGGGCGGTTGCAGGGGCCTTCTGCTGTCCCCTTCCAGGGTGTCTGTGTGGTCCTTCAGCTCTCCCCTACATTCTGTATAGAGGTCAGAGCCGATCAGAAACCCAGCTACTTCCCAAGTGCTGCTTTTATCTCACATTTTAAAAAGTCTGGAGGTTTCCCTGGTGGCTCAGTGGTAAAGAACCCACCTCCCAACCTAAGAGACACAGGTTTGATCTCTGGGTCGGGAAGATCCCCTGGAGAAGGAAATGGCAACCCACCCCACCCCAGTAGTCTTGCCTGGGAAATCCCATGGACAGAGGAGCCTGGCAGGCTACAGTCCACGGGGTTGCAGAGTCGGACACGACTGAGCGCCACCACCCAGAACTGCGTGCTGAAGACCGCTGGCGTACAGTGTTGAGTAAGTGTTGACCAGAGCTGTGTCTGATTTTAGGTAACAGGGAAACCACAAACCCCTCAGAGTAAATTTGCATCTTTGTCACGACAAGAAAGCTGGACCAGCAGGTGTAACTTTCACATAGATTTAAACTTAAAGTTGTTTTTTTGTTTTTTTTTTTTTTGATTGTTTTTTTGGTGTTCCCTGGAGCGGGGAGGAAGCCAGTTTTAAAGGAGAGTTCATAGTCTCCACAAACATTTAAAGTAAGTTTTTCATCAAAAAGCCAGTCTTCTGTGATAACTGTATTCAGGAAGCCATCAGCCAGGGTCAGGATGGCAGAAAGCCGTCATCTCCCCAGCTGACATCCCTTTCGGGGTGGAGCCCAGAGCACAGGCTGGGGACGGTGTGGCCAGGCCGAGGCTCAGCGTTGCCCACCTCAGGGCCTGTCCTGGGGGCATAGCCACGTGGATCCCACCCCAGACCTCAGTCACCCGCCCCTGCCATATCTTGGCGTCTCAGAGCCGTGGGCATCTCAGGTAATTGCTGGAAATGATGATAGGGTGGCTTATTACAGAAAAATTCAAGTATTCAGACTTCATATTACAAACCAAAATTCTTCTCCATATGAATTTTGCTTTATATTTTAAGTGAAAGCTTTTTTTAAAAACTTCTATGAAAGTGTTGGTCTCTCAGTCGTGTCTAACTCGTTACAACTCCATGGACTGTAGCCCGCCCCTGTCCCTGGAATTCCCCAGGCGAGAATACTGGAGTGGGTTGCCATTTCCTCTCCGGGCGATCTTCCCGACCCAGGGTTTGAACCTGAGTCTCCTGCATTGCAGGCAGATTCTTTGCCATCTGAACCACCAGGAAACCCTTCTGTATTTATAACTAAAAATAACTTAATATATACGTTTTCCTATTTAAACAGGATAAATTTAGGGGTTTCCCTCCTATTTTTATAGTAATATATTAAAGTCAAGGAAAATCTGTCATTTCTTACCTTCTACTCCAATTTTTATATTTCCATGTTTCCTTCTGTATTTTTTCCTTAAGTAGTCATCACCACATAGACATGGTTCATTTCACTAATGATCTTTTTATATAGTTGAACATCTTTACAGTGATCATATTTTATCTTCTGGATATGCCAGAATTAACCTTTTTTCTGTCATTGGATATTTAGGTTGTTGAGATAATTTTTCTCTCATCAGAAACGCTATCTTTGTAAAGGACTTTTTTCCCTAGTTTGGAGTGACTTTTTAGAATATCCAAACATAACATTGCAAGGCAAAAAATAAAAAAGCCAGACCACTTTTAGAGCTCCTGTTGAGTAGTGCCGAGCTGCTTTCATTTTTTAAAAAGGTCTTTATTCTTGGCTGTGCTGGGTCTTCACTGCTGCGCGGGCTCTTCTCTGGTTGAGGCGCAGGAGTTCGCTCTAGTTTTGGGGCACAGGCTTCTCCCTGCGGGGCGTCTCTGGTTGCGGAGCGTGGCTCTGGAGCACACGCTCAGGAGCTGTCTCCCTGCGGGGCGTCTCTGGGAAGCAGGCTCTGGAGCACACGCTCAGGAGCTGTCTCCCTGCGGGGTGTCTCTGGTTGCGGAGCGTGGCTCTGGAGCACACGCTCAGTAGCTGTCTCCCTGCAGGGCGTCTCTGGGGAGCAGGCTCTGGAGCACACGCTCAGGAGCTGTCTCCCTGCAGGGCGTCTCTGGGGAGCGTGCCTCTGGAGCACACGCTCAGGAGCTGTCTCCCTGTGGGGCGTTTCTGGTTGCGGAGCGTGGCTCTGGAGCACATGCTCAGTAGTTGTGGCTCACGGGCTTAGTTGCTTCTGTGCATGTGGGATCTTCCCAGACCAGAGATCAAACCCGTGTTTCCTGCATTGGCAGGCGGATTCTTGACCACTGGACTTCCAGGGAAGCCCCAGGTTGCTTTCTTAAGACTCTTAAGCCCACGTTGTCCCCAGCTTGGGGACGGGACCCATTCTGTGATACACTGTGAAGTTCCTGTAACAATCATCTATCTTTACCTGCCATGGAACAAGGACCAAAGACGTGCTCCTTTGGTGCCACAAGTGGGCGTTTTACCACCGCAGGCCCTCTGAGCACACACAGCGACACCCAGCCCCCTCTTTCACTGTGTTGGACTCGCTGCCTGTGCCTTAGCCGTCTCTCTCAGACACCCTTCTCTGTGGGTCCTTAGCACTTAACACAAACGTAGTGTGGAAGTCAGGCCAGCAGCAGAAAGCTTCACGTTGCTGCTGTTCAGTCGCTCAGTTGTGTCTGATTCTTTGTGACCCAGTGAACAGCAGCACGCCAGGCTTCCCTGTCCTTCACCAGCTCCCAGAGCCTGCTCAAACTCATGTCCATTGAGTCAGTGATGCCATCCAACCATCTCATTCTCTGTTGTCCTTTTCTCCTCCTTCCTTCAATCTTTCCCAACATCAGGGTCTTTTCTAATGAGTCAGCTCTTCGCATCAGGTGGCCAAAGTATTGGAGCTTCAGCATCAGTCCTTCAAATGAATATTCAGGACTGATTTCTTTTAGCATTGACTGGTTTGATCTCCTTGCACTCCAAGGGACTCTCGAGAGTCTTCTCCAACACCACAGTTCAGAAGCATCAGTTCTTCGGTGCTCAGCCTTTTTCATGGTCCTACTCTCACATCCATACATGACTACTGGAAAAACCATAGTTTTGACTATACAGATTTTTGTCAGCAAAGTAATGTCTCTGCTTTTTAATATGCTGTCTAGGTTTGTCAAAGCTTTGCTTCCAAAGTGCAAGCGTCTTTTAATTTCCTGGCTGCAGTTGTCATTTGCAGTGATTTTGGAGCCCAAGAAAATAGTCTGTCACTGTTTCCCCATCTATTTTCTATGAAGTGATGGGACCGCATGCCATGATCTTAATTTTCTGAATGTTGAGTTTTAAGCCAGCTTTTTCAGTCTCCTCTTTCACTTTCATCAAGAAGCTCTTTAGTTCCTCTTCGCTTTCTGCCATAAGGGTGTTGTCATTTGCATATCTGAGGTTATTGATATTTCTCCTGGCAACCTTGATTTCCAGCTTGTGCTTCATCCAGCCCAGCATTTCTCCTGGTGTATTCTGCATGTGAGTTAAATAAGCAGGGTGACAATATACAGCCTTGATGTATTCCTTTCCCAATTTGGAACCAGTCCGTTGTTCCACTTCCGGTTCTAACTGTTGCTTCTTGATCTGCATACAGATTTCTCAGGAGGCGGTAAGGTGGTCTGGTATTCCTCTCTAAGAAGTTCATTGTGATCTACACAGTCAGAGGCTTTAGCATCGTCAGTGAAGCAGAAGTAGAAACTTCATGCTGCTTTACAGTTACAACCCTGCCCAGCTTTGAGCTCTCAGCATTTTGAAAGCTTCTAATGACTTGACTTGGATATTCATTTTAATAGAAATACGAACCCCTAGATAAGAACTGAATAATAGACACCCACGTGTCTGTAGGACCATAATGTCTCAGTGATCATGTCTTTACCTCTGCTTGCTTTGGCTGGAGACCACAAATGTGCTGGCCTAAAAGAAAATGAGATATCTGGAATGGTGTGGTTTGGTGGTTAGTAATTAGCTATATACTGGTGTCTGCTCAGGTACTGGAGAAGCGCCTTTTTAAAAGCCACTGCAGTGGCACCCCACTCCAGTACTCTTGCCTGGAAAATCCCATGGACAGAGAAGCCTGGTGGGCTGCAGTCCATGGGGTCGAAGAGAGTCGGTGGGGCACGACTGAGCGACTTCACTTTCCCTTTTCACTTTCATGCATTGGAGAAGGAAATGGCAACCCACTCCAGTGTTCTTGCCTGGAGAATCCCAGGGACAGAGGAGCCTAGTGGGCTGCTGTCTATGGGGTCGCACAGCATCGGACACGACTGAAGCGACTTAGCAGCAGCAGCAGCTTGTCCCTTCACCGTTTCTGTCCCTAACTCAGTCCTGTGAATTACATTCTTAAAGGTGCAGCCCACGTTTGCCCTGTGGTTTTTTTCTCTGAGGACTTTGATCCCTCCAGATTTCCCTCTTGTCACTTTTTTTCTTTTATAAGCTCTTCAGAGTTTCACCTTCCTTCCCAGATTTCCTTACTGCTGCTGTGCATAAAGGGTGGCCAGGCCGCCTGCTGTCTGCTTTGTCCCCTGTGTGCCTCGGTGCCACTCGCTGCTGTGTTCTGCCAGCCATCTCGGGTCTCCTCTCCACGAACCCAACAGGGTGCTGGTTTGGGGCGGCCCATCCTTCAGTTTGCTCTGTTGGGGTGGGTTTGAGGGCAGCAGAGGACAGGTTTGGGGGGGGCGCTGGTTGTCACCTGGTTGCCCTGGAGCATCAGTCCTACACCACTTGCCAAGGGGCCTCTTGCCCCTCGACACAGCAGCCCCTCGACACAGCAGCATCCCCCGGAGGGGGGAGTGGCAGAAGGTTCCAGGCAGAAGCCGTGATGGGCTCCATGGTGCCTCGACACACATCCGAGGTGACTCTTGTTCCGTCTCCCCCATCAGACTCCAGAGCCCGCGGTAGAGCCGCCCCGCACTCCCGAGCTCAAGCAAGGCCTGTACGAGCTCTCTGCCGGCAACTTCGAGCTGCACGTGGCGCAAGGTAGGCGGGCGGGCGTGCGTGCGTGCGTGACTAGGGGCGGGCCGCAACCCTGGGGGCGGGGCGTGCCTGGGGTCCTACCTCCCAGGTGGCCAGGGCTTCTCTCCCAGCTTGAGGGCTCGGGGCCACTGCATGGGTGGCGTTTGTCCAGGGTTTCTCTCGTGCAGCCCCGCCGACACCTGTGTCTAGCGCTCTTTCTCTTGGAGATGACACCTCTCCATCCGATGGAGAGGCCGGTTCTGGTGCCAGGCTGAAGCCTCGGGTGTGCGGAGCACACGCGTCAGGACTGGCCGCTCTCACCTAACTTGTGCACGGGCTGGACTCGCACCCCTGGATGATGTGATGTTTCTTTAGTTAGCCTTAATCACGTGCTTACTGACCTGAGGCAGAAACAAAGGTTTCTCGTAACTGTTTAAAGCAGAATTTAGTTGGGACCATTATAACACAAATCAGGATACGTGTTCTTCACCCATAAACTACTCTTTTGATACCACATCTTAGTCTCCTGGGACTTCCCTGGTGGCTCAGACGGTAAAGCGTCTGCGTACAATGCGAGAGGCCTGGGTTCAATCCCTGGGTCGGGAAGATCTCCTGGAGAAGGAAATGGCAACCCACTCCAGTATTCTTGCCAGGAAAATTCCATGGACTGAGGAGCCTGGTAGGCTACAGTCTATGGGGTCACAAAGAGTTGGACACGACGGAGCGACTTCACTTTCACTTTCACTTTCTTAGTCTCCTAAATGTCAGAGTGACCCAAGTACAGTTTCTTAATAACGTATGTAAGACCTCCCTTCACAAGCTCAGAAGCGTGGGCTCAACAGTGAAGGGCTTGAACGTGAATCCAGCCGCCAGGCTGACCTCTGCTCTCAGATGCTGCCCTGGAGAGAGATCCTCCGTGTGACTGAGGCAGGACCGTTCTGAAAAAGGGCTTAAAATTGTGTCTGGCCTTGTGGGTCCTGCCTGCTGGGAGTGAAAACCCACCCCCTCCAAGGCTGGAATCACTTGTGATGCCTGCAGCCACGTTCGATTTTTAATTAAAGGTCATTATTGGTACCGATGCTCTGGGAGTGGACCTTCAGGGTTTCTGTTCTCCGGGAGTCACTTTGAGGTGTGCTGGGACTCCCCGCAGGACGTGTTACCAAAACCACCCAAAGCCCAGCCCTACCCCCTGAGCGGGTCACCTGCCGAGGGGCCGAGTCCGCAGGTCTGCTGGGAAAGCGGTGCCCCACTCACCCTGACCCCGCTCCCCTTGAGGCGCTGGGAAGTCCTGGACCCGCTGTCTCCACCTCACAGCTCGGGGCGGTGACGGGCCTGTCTGGGGAGACATGGTTCCAGCCTTGCAGACCAGCTGCTAACATATATATATATATATATATATATATATATATATTTGTTTTTGTTTTACTTTAAAGAACTGAGGTATAGTTGATACGAAACATTGACTGTCGAAGCAAGTTCCCCCCAGGTCCCTCCGACGCCTCACTGCTGTGCTGACCAGGTGCCCCCTGGGCGTCGCCACGGGAGCCTGACTTGGAGCCTGGGTCCCCGTCAGGGCTGCTGGTTGCTTCTCTCCCTGCCTGCAGCCTGACGCCTTTCTTTGCCCTAGGCTGGTCGAGGTCGAAGAGCCGAGATAAAAGTCTTCAGTGTCTCAGTCATGATGTGGTTTACGTCCTAGTCAAGAGAGTGATACTCGAGTTTTTGGGTTTTTTTTTTTAATCTTCTATTTTATCGTGAAATAAAAGCTGGATACAGAAAGCAGTGTAGGGGCAGTGAATGGTCGTAAAGCACTCACCCTGTAGCCACTGTCCAGCTCACGTCCCCGCTCCTCTCCCACCCGCTTCCTTCTGTCCCCCGAAGAGCCCTGCCTGACCGGGCGGAAACCACCGGTTACTTTCCTCTCCGGTTCGTCACTCGAGTGTGCCCTCCGGCACAGTAGTTGAAGCTGGTCTCTCTCCTTTTTTAAATCTCTCTCTCCTAAGTCTCTTTCAGTCTCTCTGTTCCCTCAGCATCTCTTTCTCCCTTGCCTTCTGTTTGCCAAGCACACAGACCTGCACACTTCCCGCAGTGGGGACTCGTTGTATTCCCAGGGTGTGGAATACAGCCTCTCTGTCCCTGGGCTCTCACGTCTCTGTTCCATGTGAGCTGGCAGTTGGCTCTAGGGCTGTTTTCGCTCCGTGTTTGATGTTTTGAGGGGTGTGAGCATGGCTGCATGGCTGGGCAGTCTCTCTCTGATGTCAGCAGCCTCGCCCATCACTGCGCAGAATTCCGTAATTCACCAGAGATGCCAGCCAGCACCACTGCTGAAATGACAGCGTCCCTTCTTCATTTTTTTTCAGCAAGAGGTAACTGGCCCTTGTTTATCACTCTGTTATCCAGAGTGCAGTTCATCTCAGGAAAGACAGGCTGTAAAGTGCCCGCTTCTTCCCCTTTTTTGCCAGTTTTCCAAATAATGAGTTGGTTCCCTGGTGTCCTTTAAAGGTGACAAATTCCTTTCTAAGGATTGCCACGAACTCAGGGATAGAGACATATTTGATGGGGAGTCACTTCTTACCGGCTGAAGGGTTCATCCTGAGCTGAGCTGTGCAGGAAGACGGAGCTGAGATGCGCCCATTCTGTCCATGTGGGTGGCTGTGAATCACTCTGTCCCCCTCCCTGCCTTCTCCCCCCGAAGGAGACCACTTCATCAAGTTCTTCGCCCCGTGGTGTGGTCACTGCAAAGCTCTGGCTCCGACCTGGGAGCAGCTGGCTCTGGGCCTTGAACATTCCGAAACTGTCAAGATTGGCAAGGTGAGTGAGCACCCTGTTGAACTGGAAATAGACCATCTTTGGCTGGATTAATTAGCCGAGTAGCCCATTATTAATTCTGTGGGTGTAGTCGCAAACTTGATTTATTAATTCCATTTAATGTGCCACTTGATAATTCATTTCACCTTCACAGATGGCAACCTGGTTTCGAGAGTGCTGACTTTTCCACATTCTAGAGATTAAAATTAGGGCTTTGGCTCCTTGGTGGATTTTGAAGCCATGGCCTGTTAAGAGGCCTTTCTGCCAAGACCTGGGACAGAGCCGTAGAGAACATTCACTGGATGCCCTCAGAGACCAGCCACACTGGGTCTCAGCCAGGAGCTGGTTCCTAAAGGACCTCGGCTGCATGCCCACACAGGGTACAAAAGACCCACCCGAAGTGAGCCCCACTTGCTCACCCTGCTGCCTGGAATCCTTTACTACTTCACGTGGGGAAGCCAGAAGTGGTGCCTAACCACTGGGTTTTCTAGAAATATCTAGGGTAGCTTCTGGATCTTCAAGCACTTTGTAATCTCATCCGTCCCCCATCACCCACCAGACACCCCTGCCTGCATCGCTTTTTATGAAAGCCTCCTCCTCTGCTTTGCCGGGGACTGATTCGTATACAGACTCAGCGCCGTGTGTCCAGTAGTTAATAAGAGGCTCTGCCCAGCACGGGGAGATGCCAAAAGCACAAGCCTGGGGTTCAGACAGACGTGGCCAGCCACCTCAAGCACTTCTGCACCCCCGTCTCCCGCTCTGCAAAACCAGGACGAGATCTGACTGAAGTGGGTGGCAGTGAAGCGCTGAGCGCAGACCTGGGCTCGGAGCAAACGCCTCGGAAGTTAGAGTGTCATTAAAGGAATTTTTCACTGTTGCCTGTTAAAGACTTAGAGTTTTTTTTTGTTTGTTTGTTTTTCAGTTTTGTCTTTTTATTATAGTCCAAATACTCCTATTTAAAACTGATGACTTTTTTCCACTTTATCTTAAAACTCTGTAAGCTTGAACCTGAGAAGACATTTTTCCCATCCGAGTACTAACCTGGCCCTACCCTGCTTAGCTTTCGAGATCAGATGAGATAGAGCGTGTTGAGGGTGGTCTGGCTGTAGACCTGAGAAGACGTTTCTCAGCTCACCTTGTGACTGGCTGGGCGGGGGGGGGTCTCTGTCCCTAGCAGCAGGCCATCTCCTCTCCAGCTGTCAGGGTAGGGTCCCTTTTTCCACCTGTTAACCTGCTCAGGGTAAATGATCACTTCCTAAAAGCTGGTGTTTTTAAATGAGTGAAAATAAATCACATCTCTGAAGTACATCTTGTTCCCCTGCCCCCTCCACTCAGGGGCAGCTGAGCAGTTCTTGGGAAAGGTCTCTCCAGAATCTGCAGACACTGCAGAGACTCTGCCCATGGGGGACTTGAGTAGTTTTCTTTCTGAAAAAAGTGCTGAGTGTCCGACAGACAGTTGGTAGTTGGTCAGGAAGGCCCTCGGAGAAACTGACTGGGTGTGCGGTCTCTCTCTCCAGGTGGACTGCACGCAGCACTATGAACTCTGCTCAGGAAACCAGGTCCGAGGTTATCCTACGCTCCTCTGGTTCCGAGATGGCAAAAAGGTGCGTCTTCGGGTCTCCGTGTGGAGATAGGAGGTGTGTCTGTGCCCCAGCTGAGCTGTCAAGTGGGTTAACAGGGCATGGCAACCCATCCCAGTGTTCTAGCCTGGAGAATCCCCATGGACCGAGGAGCCTGGTGGGCTGCAGTCCATGCAGCCGCAAAGAGTCGGACATGACTGAGTGACTGAGCTCAGCACAGCTGCCAGCACAAGTGGTTTGGGCTCTGATTTAAAGGGACACATGTCACGGGACGAGAGGTCCTTGGTCTTCCCTGGTGAGATCTGGTAGTTGAGAGGAACCGTCAGCTGTTGACACACAGCATTGCAGGCTCAAGTTATCTTTAGAACAAGCTGGATCCACGGTCCTGTTCCACTGCTCTGGCCCTGACCTTGGAGGGAGTCAGCGTCGGCTCCATCCCTGGCCGATGGACTGCGCCCAGACCTGGTGACCCTTGGTTCCCCAGAAGAAAGGCCCTGTCAAACTCTGCTCAGAGCAGATCATTTATGCTTCGCCTTGACATTCGAGCAGCGGACGCCACTGGCCAGGACCCCCAGAGGGAGCCGCCCGAAGGCAGGGCTCCCGGGCGGGCAGGGGAGGGCCCACAGCGCTGACGTGTGCCTGTGCCCCGACAGGTGGACCAGTACAAGGGAAAGCGGGATCTGGACTCGCTGAGGGAATACGTGCAGTCGCAGCTGCAGAGCGCGGGGCCTGCCGCCCCAGAGCCCACCCAGCCCTCGGAGGCCCCGGCGCTGGCCGCCGAGCCCGCGGCCGACCAGGTGGGTGCCAACCAGGAACGGTGTGGGAACGGCCCGCACTCCACGTTTCAACACGACCTCATCACCTGCTTTTATGTGCTTATAGGGGTTTCTCTTTAAACACCTTGAAGCAGGTGTGAGACAAGGATCCTGAAAGTATGTGTCCACGTTTCTGGAGCGTTCTGCCCTTGGGTTAGTCATCGCTGCCCTTGTGTCAGCGAACAGCTGAGGGGCGAGTGGGTATTTGCTGGAGGGGCTGCGCCGGCAGGAGGGCAGGGCGAGGAGGACAAGGGCGCCGTGTGGGGTGGAGAGGAGGTGGCCACTGCGCCGAGGAAGGTCTTGTCAGCCCGCCAAGGGTCTTAGGTCTGTAGGAAGCCAGTGGCAGGCTTGGAACAGATGGGGACTTGACGAAAGCTGCCCGGCTACAGCCCGTGTGCAAGAGAAGGGAAAGGGTTGTATTGAGATGGGCGGTGTGGGCCCCCACAGCTGAGGGGAGTCCAGCTCCACCAGCGCGTTGGGGTGGTGGGGAGCTTGGCCAGGGACGCTGGGTGGGCACTGGGGTGTCCGGGGGACGGTGCACCGAGCTCAGGGTGGGAGGGGGGAAGCGGTTTTCAGGGCTGGGCGGGGGGTGTGGACGCGGCGACAGGTCAGTGTGTGCGTCTGAAGCTGCAGCCGATGTCTGTCTCCCCAGATGAGTCGGGTGCCGGGGGTGGGAACGAGACTACTCGGGGAATAGAATTGTGTTTGCTCAGCTAGGAACCGTAAGGCGTGGTGGTCAGTTTAGTTCCTAAGTGGAATCCTCGTGTTGCTGATTGAGTTCACATGGTCTGTGGAGTTCTTCCCTGGGACGGGGTGCCTTGGTCCTGGCAGGGACGCCCTCCCTGCCCCACAGTGACCCTCTAGCCTCAGTGCTCACAGGGTGGTTGTGACTGGCTGGAGCCACCACGCCCCGAGGCCAGGCATCCATGCTTGGAAAAGCCAGTGGCCACCTACCCCCTCCACCCCACGTGGGGCTGCGGTGGGCCTCCCCTGCCCACAGTGGGAACCTCGGCGCCTGGGGACTGCGTGGATGTTGGTTAAAGATTGACGTTTTGTTTTCAGAAGTAAAGAAATGATTTTGTAGTTACGGACCCCGTGTAGGGGAGCATGTTGCAGTGGTTGTAAAGGTCATCCCAGATCCAGTCTAATTATATACTGGGATGTTTTCATCAAGCCCAGACGGTTTCTATTTATACTCACCTTTTCCACCGTTAAGTGGATCTTTTGGGGAGTGTGGTCACCTCTCCGGACAGAAAGGTGGCAGGGTCCAGATGGCCTCCTGGGCACTGACACCAGGACTCGGCCCCGGACTCGCGGGGGTGGCCGTGGCACGCAGTCACGTGACACAGCGCCGTGCCCTTGCTCCCACGTGAGGATGGCACGTCCACTTTTGGAGGAGTAGATACAATTCTGTAAAGAACCATCCCGATGGAAGCGCTTAGAGCGGACTGGCTCGCTGCCCCTTTGCCCTGAATTCTCCAGATTGAACAGTTTTCACATTGACTTTGAATTTTAAGATGGAAAGCAGCCTGTTTATTTGTAAAACACATCAGTGCCTATGCTTTTCTAGGGTCCTTAGAGAAGAAAATCTCTTTACGAGTCCACAGATGAGAGCAGTAGAACCAGCGAGAACAGCAGTGTGTGTGCAGACTTCAGGGAGGCTGGCGGTTTGGACTTGGGTCAGTGTTTGGGGCTCCAGGCCCACGCGGTGCAGACCTGGGCGTGGCCCGCCCGTCCGCACGGCATCTCCTGGGCTCCGGACCGTGGGACCTGTGATTAGTTGCTGATGTTTTGTGAAAAGCGAGTCATGTGGGTATGTGTATGTAGCCTTGGAGCACACGTTGCAGCACTTTAAAGATGTCTGACGGGCATTTCCGGGATCCCGAAACTTGACCCACACGGTCGTATCTGCTGTGTTTGAGTCGTGGCTTTTCCCTCCCCTCAGGGCACCGTGTTGGCATTGACAGAGAGGAACTTCGATGACGCCATCGCAGAAGGCGTAACCTTCATCAAGTTTTATGCTCCATGGTAAGTGGCTGTTGGATCAGAAGCTGCTCTGTCGTCATGCCCTCAAGGTACACCCTGATTCCCCACTCGCGTGCCGAGCCTCGAGACTCAGTGTTGGGCACATACCACGCTCACACACAGTCGTGCTCTCGGGGAAAAGAAGGGTTACCGCTCAGCTCCTGCATTCAGGTAGGCGGAAGTTTGGAGGAGGAGGAGGTTCACGCTCAGCCTGCTTTGGAGAAAACACTGGAACAAGACTGGCCCCACGGCCAGCATCATGTTGAAGTCATGTGGGGTCTGGGTGCGCTTCCACACGGATGGCCGTTTGGGTTCAGCACCGTGAACTTCCTGATGGAGCTTTGCCAATCCGTCTCGGGATGTTAGGGGAATTGACTGGAGCTCGGGTTGCCGCTGGAGCCATGCAGCATGTCAGTCAGCTGCCCTGCCCGTCCCGTGGCCTTTGGGGACCGGAGCAGAGGTGGGGGCTGCTCCAGACCAAGGCACCGGAGGCGGCAGAACACAGTGGGTTCCGGGCTGTGCCTCGCACCTGTGACCCTGGAAGCCTGTTTCCTGTTCACCTCCTGCTCACGGTACACTTATAAACAAGGGAGCCCGCAGTTTACCGCAGAGAAGGCTTCCCAGCTCAGTATCGCTCTCAGACCGTGTTGCCTCTGTCCAGTTACCTGAACATGTGGATTCAGGGACGGGGGTGGGGAGGAGGAAGGCTGACATTTATAAACTCAGGCCCAGGAGGCCGTCTGGGCAGCGGCACATGGGTGAGCGGATCCAACGCCTCAGCGGCTCCGTCATGCTCTGTCCCCAGGTGCGGGCACTGCAAGGACCTGGCCCCGACCTGGGAGGACCTCTCCAAGAAGGAATTCCCTGGCTTGGCGGAGGTCACCATCGCCGAGGTGGACTGCACTGCTGAACGGAACCTCTGTAGCAAGTACTCGGTGGGTCCGCATGGCCGGAGCCTCCTGGGGACAGAACGGGGGTGGGGGGGTTCCCAGGGGGACTGTGATGGGGTGGCCTCATCCGAGGTCACTCACGCTGCCCTCCTCCTCTCAACAAAGTGTTCGTGTCCTTTTGAGCGTCTTGAGGTTTTTTCCTTTCTCATTTGAAAAGCAAAAAGAGCTGCTCTCCCAAAAGATAAGGCTTTTCTCTGTGAGTGCACATGATTCCGTGGTGGTGGGCGGGGAGTGAGGCTTGCCCACCTGGCGGGAGGCTGGCGGTAGCTGAGACTCAGAGCTGGAGGGCAGGACCCCACCTGCAGGACCATTCTTGTTGGCCGAACAGCTGGCGCGTCGCCTTCCTTGTAAACGCCTGAGGAGCTTGCTTTTCAGACACGAGGCGGCGCTCCACAGAGGAAGTGTTTGATCCTACACTTCCCCGCTGGGAGGGCTGCACCAGCAGCCTAGGCACGTGGCTTGGCTTCTTCATGCAGCTGTTGCCTTCTTTCCAAGCTATTAGCACCACTGAATAGCCTAGAACACTTGCAGTTTCTGTTTTTCAACTTGTATTGTTCTCTTAAAACACTTCTGAGGCCTCTGGAGTTTATCAGAAGAGATAATACCACAAACGTCATCTGCTTACTAGAAGACGGCGTGTCTGTGTTTTCAAGAGAAAAGCGGTGAGCCGTAGCGGACAGGCGTGTGTCCACGAGGTTCTCGCTTCTCCTTAGTGTGGCCTCGGAGCACCTGCATGTCACCCGGGAGCTTGTAGGAGTGCAGCCTCTCAGGCCCGCACCAGCTCCCCAGGGCTGGTGTGAAAGTCCGAGACGCACTTCAGGGTGAAGTGCCTCCTCAGTGCTGATCTTGAAAGTGTTTTGTTTGGGTTTGAAAAGTGAAATAGAGCCCTAAGGCTCTGCTTTCTGCAGCCTTGGGTAGTTTGCTGAGGGTCTGTGCGCTCTGAAAATCTAGCTGTAGACTTCCTTGGGCTCAAGGGTCTTTTCTGATTTTACTCTGTGCATGAATCAGGCTCTTTTTTAAGCTTTTCTTTTCTTTTTTTAAGGTACGAGGCTATCCCACACTGCTGCTTTTCCGTGGAGGAGAAAAGGTTGGCGAGCACAGCGGGAGCCGCGACCTGGATTCCTTGCACCGCTTCGTCCTGCGTCAGGCAAAGGACGAGCTGTGAGCCCGGCGGGGCGCCGTCCCTCGGCCGCTCCCTGCTTCCCCGCAGCGGTGACTCAGAGATCCGAATGTACTAAACTCGTGCTGTCTTCTCCGTGTGTGTTTTTAAGCCAACACACCCTACAGATTCTTAAGTTTCTCTAAGTAAATGTGTAACTCACGATCCCTTTGCAAACTAAATATTTTCGGTGGCGACCTACCATCCATTCCCCCCTTTAACTTGCTCTTGGTGAAATCGAAATGGTTTCCTTTGAGACTAAAACAGAGTCGAGGAAAACCCAACTGCCAGACTACTTTTGGCTCCCGAGTGATTCTGGTGACAGCGTCATCCAAAGCATTGTTTTCAAAGGGCCCACGAGTCCTAGCCAGGTGGCCTTGCCTTGTGGCCCTGTTGAGTTGCTTTGATCACATGACTTGTTCATACGTGGCTGGTCCATAGGTTGGAGCAGATTTCACACACAAACCCCTGATGCCTGTGGAAGAGCCACTTGTCCAGCCCCTCTGGACCTCCTGTCTCTGCGGGTGCCTCTCACGGAGGGTGGTGAGCCGCCGTGAAAGCCGTGGTACCTGACACGTGCCTGATTAAGATAGTGCCGCTGCCATGGCCTTGTGTGGGTGTTGACACTTGACCGATTGCTTATTACTGTTCAAGGAATACTTCTGTCTCTCCTGCAAGATTTCATTTGGGAATGTGAAGCCAGAGTCCCTGTGAACGTCAGGATTCGATGTCTCTCGTGGAAACTGTGGACGTGGGAAGTGCCACACAGCTCGTCGTGACCCTTCTAAGAACTCCTAGGAAGGTTGTGATTGTCTCTGCCTCCCAGGAGGGGGCAGGAGGGCTGCACGAACTCTCCCAGGTCGGGTGTCGGGGACCGGGAACACCCCGCGGCCCCGCAGCAGGTGGCGGCAGATGCCCTGTGTTCGGTCCGCCTTCAGGAGGCCGCCCATCTCCTGTGTGCAGAGGGGATTGACTCGACCTCCAGACCAAGGCAGGCAGGGTTGCAGTCGGCCATGTCCCTGGTGTCCTGATTCACGCCATCCTGGGTATAAAGCCCTTTTACCGACGCCCTTGGAAATCAGCCGCCGTAGGCCTAGGCTCCCTTAAGGTATGTAACCTGTACATCCTTCCGCATCAGTTAGCCCTCCTGATAACACCCTTCGCCCCACCGCCCTTGCTCAGGCAACATGGCTGCTTAGTGAGAAACGAGACCCCGTCCACTGTCCGCAGCAGATGAAACAGCAGGATCCTGGCCAGCCTCTGCCTTAAAGGAGATCTTTATTCATGTATGGTTCACAGATGTTCTTAAAAAAAAAACCCAACTTTCTAGAGAAGCACAATCTTCATGAGTGGCTTCGGCTTTGCATTGAGTCTTGTTTTAAAAGAAAATCAAAGTGGTACAATTTGTTTACACTATGATACTTTCTAAATAAACTTTTTAAAAAAAAGTCTGGTGTTCCCTTAAATGTTACAGCAAAACAGATATAAAATAGACAATAAATTATAGTTTCTATTTACAAAAAAGCTGTGAGTGCAGATATAGATCATAAATGTATTATTTAATCAGTTTAGTATGAATTGGTTTCCTAGTACATGATCGTGAACAAGACATCTTAAGAACATCCTCATCTTTGATCTGAGTCTAATGTTCAACAGGAGAAAACCATGATTTCGGTTCCCAACCCACACGCCTGTCCTAACCCCTTCCTCAGTCTAGATGACTTAGGAAGTCCTCAGCCCATCGCTTCTACTGGTCTAAACCCTTGGTGCAGAACGCTATCCCATCAAAGAACTGCGTTACCAACACAGGAGAAGTGGCGGTCCTAATGTAAGTGAGCTTTTCAGAGAGCCATCCCCCATGGGAAGGGGTGCAGACGAGTCGCTCGGGTAAACGATGGCTTTAAAAAGGCTTCTCTTCTGTGGAGCCTCCCCCTCAAAAAGAGGGTCACTCACTCCCTGCTTTTGGTACTAGCACAGAAAACAGCAAATGCTGGGACGAGGAGAGGGGTAAAGGATGTAGTTTAACTAAAATAAGTGTATCTTCTCTCACCAACAAAATGCCCACATGACAGCAAGACTGAGACAAAAGGCACTTACTTGCAGGCCGCCCAGCTGAGACCCACGTTCCCAGGGCAAGATCGGAACAGAGGTGTATCCGACCCTTCCGTGATCTGCAAACTCTGAGAAGCTACTGAACCCGCTGATATTTGAGCCAAAGAAGACTTTTACTTCAAGATTATTTTCCCTATTTACTCTCTAAAACCACAAGGATCTAAAGCAGTAACTGATTTTGGTGGGCTTGGGGAGGGTGCAGAGGGGAACCCCTCCAAGTTACATTTCTGCAGTCCCCAGACTTCAGACGCTCGAGTGCTGCTTCCTAGAGCCCGATGGCTACTCACAACGCTCACGGTGTGAGCAAGGGGCGGACAGGGTCCCTTCGGGTCTGCGTTGGGCGGAAAGGCCAACGCCAGCCGAAGGTGGCCTCGGGGTCTCCTCCTGTGTCCCGGGGGCCTCTGTGGGCTTAAGGCGGACGTGATCCAGGAGTCCAGGCAGTGTGTGCACAGCGTCCCCAGCCACTCACCCCGAGTCAGTGGCACCCACACGCTCGTACGACCATGTTCCGGTACTTCTTCAGGATGACATTGGAGTTGTCGTCGAAGTAGAGCACCGAGATGGCGTTCAGTTTCGTGGGCGCGCAGCACGGTTTGGGGACGTACTCGGGGTTCATGAGGTGAACCTGTTCCAGAGACGAGAGGAGGGGGCGGCATTAGGGATGGCCCCCAGTCCTGGCTGACCCCCCGCCCCCCGTGGCGTGAAGCCGGCCAGCGCTCACCAGGGTCTGCACGATGGCATGGTTGGTAGCGTTCATGTGTGCGTTGAGAGGGAACGAACATTCTCCGTCACAGTAGTTGGCAGCGTAGCCCTTGGGGGCAATGATCCAGTCCTTAATTGAACACAAAAGGAAGCGACGAGGGGTCAGCACACGGGCCCCACACCCCCTGGGTGCTGAGGAACCCCGTGAGAAGGCCTCGCTCACGTGGGGCAGCTAAGGAGACAGACACGGGGTCAAGGACGCATGAGGGGCAGAGTGAGGTGCAGACCTGCTCAGTCTGACTCTGGAGCCCTGGTTCCCACAGCTGGGCCCACCTGCCCCGGCCTGCCTGCAGGCCTGCAGGTGGTCGGCTCCAGGAACCTGGGCCAGAGGTGCCTCCTGGAGTCCAGGGTTCCCCTGTCCCCATAAGGCCACCTGCACACGGGAACCATCTCCAGTCACGTGGCGCCTAGAATTTGCCTGAGCAGCGGCTTCAGGAAGGAGGCAGCACACGGGTGCCCTTCCAGTCTGGGTGAGCTGATAACTGTCAGATCAGTTTTTCCAGCCCTTTCTCGAAACGCAGTGCACACTGTTGAAATGCCCAAAGCAACGCAGGCCCTGGGGACTGAGAGAGAACGAGGGGAGAACTCTGGGCTGGCTGCGGATCTGCAGGGACTCGGAGGCCATGCACCTGGGGGTCCCTGGAGAGGTGCAGGGGCAGGGGGCTTCAAGCACAAGTGGTCGGGCTGTCTCCCCTCCTCTCCAAGACCTAGGCAACTGAAAGGCTCCTAAGTACCTTCCCAGGAGGAACCTTCCCGACCCTGAAGTGCAAGGTCTCTGATGATGGCAGCCGCTGCCTTCAGGACGAGAGGAGGCCCTGAGACGGTCAGGAGCACTCACCTGCCACCCCAGGTCCTGGAAGCTCACGTAGAGCTCATGCTTCCGGCAGGCCGTCTTCAGCTCGCTGCTGTTGTAGTCTGCTGGGGATCAGAAGGCGCACCCATAACTCTCTCATTCCCTCCTTCACAGCCTCACCCGGACCCTTGGCCGCGGGCGAGCCCCCACTGGCCGCAGCCTGGGGCACCCAGAGCTCCGCAGGCTGCCAGCTGCTCGGGCGTCTGACACGCTGTTTCCCCTCTACCCCAGGGTCGGGCACACCGGCTCCCATCTCGACACGCCCGCACTGACCCGAGTGGACCTTTCAGCAGCAGGGGCATGTCGTGACCCCCTGTTGGACCAAGAGGCCCCAGAGCGCTAACTCAGAGGACACGATTCACGTTCAAGACAAACACACTAGCAGGTTCCGATTCTAACGGGGACCATCCTGAAGCTGCTTGGAGCCTGTGAGGATGGCTTGGGGGGTCAGGAAGGGCCTCCTGAAGGGGGCGCCCTGGAGCCAGGAGGCCAGGAGTGGGGGGACACTGCTGTCCAGTCCCTTGACCGGGTCAGTGTCCCCCAGCCCCCACTAAGCCGCCCCAGGAGAGCAGCACCCGGCACAGCAGCAGAAGCGTGCACACCTCTCTGGAGTCAGGCCCCGCTAGTCTGGTTTCTCACCCGACCCCCGCTCATCGAGGGCTGACAGAGCCGCTTCTGTGTGGCATGCCCTTGCCAAGAAACGAGGGGCCCCATCAGACGAGGCTTCTGTCCTCCAGCAGCTCGGGGAGCGGCAGGGGTGATGCGTGATGTGCCCAGCTCACTCCAGCACAAGACAGAATCTGGATGCCGTGCACGGGGCTGCTGGAGAGAAACCCCCTCGGGAGGTCAGAGAAGGCACAGTCACGAGGCAGAAGGGGAGAGAACAGTCATGGAATGAGTGTGAGGACGCGTGAAGAGTGACCCAAACTGTGGACTCTCCCGTGCGATCACTCCAGCTCCTCATGGGTCCCCAGAGAGCCCAGGATGGGGTCTGCTCCCCAGAAAGAACTCAGGCCAGCCTGACCTCTGGGGAAGGGGGATTGGAGATGGAGGCCAAGTCCTGAGACCCGCGTGATGGCTCTGGACATGGGGCTTGGGGGAGCCCGCAGGTGGGCAGGCACGTCCGCGTGTGGAGCGCGACCTGCCGGATCCCTGTGGGGGGCGGGGGGAGGCCCGTGTCCCAGGCTGCTCTTCTCAGAGGGGGAGCGAGGGGCTGTTCCTCCCCTGTGTCCCTTATAATCCAACTGGAATCCTGAGTGCAGCACCCCCCCAAGGCCCAGGAGTTGCTCCAGAGTATCATCAGACAGGGGAGGGGGCGCTGCAGGAAGCCCTGAATCCCTCCAGTAGACAGACCAGCGGGGGGCATCAGAAGCGGGCAGAGCCCCTGACCTCGTGGCACCTGTGCCCACCCCAGGCAGGGAGGTCAGGACGGAACGGGACTGGAGGACCCCTGGCTGGTGTCAGGATGCAGGCGGGGGAGTTTCTCGTCTTGCCGGCTGGAACCGAGATGACGTGGGCGAGGGCTCCCGCCGACACTCCACTCTGGCTGACCCACGGTCCCACCCCCGTTCTGGCTCTTTCTTCCCTGGGGCCAAAGGCTGGGAGATGCTCAGGAGAGCGGAGGTTGCAAAGAGATGGACACAGCTAGGCAACTAACCTTTTAAAAGGCATTGGGGATTTTGTCATTTCGACCTTAAATTCAAATTTTAGGGCCCGTAGCTTGGCTCCCAGATGTCTCGGTCAAGAGGTAGAGGCTTGTCCAGGGTTTTTTAAATGAAACCAGAACTTAATTCTCCACAGCTGTGGCGGACAAGTGTGGCATGAGTGATTGGAAAGTTGAATTGTTCCAAACTCCATATTCATAATACTTGACTCGCTTTTGCCATTAAGCCCCTTTAGGGTAAAAGTTGCCAAGGAATGAAGCTGACTAGAACTTGACCTTCTCCTCCATCCCTAGGGTTCACCCCTTATGAATGTGCTATTGGCCAGTAGGCTGAATAATCAGAGGCATAAACAGATGCTGCCAGACACTCAAATAATCCATCGAGTACTGCCATCTCCCAGGAGAGCACTGGGGGCCGGGGGCCTCTAGCTAGGGACTGGGGACAGAGGGACATGGAGCAGAGAGTCTCAGGGCTCAACCTTTAAGGGATATCTCTGTCGTCAAGATCCTTAGCTCCCTATTCTCTTATTCATCAAGACAAAGGCTGAGAAGAGATCAGAGCTCCGATTAAATGGAGCTGTGTGAGACCTTGAAATCCTGCAGCCACAAACGAGTAGGATGGGCCTTCACCGCTGCCTCTCCTGCTAACCATCTCGCCGTAAACAAAATCGAGACACTGAAAATCAAGCTGCCCTCTCCCCGCCTGCCCCTCACCTCCCCAAACACTTTATGAGATTATCGACACCAGAAATCCTGCAGCGTCATGGCACAGGTCTGGGCTTCCCCTGGCAAGCCTCGGAAGCCCTGTGGATCATGGGGTACATGGGAGCCAGAGCCGCCTCTGGGAGAAGCTGGCGGATCCGGCCGAGGTGGGACAAGAGTGGTCAGACCGGTGCAGACGGAGGTGCCGGGGGGACAGCTGCTCTTTGTCCCTGACCTTGTCATTCTAGGCTGGAAGGGAGATGAGACCAGGGAGCTGTTGCCTCTAAAAAACAAGTTTCCTCTGGGAGGACTAGCCTGAGCTCGGAGAACCTGGGCCGTGTGGACAGCATGCTCTGTGTGCCTGCTGTTCCAGTGTTTTCCTGGCCGAGCGTGGGGCCTGCAGCTGGCGTGGCCTGGGGTGGGGGAGGGGCACGACCAGCCCCCGACAGCCCCGGGTGGGGGGGCGGCAGAAGCCCTGGCTCCTCCCCTGGGCCCTGGTTTCTTAGGCGCCCTGCCTGTCTTTTCCCTCCTCTGTGTTTCTTCTCTCTCTTCCTCTTGGGGCTGGAAAGGCGGCAGGGGTGCTGCTGACCCCAGGGCTTGGGCTGGGCCGGGGCCGCCCAGACTCGGATGCCGCCGCCTCCCGGGGCTGCCCAGCCCCGCCTGGGCGTGAGGAGGGCCCTGCCCTTCTCATCTAGGCCACCCCGTGGACTGTAGTCCGCCAGGCTCCTCTGTCCATGGAATTTTCCAGGCAAGAATACTGGAATGGGTTGCCATGCCCTTCTCCAGGGAAATCTTCCTGACCCAGATATCGAACCCATGCCTCCTGCATTGGCAGGCAGGTTCTCTACTGTCTGAGCCACCAGGGTAGCTCAATACCTTTGAAGAACTATAAACAGCTACGTCACAGCCCTGACCCATGTCCATTCTACCCAAGCATCGTGTCCATAGTGGATGAGCCCACTCACCTCTGGCACATCCACCCATGGAAGCAAATAAGGAACTAGAGGGGACACCTGCCAAGAACTAAAAGGCTGAGCAAACACTGATCTGTGAGGAGAAGAGCCCCTAGTTTGTGGGCTGAAGTTCCCTGAAATCTACAGCAAAAGATGTGATAATTATAATAAAGTACCCGCATCGCTGCTTTGCAAGTGATGAGTTCTACTTACTTTTCTTAAGCTGGAAGCATACTGAATGGTCCCAACTGGAAAGTTCAAGAGGTAGAAGATATGAACTAGCAACAAGAAGGTCAGCAGTATATTTACATGTACCAGAGCCACCTCTCCTCCCAGGATCCCTAAAGATACATGTTTGGGTGGGCTGGAAAAAGACAGAAGGAGAATTTAAGAGATGCTCACAGGTAGCATCTGAATCAATGAAGAGCTCATTTTGGAGAGAGAGAGAGTCTTGGGAAGTTACTGGTTCATGACAGTCAGCAGGGCTGAGTGACGGCACCACGAACATGAAGGATGAAGGGGACCCAAAGTTAGCTAATCCGATTGGACATAATTGTTCCAAGTGGCAGAAAATGTTTTAAAACCATCTGCCAAAACATGGAGCAAGTCTCACCCGTGGTGTTGGCAGCCAGCTGCTAACATGGCAGAAAATCTCAGACTCACCAGCTGAACTGAAATCGCATTAACTACTCCTGCCCCAAAGATGTCTAGGAAAGATCTTGAAAAATGAGCTAAAACAGAATCTAGAATCGCCACACAGAACCATCCCTCAAGGCCATTTGTTCACAACTCTTGTAATGGGTCGGTCAGGTGTCAGTCCCCCTGGAGACAAAATCATGGAACCGGAGAGAAAGATACTGTGGAAGAAGCAGGTAGAATGAGACCATCTAATGAGAGTTCTGGGAACCGTGGACAGGGTGGGCACCACAGGATCAGTGGCTGAGTCACTAGAATCCCCAGTGGGCTTGCACCAAGCCCACTGGGGATTCTAGTGGTAAAACGTGTCAGAACGATGAATGATACGGTCCAGACGATACGCAAGCCCACTGGAGAAGTGCAAACCGGGGTAAGTGAAACCCATCCAGGGAGACTTGGGTCCAAACCCACTGTTCTGGTGCATGTGTTTGGAAAGTCCACTAGAAGGCCAAGGAGAGATGTGAGAGCAGATTTGGGGGAGGACGGGGAGAGGCAGACAGGCTCGCGGCCCTTCCTCGTTGAGGATTGGTCCTGCCGTCTCCAGATTTGGCAGCTCAGCTTTAAACACAGACGCATATTTCCCTGCCACGTTTCAGCTGGAGGACAGGCAGCTGGAGGACTGATGTGCTCACTCCTCTGCCCAGCAGCAGGACGGTGTCTGGTGGGCTACCCTGCTGGTCGTTTGAGTGGAGAAATGTTAATTCCCTAGGAGCACATCGTGGAAGACGGGGGCAGCAGGGGGCAACACTCTCTTCCTTCAACCTCCGGAAAGACTCACAAGGAGAAGTCCTGTCTGGACTCACACAGTCACACGCGACCACAGTGGTCTGTCTCAGCAGCATCTACAAAGTGCATAAAGACCCAGAAGCGCTTGGCCCCACAACAGCCCAGAAATAAACATGAACCGGCTGGTCTGTGCCCCTGGGCAGGAGATTGTTATCTTTCTGGAAATCCTTTCTCCAAGAGCAAGTGCCTCTGCACATCCATCCCCATTAATGGCAAGAATAAGTAAGGAGGAAAGAACCAGAGAGAGCGAGCAGGGGACTTCTTGGCGGTCCAGTGGTTAAGAACCCTCTTTGCAATGTAGGGGACGCAGGTTTGATCCCTGGATGGACAACTAAGCCCGTGAACCACAACGAAGATCCTGCATGCTGCAACTAAGACCTGACTCAGCCAAAAAATAAAGAAATATATGTTAAAAAAAAAAAAACAAACAAAAAGTAAAGCAATACTTCAGTGGGTCTAACCGGATCATTAATTGGACCATCTTGAGAGAGTCTTTGAAGATAGTGGGGGGTCGGGGGGAGGACTCTCCAGAGTAAGGGGTTTAAACCCCCTTTTGCGAGGGCAGAGGCGTTTGTTAGGAACTCTGCTTTCCTACCCCTGAAAAAGGCAGATACACTTGCCTCTTCTTACAAAGCAGTCCACCTTTAATACTCATATTTAATTCAAACTCATCAAACTGGAAACAAAATGCTGAAAGGGACTTGGAAGAGAATAATTCAGTGATGCCACGGAAACCCAAATCAGAGATGACATGTTTTCTCAATTAGAAAAGAAATTTTATGTGTGTACTGGTGGGGGGAGGGGAGGTGGAATAAATCAAGTGAAATTTTCATTTAACAAAAGCAATCAGCATCCCAGAGCTGCCTTCATGTCTGAGGTCCCAGCACCAAACTGACCGCAGCTCGTTAATGTACGGCCGCCATTGGCGGGCTGCGCCGCCATGCCCCGAGGAGAAGCCCGGGATGATTGCTGTTCCGAAGGCTTCCTCCACCGCGCACACAGGAAAGTCATCACTTCTTCTTTTTCTTTAAACCCTAGCCCTGACTGTTTCTAGCAGTAAACACAGGAACACCCATGCTGGGCGACGCTTCCAAGAAACAGCAAGAGGACAAGCAGCAAAATGTCACATCACGCTGGGTGGCGCCCCTTCTGGTTCCACATCCAAGTTACTGGGAACTGAAACGGCTGAGTCGGAATCCAGAGTGAAGACACTGCTTCCACAGGAAAACTGGGTGCTTTGGAAAGTTCCACGAACTCTTTCCAGCCGCAGATGATGACATTGTTTTAAAGCCACCTGGAAGAGTTAATGCATCTGCCTGACGTATTTTACATCCCTTCTAAGGAGCCTGACATACCTGCTAACAACTTCCTATGGCTGGAGGCACCTCATCTTTGAGCCAGAGCGATGCTCCTCATTCAATCCCAGCAAAGCCACTGAGCATCAAGTGTGCCCACCAACCGCTGGGTAAACCGAAGCCAAACTGGATCAGGTTCGTCCTGAGTCACAAAGCAGGGCTTCCCAGGGTGGCAGTGTGAAAGCACCGGTGCCGCCGATGCAGGGAACAAGAGAGATGCGGGTTCAGTCCCTGGGCCAGGGAGATTCCCCTGGCACGGCAACACACTCCCGTATTCTTGCCTGGAGAATCCCATGGACAGCGGAGCCTGGCAGGCTACAGTCCACACGGTTGGAAAGAGTCGGACATGACTTGGCACATGCACACACGCTAAGTTACAGAGCGCTGATGAGGAAAGCAAGATCTCTGACTACAAATCCCAAAGTGAACCCTCAACTTGGTGCCTGATTTCCGGGCTAGTTAAAGGGAAAGGAAGCCTGGAACCTGTAAGCACCCAGCAAGATGCACCTTGTTTTGAATTCAACACTGACCAGCTCTGTGCTGCCTATCAGCGCCTGCATGCCCTGCCTCCTGTTCTGAAGACTGGCTCTGCATGGGAGGGAGCCTGTCTGCAGGACTGCTGAACTGACACTCTGGCAGAGAGGGCTGTTTCCTCTCTCTTGCCCTTTGAACCTGCCCATTCAGGGCAGGCGGTGGGGGGTGGGGGCGGGGCTGCACCCCACCCCCTAGCTCCAGGCTCTGCTGAAGCTACTGCAGAAGAGGCGCTCTCATCCTGAAGCTGAGGTTGCCTTTCTCAGCACATGTCGAGCTAGGCTTTCTGAGACCACCACCAACAAAGGAAAAAGGAAAGGGGATTCCTACTATCTGCTGAGCCCGTGGGTCTCACCACATCTCAAGGCAGAACACCGAACTGCCCAGTTGAATGAAAACCAATGAAACCCATCAGAGAGGGGTGCCGGAACTGACTTGCCATCACTCCCAGCCGAGAGCACTGACCGACACGAGCCCGCCTTCTACAAAGGCATGAAGTCTGTCTGTCACCACTTCCCGGGCATAATGCAATTTGGAGGAAATGCAGTCATTCCCTGGATCTTTATGGGAATGAAGAAGAGCTGGGAGAAATCTGATCAGACAGAAGGATGCTTTTCTGGGACAGCAGACACTGAGGCTGTCTCAACCTGCAGACGATCTTGGGGTCACAAAGGCTCCCCTCTGACGGCCTAGGCGTCCGTCCAGATAATCCAGGGCACCTACAGCTGCACGTGGGCCTGCAGAGCTGGGCAGCGCCTGCAAGCCTCGGCAGGTCCTGTGTCCTCACAGACACCCCGGGGCCCACATGCGTCCCTGACCCACCTGAGGCGCTGGAGGCCCGCGACACGTCCTGGGCCGGGGTGGAGCGGTTCCGGGCCTGCTGCCGGCGCCGCCCGGGGGCCGACCGGGCACTGCGCACGTGGACCTCACTGGCCTTGAAGAAGGCCACCATGAAGGGCTGCTTGTCGTAGGGGCCGTCCCTGCCCACCAGGCCCGCGGCCCCAGGGCTGATGCTGAGCCCTGTAGGCAAATACGGAAGCGCACCTCTGAGATGTGGCACCGAGCCTGGTGTCCACCTGCAGGGCACGCCCGAGCCTCCCGGGTGCCCTCAGAGAGGAGGAGCCCACATGCGGGTAGACACGGGGCACCCTGAGCCCTCCCCCCTCCTCCTGCCGAGGTCCCAGGAGGCAGGGCAAGGGGTGGTGGGGCCCCCAGTTCCCCTGTTCCTGCTGCTATCTTCTGTTCACACCCATCTTCCCCATCTTACGTCTCCCACCCAGGAAGGTGACTTCATGGGCTGACTGGGTCCGGCCCGAGGGGACTAGGACCTGCCAAGCTCTGACACTGCAGGAGGGGGTGCAGGAAGGGCCCCCACAAACCTACTCAATGTCAGCACCTAGAGCTCACCCCGGCCTTCCTCTTTAACTCAGCACCCAGCTCCTACCCCTCTCTGAGGCTCCCGGACCATCTAACCGTCCCTGAGTCCTTGCCAGGAGGCCCTGGGGCAGGACTCTGCTTGTCCACCAAGGCTCCAGGAGGTCGGGAAACGGGGGGCCCGCCTGGGGACCACGGCTGCCCACACCTGCCGCCAAGGAGGCAAAGGCCCGAGTCCCTGAACTCACCATCACGCGTGACCACGCTCAGCTGCAGCCCCATGTTGTGCTGCGGAGTCAGGACCCACAGGTTGCTGGTGGCCGTGATGTCAAACTCCAGCCAGCCCGCCTCTGAGGCCCACACAGCACGCGTGCCCAGCAGAAACAGGTCCGAGTCTCTGGAAGAGAGAGGAGACAGAGGGTGAGGGCACAGGGCCCCGGCTCAGCCCGCGGTCCTGCCAGGCGTCAGAATGCAGGCAGGACGGTGGCCCCTGCCCAGCGCAATCAAGGGGAGTGCGCATGAGCTGGGGTGCCACACCGGCTTCCTCCTGACACGGGAGGGCCCTCCACGTCCGCGGGAGCCTCACAACTGCTTGTGCCAGAGGTTTTTAGATTTAAGAAAAAATAAATAAGTAAACGGGCCTGTGGTTGTTCACTTTATGGCTAATGAACTCTAAAAAGAAAATGGAGGGGTGGGGGGCCGAGAAGAAAAGGATGGAAAAAATACTAAAATCAGGATTAGTAAAGATGAGCATTTACTAAACTTTGATTTTTTTTTTTTAATGAGGGCCCAACAATCCTCACATGTTCTTAGTTCCTGTGGAAGGGGAAACCAGGGTTCACATGCTATTTCTGAGCATCAATACTTTTCTTTTAATCAACACCTTTGCACACGGCCTGCGGTTAAGAGCCGAGTCCTTGCTCGCGTGGACCGCAGAATGGAGTCGGTGTCGGCCCCACCGTGAGCCGCCTGGGCTCCTGTGAGGCAAACTCAATGAGCCCATTCCTTCCACTGGACTCCACAGGGCTGTTCTTATATTTACATACACATTTCTTGTCTTTTCTTTTTTACAGTTTCCAGCTAACAAAACCCAAGGGATCATGGACAGACAGGGTGAGGGACCCATATGCTGTGACAAGGCGGCGTGAGGGACGGTCACCTCGGGGTATCACAGGGACACCCATCTGAGTTGACGCCCCGGGGTCACGGGCAGAGAGTGGCCTGGAATCCCTGTGACAGGGAGGGAGAGGTTTCCACCCTCCCTGGGAAGACGCACACCCCCTGGTGCTGGAAACATTCTGCGTGGAGAGCTTACGGGACAGAAACATGACTAGAATTCAGTACTAAACTTAAAATGAGCATCATAATACCAACAGCATACATTTAAATCCATTACAAAGTGCCTGCATCTGCTCGGCTTGGGCCATCCTGCAAAGCAGGCAGAGGATCATTACCCCCATTTTACAGCTGAGGACACTGCGACTCAGACATGAGTTCACAGACACGTCACGGTCGAGGCCAGAAGCCAGTGGATCCCGAGATTTCCACAAGGGCCTTCCCGCCTTTTGAGATCATGATGAAAGACAACCCGCGACAAAGCAACAAAATGTATCTCTAGTCCATCCAATGGTCTGGAGGCCAGCGAAACCTCTGAGTGAAAAGTCTTAGACTTCTCAGAGGAGAAACAATTTTTCCTGTTTACCCGGCTCAGAGCTGGAAGGCAACACTATTGTCATCTTTTCTGAGCTCGGAGCAGTAGGTGTGGCTACGCAGCGTTTACTCAGCTGGTGGACAGGGTCTGCGGGGGGCACGCCCGGCCTGCCATCTATAAAGCTCCCCCCTCAACGCGTGTGTCACAGCCCCTGCTGACAAATTACCCCCGACCCCCGTCACTGAGGCGACTGTGGGCGGACAGACGGGGGTGTTCATGGAAAACAGCAAGAGGGGACACAAGTCCAGAGCTTTGAAGTGAAGATGTGAAGACATCAGTTCTGTTCTGGAAGGTAGGAAAAGACTCTCATCCAGAAATAACAGAACCAGGAACAGCAATGTGGGGACAGTCTGGTCCTGAAAGAAGCACCAGACACGTTCTTATCAGAGGAGCAGTTCTAGAATGAGGATGTGGTGGGGATGTCAGCGCCCACAGGGTGCCATGGCTGAGGGGCACTGGTCACTAGGGCGTCAATGGGGCAACTGGCTCATGTTCTTAGGACTTGTAACAAGGATGCAGAGAAATACAGCCCAAGATACGAGTGTGACATGGCTGGTAGAAAGAGCTCAGTTCAGTACAGTGGCTCAGTCGTGTCCGACTCTTTGCGACCCCATGGACTGCAGCACGCCAGGCCTCCCTGTCCATCACCAACTCCCAGAGCTTGCTCAAACTCATGTCCATTGGGTTAGTGATGCCATCCAACCATCTCATCCTCTGTCATCCCCTTCTCCTCCTGCCTTCAATCTTTCCCAACATCAGGGTCTTTTCCAATGAGTCAGTTCTTCACATCAGGTGGCCAAAGGGTTGGAGTTTCAGCTTCAGTCCTTCCAGTGAACAGTCAGGACTGATTTCCTTTAGGATGGACTGGTTGGATCTCCTTGCAGTCCCAGGGACTCTCAAGAGTCTTCTCCAACACCACAGTTCAAAAGCATCAATTCTTTGGCACTCAGCTTTCTTTATGGTCCAACTCTAACATCCATACATGACTATTGGGAAAACCATAGCTTTGACTAGATGGACCTTTGTTGGGAAAGTAATGTCTCTGCTTTTTAATAAGCTATCTAGGTTGAGCTAGAATGAGCTTTTATATTTCAAAAGTAGGGCTCAGGACAAAGGAATGGGGGAGTCTGTCAGCTGAGAAAGTGGGAGATGGGACAGAAGGCCATCATCCAAAAATGGGGCAGAGACAGCAGAGGACAGGAAGAAGAGGGGGGTGTGGTTTAAGGAGGGCAGAGGAGGCACACGAAACCATGACAGGGAAGAAATGGAGTCCACAGGTGGGTGGGGCTTGGTGGACACGGGAGCCTGTGTTGCAACCTGACGCTGCTCCAGGTCACCCAGGGGCCCCCCACGTACTCCCCCCCCAGGACCTGGCAGGGCTTCAGGGCCGCGCCTCGCTGACTGTCCAGTGAAGACAAGGCTGGTCCTCGCCGATTAGAAGACCAGGGGGTCCACACACACGTGGGCTGCAGCTGAGCTCCGGGGCTCAGGGCACGGAGGCCAAATCAAAGACAGCCACTCAAACGAGGGTGCTCAGGTCCCTGGGAGCAGGGGTGATGGAGCGCAGGGACTTAAAGTAACCGGGCTCAGGGCCTCCCCGGCGGTCCAGGGGTTAAGACTTCAGCTTCCAGTACAGGGGGTGTGGGTTCAAACGCTGGTCGGGGAGCTGGGATCCCACAGGCCTCGTGGCCAAAAAACCCAAACATAAAACCAAAACAAATTCAATAAAGACTTTACAAACTGGTCCACATAAAAAATAATAATAATAATAACTGGGCTATCGGCCTGGTGGAGCAGCAAATACCTCCCGGGCTCCCAGCACTCGGGCGCCGGCCGAGCACTCCCGCCGACCCGAAGAGGATGGGGAGGCTGGTCCCATCATGGCTCCCTTCCGGAGCTGGCGGCACGCAGCCCGCAGAGGGGGTGTGTGTGATGGCCACACGGGGTTCAGGGGGGTGACCAGAGCTTGAAGCTGGAGCCCCGGCTCTCAGCCACCACACATCCAAAAAGCGGAGTCAAGAAAAGCATAGGACAGATGACGTGTGATGTCACTTATCTGTGGAATCTTGAAAAAAAAAAAAAAAGATGATACAAATGAACTTAATTACAAAACTAGAAACAGACTCACAGAGAACGATCTTATGGTTACTGGAGGGGCAAGCAGGGGAGGGGTGCATTGGGAACTGGGGATTAACAGATACACACGACTGTACATAAAATAAACAAGGACCTACTGTACAGCATGGGGAACTATATTCACCTATCATGTAATAAATAAACTATCGTGGAAAAGAATCTGAAAAAGAATATATATATAAAAATATATGAATCACTTTGCCATACACCTGAAACTAACACAATATTATAAATCAACTCTACTTTAATACAAAGATTTTTTTCTAATGCATAGAGCAGAGGTAAGTAAACACCCAGCAAGGGCTTGGAATAAAGTCAGAGATCCAAACCCACTGCCCATCAGTGCCAGTGGAGGCTGGATACAGAAGTCAGGTTTCAGATGCTCGGGGCTGGCAGAGGAGAGCAGTCAGGGGTGACTCCGCATGTCAGGGCAGGAGGAGGAAGGTCGAGATGCCTCACACCCACGGCTGGGATGCCAGCAGCCTCCCCGGCTTCTCCCCTCTCCCCTTCCGAGCACAACGCCCTCCGTCTAGATACAGCCATCACTGACACACGTCCAGTGAGGCAGAGGGCCTTTCACAAGAATGAGCCTCTGAGGGGGGACCCCGCTGGGTCAACGCTGCTCGTGACTCAGGTGGGTAAGAGACACTATTTGTGGCAAGTCACCAAAATGGCCCTGGTCTGCCCACAGCTGTTTACCTTTCTTCAATGACACGTGACCTTCTCAGTCTACGGACTCTGTCAAAGGGTCGCCTCACACAAGACGCACCCGGTTCTGTGACGTGAGCAGCAGGGCTGCCCCTGTAAACCACTCCAGGGGCGTCGAGGCCTTCTTTATGCAAGAAGAGCATAAAGTGCAATTTTCAAACAGAATGGGAGCCAAAAATCATTTGAGAAAATGAGAGAGTAAGGCAAGGGTTTCTACTTTTTTCTTATGTGATGTATTGTACATACAGGATCACATCTAAACTTTTACCAACTAAAAAGGTAGAAAAGAAAGAGAATATTTGAAAACAGAGTACTAGAAATCAGAGTAAACTGCTACACACTGATTCAAGTAACAAGGCTGAATGGACATTACTGTATACACTATATATTACATAATAATATTGTATACATTATATATCACATATATAATAATGTTCATTCACCTGTTACTTGAATTATACACATTATGTATTGCAGGAGTTCCCTAGTATTATTATTCCCAGACAATAAAGAATCTGCCTGCAATGCAGGAGACCTGAGTTCAATCCCTGGGTCAGAAAGATGCTCTGGAGAAGGGAATGGCAACCCACTCCAGGATTCTTGCTTGAGAAATCCCATGGACAGAGGAGCCTGGTGGGCTACAGTCCATGGGGTCACAAGGAATCAGACATGACTGAGCAACTCACACTTTCTTTCATACTATGTATGCAATATATACACTACATACTGTACTAGTGAAACTCACACAGTCGTGTCCAACTCTCTGCAGTCATGTGGACTATAGCCCACCACGCTCCTCTGTCCATGGAATTCTCCAGGCAAGAATACTGGAGTGGGTTGCCATTCCCCTCTACAGGGGATCTTCCCAACCCAGGGACTGAACCAGACTCTTTACTGTCTGAGCCACCAGGGAAGCCCTCATACTATATTATATGTACTATATTGTATATATTGGGCTTCTCTGGTAGCTCAGCTGGTAAAGAATCTGCCTGCAATGCAGGAGACCCCGGTTTGATTCCTGGGTCAAGAAGATCCCCTGGAGAAGGGAATGGCAACCCACTCCAGTATTCTTAGGCTTCCCTGGTGACTCAGATGGTAAAGAATCCACGTGCAATGAGGGAGACCTGGGTTCGATCCCTGGGTTGGGAAGATTTCCCTGGAGGAAGGCATAGCAACCCACTCCAATATTCTTGTCTGGAGAATCCCCATGGACAGAGAAGCCTGGCGGGCTACAGTCCATGGGGTCGCAGAGAGTTGGACATGACCGAGCAACTGAACATAGCATATACTATGTTATATAATCAGCCAGGCTCCCACTGACTTTATGGCAGTTGAATTTACCCAGTTTTCACTTCTAGGATGAGTATGGCATAAAGAGAAGTTTCAAACATCAAAGGCACCAAAATTCGGTAAGGTATATTTCATTTTCGACAAACCAACACAAATCCCTTTGAATCCGGAGAGTAACACAGCTCTGCCCTTACACACTGTTCACCACGGGACAGCTCTTACATGTGTTAGCTCCTCACAACTGCCCAAGAGTATTCACACCATCACAGGCGAACACAGCGGGGAACGGAGGCGCACGCGGTCACGCGGCTTGCTCACAGGCACTCCGCCGGCACGAGCACAGCGGGGATGTGGACCCAGGCAACCTGGCCCTGAGCCATCACCACGGAGGTTCCCAAGGCTGGTGGGCACCAGACGCCCCTGGAGGCCGTGCTCACACACAGACTCTCAGAGTTTTGGCGGCAGGGCCTGTGAGCTTGCATCCCCATCAGATTCACAGGTGACGTTGCTGCCACTGGTCTGGGGAGCACACTCAGGGCCACTGTCATTGAGCACTCTGCCTTTCTCTAAAGTACGAGGAGAATGACCTTGGCCTGCTGTTTAGACTTCAAGTTTCAAGCTGTCAGCTCTCAAAATACCTTACCTCTCTCTCTAAAATAGTATCAAGTCATGTAGACTTCATGCGTAAATGCTTGATGGTCTTGGGGACTGGCCTTACCCTTGGGGATTTATCAAGTGAGACTAACAATCAGAGTTACGGGTGAGATTAAATCCAAAGTAGCAGGATTATCAGAAGGCTTGCTTCTGTGTGTCCAAGACAGGGAGCAGGGGAAGATGGAAGGCTACTTTGTTCAAGTTCAAGGCTACCTAACCTGTGCTTGGTGACCACATAGATGCAATAATGTTCCCATACACTGGGGTAAGAGGGCGGCAGAGGACAAGATGGTCAGATGGCATCACCAACTCAATGGACATGAACTTGAGCAAACTCTGAGAGGTAGAGGAGGACAGGGAAGCCTGGTGTGCTGCAGTCCATGGGGTCACAAAGAGTCAGACACGACTTAGCGACTGAACAATAACATCACACTGGGGTATATATCCCACCACACCCCAGTGATTGGGTACAGACTGAATGAGGTTTTGAGAGAGTCAATTCCTAGGTAGGTTGATAAGAAGTCCGGGGGTCCCCAAGAAGAGAGGGGTCTGGAATTCTCAAGGAGGAGGAAAGGACAAACGTTTTCTTTTCCTCTACATTGCTTAGTCCTAGTCACATAAAACATTTTTATCTTTAAGCCTGGAAGTGATGATTACACAACAAACAAGTCAGTTTAAACAACTAAGTTTAAACTCTGTACTAAAGATTATACAATGATGTGTCCTGCTTGAGTACAGTTTCTCCTTCTTGAAAACCTTCTGACTAATCCTGATATTTTAGAATGTATATTATGGGAGTGGGTCTGGTAGGATCTTTCTATTGTTAAATTCTAATCTTGTTATCCTAAAATGTAAATTGTTGGCATGGGAGTGGGTCTGGTAAAATTTTCACAAGCTTGAGACAGTCTTTTGATGGTCTCTGGCCCCCGATTGAATTCTTCTCTTTCGGAAGCCAAGAATCCCAGCGTCCTTTCGTGGGTCAGCAACAACCTCTCAGTTTCTGCCACCTTTTAAACATGTCACAGGCAAATTTTATGTTTTGGTTCTTATCACCCACGCCCACATCCACATCCCTGCCCAACATGGGGAACTAAGGCAATAAAAGTGCTGCTAATTGGTGATTTTAAAACAAATAGCAAAAAAAAAAAAAAAATCTTGACTATACAACCATGGCCTGCTTCCCAAAAAGCTGGACATCCTGGTGTGGAGATGCTGGCAACTAAAACACCTGGGTGTGAATAATAGAGAAGGCAGCATCATTTCCAGACACAAACCTCTTTTCTTTTCTCTGACACATTTACCAAGTGGGTAAACAATTCCCAAACAAAAGTTCTTCCTGTTCCCCACACCCTGACGTCCCCCTCTCCAAAATTTGTCCTTGTTCTTTTAATTCTTCTCTAACCTTCTCAGCTACCCTTCCAAAGAACAGAACATAGACAGGCAAGGGGAAGAAGGCTTGGTAGCTTCTTGACTCTTGTTTTCCCCTTTGACTTCATGGGGGTCTTTCTAAGTCTAAGGAAGATGCTCTTGACTAAGAAGATGAAAGTAACTGGTTACATAACTGCAGGTGTGGGTCGGGCACGTTATCCCTTTCTCAGGAGCAAAGGAACAAACACTACAAAGTTCAGTGCTCGTCTGGGGCCCAGGCTGAGTGTGCCAGAGATTACCAAGCCAGCAGGAAGATTTCAGTAGTCCCTAGGGAGGGAACCTGTGACAGCCAGATTCAGAAACAGGCGTGGCTGGGCACAGCGATAAGAAGCCTTTGATTTTCCTCTGCCCAAACAACAATCGACTTCTCCCATCCCGCCTTTCTCAAATTTGCCCTTCTCTTCATAAAAGAACAGTCCCAGATATCTCACTTTCAGGTCAGTGGAGATAAGAGTTCATGTTCCTTCATTTCGGGAGGCATCACTGAACATCCAACGGAATTCATACGGCAATCACTCTATGAGCATCAGCCTGTGAGAAATGCTTTCCTAAGAACACGAATCTCCTAGATGCTGGCCCAACGACTGGGTTCAAGTCTGGTTTCCAGAATCACACTGTTTGGTTCCAACATCAACATCTGTGGGGATTCATTATAAAGATTTCCAAATAAAAATATGACACTTCAGAGATGGATGCTTTGGGGTATGGTGCATCAAACGAGCACTCTTACTAAGAACAGCGAAAATCACAAACCTGTTTGAAGCTACCTTAGAGCCACCAAGAAAGGCAAACACTTAATGCGGCAAGAGGTCAGAGAGAAGAGAAGTGCATCAAGGCTGAGCCTGTATCCGCCACTGCTTTTTCATCTCCGGGCCTTGGTTAATTCCTGGCATACCGCAAAGATGTCAAACAGAATGGGGTAGCAGCCCAGAGCCTGGAGTGGTATCATTGGCTGGCAATGCAAACTGGAGCTTCAGGGAGTTATGACTTGGAGGGCTAAGGTCCCAGAGGACTGCACAGAAGTGAGCTCATCAATGTGATTTCATAGAAGTTAGGGGTCCCTTCCACTAGGATCTTGGCTCTTCAAGGCCTGACTGCCGTGAACTCCAGTATTTCCATTTGAGACATTTGCCAAATGTTAGGCTGTGTTTGCATGGAGGAAGAAGCTGAGAAAACAAGCAGGAAGAAACTGCTTAGAAGCTAAACAAAAGCACAGCAGAGTTTTTGGCAGTCTCTCAATGCTGGGGAGTTTAAAATTAAGAGTTCAGAGCCCACCATGGAAGAGAACTTCTGGTAAACAACCTAGACCTTCAGCCGAGACCCCTAACGAGCTAAACTGCAGGAGAAAGGGAAAACAAGAAACAGATGCCTCAACATATCCAGAAACCTGGCTTCAATTAAAACCGAACAAGCTGACCTGCCTGCCTTCCAGAAGAAAGTGAAATCCAGTCTGGAAGGAGACACCAGTATCTAGAACTGTTTTTCATAAATAAAGTCCAGAATATAATTTCAAAAAATGATTTGGCATGCTAGGAAATAAGACCAAATGAAGAAAAATCAAGGGAGCAAACAGATCATGAAAATAGACCCACAGGTGATTCAAATAATAGAATTTTCAGACATGATCTTAAAATCTAGTGTTATATTAAAAGGATAAATCCCAAGTTCAGTTTGTTTCAGGAATGTGACATTGGTTATAGACATCCCTCAGTATCCTTGGGGGACTGGTTCCAGGACCCAATTCTGGATACCAAAAAATAGCTAGACACCAAAATCCATGTATGCTCAAGTCCCTTACATAAAACCATGTAGTATATCTGCATATAACCCATGCATGTCCTCCTGTATATTTTAAATCTCTAGATTACTTATAGTACCTAATACAATGTAAGTGCCGTGTAAATAGTTGCAAGCACATAGCAATTCAAATTTTTTGGAACTTCCTGAAATCTTTAAAAAATATTTTGATGCGTAGTTGGTTGACTCCACAGATGTAGAACCCATGGATATATGAAGGACTAACTACAATCATGCCCCAAAATTCAGAAAAAAATCCACATAATTTCTAATTTTAAAAAACTCATAGCAGGAGGGGAGGAGCCAAGATGGCGGAGGAGTAGGACGGGGAGAACACTTTCTCCCCCACAAATTCATCAAAAGAGCATTTAAACGTCGAGTAAATTCCACAAAACAACTTCTGAATGCCGGCAGAGGACATCAGGCACCCAGAAAAGCAACCCAACTCTTCGAAAGGAGGTAGGAAAAAATATTAAAAACAAAAAAAACGAGACAAAAGAGGGAGGGACGGAGTTCCGTCCCGGGAAGGGAATCTTAAAAAGAGAGAAGTTTCCAAACACCAGGAAACCTTCTCACTGCCGAATCTGTGCCGAGCTTTGGAAGCACAGAGGGCAACATAACAGGGAGAAGAAATAAATAAACAATTTAAAACTCACAGATTGCGAGCCCTACAGTAACTCCCCCAGCAGAGAAGCAGCGCAGACGCCTGCATCCGCCATTAGCAAGCCGGGGCTGGGCAGGGAGGCGCGGCGTGGGCTGCATCGCTGAGAGTAAGAATCTGGCCTGAATACCCTGAGCGCTATCTGAGCGAAATAATTTGGGCTAGCAAACCAGACTGTGGGATACCTACCACGCGAAAAGCCAGCCCTAACCTAAGACCGCCAGGCCCGCGCACGGAACAAAGGACTGAACAGAGATAGCCGGCGGCAGACCTTCCCCCTCCGGTGACAGGCAGTCAGAGCCGGAAGGGGGCAATCGCAGCCCCAGAGAGACATTATCTATAAAATTGTAAGCAGGCTTCTTTGCTAACTAAAACTTCTTGGGGGTCTGGACGGTCAACATCTGCCTGAGAAGGTGCGCCGGTTTTACATCCAGATAACCGAGTGGTGGGGAGGCGATAAGTCGCAGCATTGGCGCTCGCCTGGGAAGAGCAAATTGGCGCTCGGACCTGGGAAGAGCACAAAACGCAGGCCCAACTGAGTCTGTGCCTCTGAGGACTACCCGAGTGCCTGAACCTGAGCAGCTTGGACCTGGGAGGTGCATGCAGCCCAGGGCCAGCCTCGGATTGTTCCCGGCGGAACAACCTAGAGTCCGAGCAGTGTGGACAGGGAGGCTACACGCGCCGTGAGCGGGGGCAGACCCAGGGTGGCTGAGGCACTGCGAGCCCACGCCAGTGTTATTTGTTTGCAGCATCCCTCCCTTCCTCCCCACAGCGCGACTGAACAAGTAAGCCTAAAAAAAAAAAAAAAAAAGTGTCCTCCACCGTGCCCTTTGAGTCAGGGCGGAAACCAGATACTGAAGAGACTAGCAAACAGAAGAAGATATAACAGAGGGAAACGCCTTGGAAGCTACAGGCAATAGATCAAAACCCTGTGGTTACTACGGACTACATAGGAAGGGGCCTATAGATCTTGAGAAATATAAATCTGACCAAGGAACTAGCCAAAAATGAACTGAACCCACAACACCCACAAAAAAAAAACAAAAAAGTCCTAGATATATTTTTATTATTTTTACGATCATTCTTTCTTTTTTTTTTAATTAAAAAAAAAAAATTTAAGTCCTCTATTGTTCCTTTAATTTTCACTTTTATAACCTATTACTTTGCAAAAAAAAAAAAAAAAAAGACCCTATTTTTTTCTTCTTCAGCAAACTTCATATATATATATTTTATAATTTTTTGACCTTGGTTTTTTTTTTTTTTTGGTCTTTGTTTTTTTCTTCTTTTCTTTAACATTGTATTTTTGAAATTCCAAACTCTACTCTAGATTTTTAATTTTCGCTTTTTGGTATATGTTATCAATTTTGTACCTATAGTTTTTTTTTATATAATTTCTGTGACTTTTTTTTTTTTTTCTTCTTCTCTGTTTCTTTCTCTTCTTCTTTTATATAACATTGTATATCTGAAATTCCAAACTTTACTCTAGATTTTTAATTTATGCTTTTTGGTATTTGATATCAATTTTGTACCTGTATTTTCTTTATAATTTTTGTGACATTGTTCGTATTTGTTTGTTTGTTTTCTCTCTTTATTTTTCTTCTTTTTTTTTTTTTTTTTTTAAACATTGTATTTTTGAAATTCCAAACTCTACTCTAGATTTTTAATTTTTGCTTTCTGGTATTAGTTATCAATTTTGTACCTGTACTTTCTTTATAATTTTCGCGACCTTGTTTGTTTTTGTTTGTTCGTTTTTTCTCTCTTTCTTTTCCTTCTTCTTTTCTTTAACATCGTATTTTTGAAATTCCAAACTCTACTCTAGATTTTTAATTTTCGCTTTCTGGTATTAGTTATCAATTTTGTACCTGTACTTTCTTTATAATTTTCGCGACCTTGTTTTTGTTTGTTCGTTCTTTCTCTCTTTCTTTTCCTTCTTCTTTTCTTTAACGTCGTATTTTTGAAATTCCAAACTCTACTCTAGATTTTTAATTTTTGCTTTTATGTATTTGGTACCAATTTTGTACCTTTAAGGACCCAATCTTCAGGACCCATTTTTCACTAGGGAGTGAGATTACTGGCTTGACTGCTCTCTCTCCCTTTGGACCCTCCTTTTTCTCCACCAGGTCGCCTGTGTCTCCTCCCTAACCCCTCTACTCTACCCAACTCTGTGAATTTCTGTGTGTTCCAGACGGTGGAGAACACTTAGGGAACTGATTACTGGCTGGATCTGTCTCCCTCCTTTTCATTCCCCCCTTTTATCCTTCTGGCCACCTCAGTTACCTTCCTCCTTCTCTTCTCTGTATAACCCCGTGAACATCTCTGAGTGGTCCAGTTGTGGAGTGCACATAAGGAAGTGACTACTGGCTAGCCCACTCTCTCCACTATTGATTCACCTCATCTCATTTGGGTCACCTCTAACTCCCTCCTCCCTCTTCTCTTCTCCATGTAACCCTGTGAACCTCTCTGAGTGACCCTCACTGTAGAGAAACTTATCATCTTTAATGTAGATGTTTTATCAATGGTGTTATATAGAAGGAGAAGTTTTGAAACTACTGTAAAAATAAGACCGATAATCGGAAGCAGGAGACTTAAGTCCAAACCCTGACTCCAGGGAACTCCTGACTCCAAGGAACATTCATTGACAGGAGCTCATCAAATGCCTCCATACCGACACTGAAACCAAGCACCACACAAGGGCCAATAAGTTCCAGGGCAAGACATACCAAGCAAATTCTCCAGCAACAAAGGAACACAGCCCTGAGCTTCAAGATACAGGCTGCCCAAAGTCACCCCAAAACTATAGACATCTCATAACTCATTACTGGACATTTCATTGCACTCCAGAGAGAAGAAATACAGCTCCACCCACCAGAACACCGACACAAGCTTCCCTAACCAGGAAACCTTGACAAGCCACCTGTACAAACCCACACACAGTGAGGAAAAGCCACAATAAAGAGAACTCCACAGACTGCCAGAATACAGAAAGGACACCCCAAACTCAGCAATTTAAACAAGATGAAGAGACAGAGGAATACTCAGCAGATAAAGGAACAGGATAAATGCCCACCAAACCAAACAAAAGAGGAAGAGATAGGGAATCTACCTGATAAAGAATTCCGAATAATGATAGTGAAATTGATCCAAAATCTTGAAACTAAAATGGAATCACAGATAAATAGCCTGGAGACAAGGATTGAGAAGATGCAAGAAAGGTTTAACAAGGACCTAGAAGAAATAAAAAAGAGTCAATATATAATGAATAATGCAATAAATGAAATTAAAAACACTCTGGAGGCAACAAATAGTAGAATAACAGAGGCAGAAGACAGGATTAGTGAATTAGAAGATAGAATGGTAGAAATAAATGAATCAGAGAGGATAAAAGAACAACGAATTAAAAGAAATGAGGACAATCTCAGAGACCTCCAGGACAATATTAAACGCTACAACATTCGAATCATAGGGATTCCAGAAGAAGAAGACAAAAAGAAAGACCATGAGAAAATACTTGAGGAGATAATAGTGGAAAACTTCCCTAAAATGGGGAAGGAAATAATCACCCAAGTCCAAGAAACCCAGAGAGTACCAAACAGGATAAACCCAAGGAGAAACACCCCAAGACACATATTAATCAAATTAACAAAGATCAAACACAAAGAACAAATATTAAAAGCAGCAAGGGAAAAACAACAAATAACACACAAGGGAATTCCCATAAGGATAACAGCTGATCTTTCAATAGAAACTCTTCAAGCCAGGAGGGAATGGCAAGACATACTTAAAATGATGAAAGAAAATAACCTACAGCCCAGATTATTGTACCCAGCAAGGATCTCATTCAAGTATGAAGGAGAAATCAAAAGCTTTTCAGACAAGCAAAAGCTGAGAGAATTCTGCACCACCAAACCAGCTCTCCAACAAATACTAAAGGATATTCTCTAGACAGGAAACACAAAAACGGTGTATAAACTCGAACCCAAAACAATAAAGTAAATGGCAACAGGAACATACTTATCAGTAATTACCTTAAATGTAAATGGGTTGAATGCCCCAACCAAAAGACAAAGACTGGCTGAATGGATACAAAAACAAGACCCCTACATATGTTGTCTACAAGAGACCCACCTCAAAACAGGGGACACATACAGACTGAAAGTGAAGGGCTGGAAAAAGATTTTCCATGCAAATAGGGACCAAAAGAAAGCAGGAGTAGCAATACTCATATCAGATAAAATAGACTTTAAAACAAAGGCTGTGAAAAGAGACAAAGAAGGTCACTACATAATGATCAAAGGATCAATCCAAGAAGAAGATATAACAATTATAAATATATATGCACCCAACACGGGAGCACCACAGTACGTAAGACAAATGCTAACAAGTATGAAAGGAGAAATTAACAATAACACAATAATAGTGGGAGACTTTAATACCCCACTTACACCTATGGATAGATCAACTAAACAGAAAATTAACAAGGAAACACAAACTTTAAATGATACAGTAGACCAGTTAGACCTAATTGATATCTATAGGTCATTTCATCCCAAAACAATGAATTTCACCTTTTTCTCAAGCGCACATGGAACCTTCTCCAGGATAGATCACATGCTGGGCCATAAAGCTAGCCTTGGTAAATTCAAAAAAATAGAAATCATTCCAAGCATTTTTTCTGACCACAATGCAGTAAGATTAGATCTCAATTACAGGAGAAAAACTATTAAAAATTCCAACATATGGAGGCTGAACAACACGCTGCTGAATAACCAACAAATCGCAGAAGAAATCAAAAAAGAAATCAAAATTTGCATAGAAACGAATGAAAATGAAAACACAACAACCCAAAACCTGTGGGACACGGTAAAAGCAGTCCTAAGGGGAAAGTTCATAGCAATACAGGCACACCTCAAGAAACAAGAAAAAAGTCAAATAAATAACCTAACTCTACACCTAAAGCAACTAGAAAAGGAAGAAATGAAGAACCCCAGGGTTAGTAGAAAGAAAGAAATCCTAAAAATTAGAGCAGAAATAAATGCAAAAGAAACAAAAGAGACCATAGCAAAAATCAACAAAACCAAAAGCTGGTTCTTTGAAAGGATAAATAAAATTGACAAACCATTAGCCAGACTCATCAAGAAACAAAGGGAGAAAAATCAAATCAACAAAATTAGAAACGAAAATGGAGAGATCACAACAGACAACACAGAAATACAAAGGATCATAAGAGACTACTATCAACAATTATATGCCAATAAAATGGACAACGTGGAAGAAATGGACAAATTCTTAGAAAAGTACAACTTTCCAAAACTGGACCAGGAAGAAATAGAAAATCTTAACAGACCCATCACAAGCACGGAAATTGAAACTGTAATCAAAAATCTTCCAGCAAACAAAAGCCCCGGTCCAGACGGCTTCACAGCTGAATTCTACCAAAAATTTAGAGAAGAGCTGACACCTATCCTGCTCAAACTCTTCCAGAAAATTGCAGAGGAAGGTAAACTTCCAAACTCATTCTATGAGGCCACCATCACCCTAATACCAAAACCTGACAAAGATCCCACAAAAAAAGAAAACTACAGGCCAATATCACTGATGAACATAGATGCAAAAATCCTTAACAAAATTCTAGCAATCAGAATCCAACAACACATTAAAAAGATCATACACCATGATCAAGTGGGCTTTATCCCAGGGATGCAAGGATTCTTCAATATCCGCAAATCAATCAATGTAATACACCACATTAACAAATTGAAAAATAAAAACCATATGATTATCTCAATAGATGCAGAGAAAGCCTTTGACAAAATTCAACATCCATTTATGATAAGAACTCTCCAGAAAGCAGGAATAGAAGGAACATACCTCAACATAATAAAAGCTATATATGACAAACCCACAGCAAACATTATCCTCAATGGTGAAAAATTGAAAGCATTTCCTCTAAAGTCAGGAACAAGACAAGGGTGCCCACTTTCACCATTACTATTCAACATAGTTTTGGAAGTTTTGGCCACAGCAATCAGAGCAGAAAAAGAAATAAAAGGAATCCAAATTGGAAAAGAAGAAGTAAAACTCTCACTATTTGCAGATGACATGATCCTCTACATAGAAAACCCTAAAGAATCCACCAGAAAATTACTAGAAATAATCAATGACTACAGTAAAGTTGCAGGATATAAAATCAACACACAGAAATCCCTTGCATTCCTATACACTAATAATGAGAAAACAGAGAAATTAAGGAAACAATTCCATTCACCATTGCAACGGAAAGAATAAAATACTTAGGAATATATCTACCTAGAGAAACAAAAGACCTATATATAGAAAACTATAAAACACTGGTGAAAGAAATCAAAGAGGACACTAACAGATGGAGAAATATACCATGTTCATGGATTGGAAGAATCAATATAGTGAAAATGAGTATACTACCCAAAGCAATTTATAGATTCAACGCAATCCCTATCAAGCTACCAACAGTATTCTTCACAGAGCTAGAACAAATAATTTCACAATTTGTATGGAAATACAAAAAACCTCGAATAGCCAAAGCGATCTTGAGAAAGAAGAATGGAACTGGAGGAATCAACCTACCTGACTTCAGGCTCTACTACAAAGCCACAGTTATCAAGACAGTATGGTACTGGCACAAAGACAGAAATATTGATCAATGGAATAAAATAGAAAGCCCAGAGATAAATCCACGCACATATGGACACCTTATCTTCGACAAAGGAGGCAAGAATATACAATGGATTAAAGACAATCTCTTTAACAAGTGGTGCTGGGAAATCTGGTCAACCACTTGTAAAAGAATGAAACTGGACCACTTTCTAACACCATACACAAAAATAAACTCAAAATGGATTAAAGATCTAAACGTAAGACCAGAAACTATAAAACTCCTAGAGGAGAACATAGGCAAAACACTCTCCGACATACATCACAGCAGGATCCTCTATGACCCACCTCCCAGAATATTGGAAATAAAAGCAAAAATAAACAAATGGGACCTAATTAACCTTAAAAGCTTCTGCACATCAAAGGAAACTATTAGCAAGGTGAAAAGACAGCCTTCAGAATGGGAGAAAATAATAGCAAATGAGGCAACGGACAAACAACTAATCTCAAAAATATACAAGCAACTCCTACAGCTCAACTCCAGAAAAATAAACGACCCAATCAAAAAATGGGCCAAAGAACTAAATAGACATTTCTCCAAAGAAGACATACAGATGGCTAACAAACACATGAAAAGATGCTCAACATCACTCATTATCAGAGAAATGCAAATCAAAACCACTATGAGGTACCATTTCACACCAGTCAGAATGGCTGCGATCCAAAAGTCTACAAATAATAAATGCTGGAGAGGGTGTGGAGAAAAGGGAACCCTTTTACACTGTTGGTGGGAATGCAAACTAGTACAGCCACTATGGAGAACAGTGTGGAGATTCCTTAAAAAACTGGAAATAGAACTGCCTTATGATCCAGCAACCCCACTGCTGGGCATACACACTGAGGAAACCAGAAGGGAAAGAGACACGTGTACCCCAATGTTCATCGCAGCACTGTTTATAATAGCCAAGACATGGAAGCAACCTAGATGCCCATCAGCAGATGAATGGATAAGAAAGCTGTGGTACATATACACAATGGAGTATTACTCAGCCATTAAAAAGAATACATTTGAATCAGTTCTAATTAGGTGGATGAAACTGGAGCCTATTATACAGAGTGAAGTAAGCCAGAAGGAAAAACATAAATACAGTATACTAACGCATATATATGGAATTTAGAAAGATGGTAACAATAACCCGGTGTACGAGACAGCAAAAGAGACACTGACGTATAGAACAGTCTTATGGACTCTGTGGGAGAGGGAGAGGGTGGGAAGATTTGGGAGAATGGCAATGAAACATGTAAAATATCATGTAGGAAACGAGTTGCCAGTCCAGGTTCGATGCATGATGCTGGATGCTGGGGGCTGGTGCACTGGGACGGCCCAGAGGGATGGTATGGGGAGGGAGGAGGGAGGAGGGTTCGGGATGGGGAGCACATGTATACCTGTGGCGGATTCATTTTGATATTTGGCAAAACTAATACAATTATGTAAAGTTTAAAAATAAAATAAAATTAGAGAAAAAAAAAAAAAAACCAAGTTAAAAAAAAAAAAAAACAAACCTCATAGCAATGTAAGAATAGAGGAGAATTTCCTAAGTCTATTCAGAGTATCTACAAAAACATTTATAACAAACATTGTCCTTAATGGTACAGATTAAATGCTTCCTCCCTTAGATCAGAAATCTGACAGATTTCCAATGTCAGATTAGAAACCTACCAGAAACCTGAATGGAATTCAATATTACACTGGATGTCCAGCAAGCACAATAACAGAAGCAAAAATATAAGAACTATGATGAAAAATTAAAAATATTTATAGATGACATGATTATATTCATGGAAATTCTAAAATAGTGCAGAGAAACATTATTAGACTATGTACATTTGCAAGGTTGCTGGATATAAGATCAATATCTAAAAATCAATTGTTATTTCTATGGGTACAGCAAAAAATAATCAGACACTGAAATTTTTAAAAGATAACAATACCACTCACAATAGGATGGAAACTTCAATACTTGGAATAATTCTAATAAAAACATTCAAGACCCCCACAAACTGTAAAAGGTTACTGAGAGAAGTTAAAAGCAAACCTAAATAAACATTCTTGGACTGGACCACTCACAATTAGCGAGAGTCAATTCATCCCAAATTGAGCTCTAAATCTGACAAAATTCCAAGTAGATTCAGAATTTCAGCACAGAGCTTCTTTGTGGAAACTGAAATGCTGATTTTATAGTATACATGGAACTACAAAGGACCATCAACAGCCGAGAAAAGCTTGAACAAATTTGGAGAACTTACATGCCAGATATCAAGACTTCCCTTAAAACTAAAAGACTCAAGAGCATAATATTGGTACAAGAAGAGAAAAATCAACCAACAGAGCAGAACAAAGATCTTAGACACAGACCCACACTTAAGTGGTCACATGATTTATGACAAAGATGCCACTGATGTGAATGGAAAAAGGACAGTATTTTCAATAAGCGGTCCCGGGTCAACTAGGTTTTTTTAGTCTTATATCTAAACTCTCTAATCGACGTCCATCGTTCTCAAATACCCAGAACTATAGAGTAGAGCTCATTCTGCTGGTCTAAATACTTCCATATCTCACAGGCTCTCAGCATCTAATCATGACTCAGACCTGTCCCAACCTGGACTCTTCTCCAAGACCCTCCTGACTGATTCCTCTGTTTCCGATCTCCGTGAATGGTTCAGAGAAGTGTGTCAAATTTAAAATTCTGGAAAACTGCTTTTGCCTTTCGACAGTTATTTTCTCTCCTGGGACAATTATATTCTATCTTAAAAACAGGTCAGAATTGATGAACTTAGTCACATAAACAATAATTCAGTCTGGCCTTCTTCCTGGGGACTCCACCAGCATAGCCTCTGGGCAGCCTAAGGAAATCTTTCTCGGTTTTAAAAACCAACTCCACCACAGAATTGCCCTGCTTCCTTGATTCAAAGTTGCACATCTTCCAGTGCTAAAAACGATGCTAAAATTAGGATGAAGCATATGATCCAAACTGAGAAAACTATATCTATACAAAAAAACTCCCACTTTGCCTCTGTTTGTTTGCCTCCCACTCCCTCTGTTTGCAAACAGAGGAGTAAGTTGTGCTGTTGCTTATACCAGGAGGAACTGACTTTTCGATCTGGTAATTAATTCTCCCTTAAATGTCTTACAAAAGACTGCACCATGATAAAACACAAAAAAGAAAGTTATCACACACACAGAAGACACACTATCACTGCCAAGCGACATATACATGCCCAGAGTACAGAATTTCACAGCTAGCAGAGGCACGTGGGGCCGACCCATGGACCAAACAGAACCATCTTTCAGACACTGAAAACATTTCTGTCTGGCTTCCAAGAGATGCTGTTTGACTTCCAGATGTACAAAAGTGAATTAAGAGGTAAAGTATATCTTTAACCAAATAAGAAATACAGATGAGAACGGTATTCCTAAAGGCCCCCAAATCGCACTATTAGTATAAAGGCACGCGAGTACCTATGAACTGAGCGGCATGCTTCCATCACGCTGCCACACGTGATAACAAAAGGTTGACAGTTAGTCAGAGCAGCCTTTACCCTCCAAGTATGAAGACAGCTTAGCATGGACGCGCTGCAGGAGAAAATGCAAAGTAAATGGACAAAAACACCACACCGTGACTAAGTACAACTACTTACCTGTGATTTAGTCTTTCATCGCCTCCACACCTTTCCTTTGGAAAAGCTGCTAACACATCCATGGTTGACCAATAGATCAATGAAGGTTTGCAGAGGTTTTTCCCACCAGGAGTCCTCAAGAGCCAAAGGCCTGAATTCTAACAGACACATTTTTACCCAGAGCTGTCTCCTGTGCTACCCAAACAGGAGCATCCTTGAGATGTTCTTATCCAAGCTGAGGAGTTGAAGATGCAAGACGTGCCATAAGGGGACCATTTCCCTCCTTCTGGCACTTCACCTTGGGACTGTCCCCACAGCATGGGGGTGACTTTGAGTAAGCAGAGCACACTTTAGGCCTAATCTGGACTTGACACAATGTATATACGCCACATTTCATCCTCCTATAGCGTAAAGTGCCTACCCAGCTGTCTGATGCGGTCATGGCTAAACTCTAAGGAAGGGATTTGGGAAGGTTTTTCCCAAACTCTGAGCATGATATAACTGCCAGTTTCCACCAGGGTCATCATAAACATATAACAATTCCTAACATCAGATTTTAACAGCAAACTCATCTTAAACTACCAACCCCACTCCATACTACAGAGTTAAAAATGGGGGGAAGGGAGAGTTAGGGAGTCTGGGATAGACACGTACACGCTGCTGTATTTAAAATGGGTAACTAACAAAGCAACTTCCCTGGTGGCACCGTGGATAAGAATCCACCTGCCAATTCAGGGGACACAAGTTCGATCCCTAGTCCGGGAAGATTCCAGATGCTGGAGAGCAACTAAGCCCCGGGCCATAACTACTGAGCCCGAGGGCCCTAGAGCTGGTGATCCAACAAGAACAGCCACCCCGGTGAGAAGCCCGTGCACCACAATGAAGAGTAACTCTCACCACAACTACAGAAAGCCCTCGCCTAGCAATGAAGACCCAGCACAACCAAAAATAATACATAAATTATTTTTAAAAATAAAATGGGTAAACAACAAGGACCTTACTACAGAGCACAGGGAACTCTGCTCCCTGTGATGCGGCAGCCTGGATGGGAGGGGAGTTTGGGGGAGAATGGGTACATGGATATGTATGGCTGAGTCCCTGCACTGTCCACCTGAAACTACCACAGTATTACTCAGCTATACCTCAATACAGAATAAAAAGTTAAAAATAAATAAACAGACTACAAAGAGCACATGTGTGCTTCTGGGTTGCCAACCCCTCTCCACTCCACGAGTTGCTCCAGTTCTTTTCAGGACTTAGATTTCATCTCTAGGCTTATTCTCAGGTTTTGAATAATGTATCAGTTGCTTCAACAAACACCATCTAATCATCGCTGTTTTTTAACTTACCTGGTTCAGTGATTTTTTACCAGAGGCATGAGGTTTCTGCAGAGTTCACAGCAAAAGCCTCCCTTCCAAGCATCTTTCCTGACCCTCCCTGGGTCAGACTCCCTAGCTGCCCTTTATAGCAGGAGGTCTGACACAGAACTCCTTCAGCCCCAGCTGAGGGTATGACTCAGCAATGAAAAACCTGCCTTTTTTTTTTTTCTTTTTCAAGGAGGCCAACTCTTTTGCAACACACACATGTCTTAAGCTGATCCATCAGATGCTACAAATTTCACTGAAACACAGATTAGACAGCTATGTTTCTTCATGAGCTGGGAGAGTCCTTTTTAGCCAAGACACTCCAAGATGGTACAGATGGGGAGATGGGACCTTCCCCAGAAGGGGTCCCACGGTTCAATCTGGAGGCCTCTGAAAGAAAACGAGGAGGCCACAGGCATTCTGGGCTCCAGGCCACTGATAAGAAAAGACAATCTCCTCCTGGCCAACCTGGAACTCTTCAAAAGCACGAAATTCTCCCAATTCTCCCAGGATTTCCCCTTTCCTATGCACAAAAGTTAAACATATCCATCGCCAAATACTCCCGTCCTAGAAGGCAGAGCGATTACAGCTTTGACAGGGAGTCATCAAAGGTTGGGACCATTGGGGAGTCTGTTTTCCAAGCTCACTGCTGGCCTGGAGGAAGCCTGACACCAGCATCTGAAGCTCAAGGCAGCTGTTCACTTCTGGCTGAAGCTCAATGTAAACCTCACAAATAGTCTGCTAGCGTGTACTCTCTCTCTTTGGTAAAATAATAATAATTTTGAAAAAAAATTCATAGTCACAAAAGCTCCAATCCAGTGTTTTCACCATGAAGCTTATCCTGCAGAACAGAGGAAACTATGCTTTCCAAACAGAAGTCTGAGCCAAAAAGGCACCAGCAGATTATTTCCAACACAGAAAGGCAATGAGACTGATAATTAGGCAAACTGAAAGTCAATGGCTAAATTAGTCATAAATAGATGTGAGAGTTGGACCATAAAGAAGGCTGAGCACCGAAGGACTAATGCTGTCAAACTGTGGTGTTAGAGAAGACTCTTGAGAGCCCCGTGGACAGCAAGATCAAACCAGTCAATCCTGAAGGAAATCAGTCCTGAATACTCATTAAGGGCTGATGCCGAAGCTGAAGCTCCAATACTTTGGCCACCTGATGCGAAGAGCTCACTCACTGGAAAAGACCCTGATGCTGGGAAAGACTGAGGGCAAAAGAAGGGGATGCCAGAGGATGAGACGGATGGATGGCATCACTGACTCAATGGACATGAGTTTGAGCAAACTCAGGGAGATGGTGAAGGACAGAAAAGCTTGGTGTACTGCGGTTCATGGAGTTGCAAAGAGTTGGACACAACTTAGGGACTGGACGACAAAACCAAGCTATTCCAAAGAATCACTGAATACTGAATTTCTCTGAAATACTGAAAGATGAAAAGCTAGCAATGAAGAATTTACTTCTAAACAGAGGCCCTTAACAGTTAAATTGATCGATATATTTTAATTTAGGAGTGATAATCAGACATCAGAAAACTTCCCTTCCAATCTGAACTTTTGGTCTGTAATAAAGATCCCACAGTGGCTCTATTTCACTTATTACGTATTATCATGTGGCTGAGATTCACCTACAGTGGTCAGTGTGTATGCCCACACCAGCGTGTGTCCCCAAAGCCTGGCACGTCCTTCCTTCTCCACTTTCCTCATAATGGACCTGAATATGCATCAGGGTCAAATGTCAGCAGTGCTCTCAAAACAGTTCTTGTGTGGGGCAAAGTTCACATTTGTTATTATTTTAGTGCGTGTATTGAGACAGACCCGTAAGTCCAGGAGAAACGAAACTCATTCCTTTGGACCTTCTTGGCCGAGACTTTTGGACCTTCTTGGGAAGTCAACAGACTTCCAGGACCAAAAGCAAGAATCTGGAGTTGGTTTATGAAACCCAAGCTAATAGAGTCCATAAACAAAGGGGTGGGGAGTTCCCTTCCCTTTGCATTCTCTTACTTTTATCTTCAGATTTACCATATTATTGCCAGAAAATCCTATCACGTGCCAAGTTCCCACTTGCTACCCGACGAGAACCACGGGCAGTGCTGACCTCTGCCCCAAGCTCTCCATTTGACCAAACCACTCAGCTTAGCCCTAAGGACTAAGCAAAATTTCAAGGTCATAGGCTTGTTCTCTGTCTCTGTAGGACTGAAATAAAATGCTGTACTACTTCATCCCTTAGCCCCTCCAATGCTCTAAAAAATCACCCCATGGAAGGATTCTTTTACTTGCTAGGCAGCCCCAAGAACACAGTTCTTTTGTAAAATGGTGTGGCCTCATTTCAGGAAACAAGAATAATACAAAGAGGACACTAATAGATGGAGAAATATACCATGTTCATGGATTGGAAGAATATAGTGAAAATGAGTATACTACCCAAAGCAATTTATAGATTCAATGCAATCCCTATCAAGCTACCAATGGTATTCTTCACAGAGCTAGAACAAATAATTTCACAATTTGTATGGAAATACAAAAAACCTCGAATAGCCAAAGCTATCTTGAGAAAGAAGAATGGAACTGGAGGAATCAACCTACCTGACTTCAGGCTCTATTACAAAGCCACAGTTATCAAGACAGTATGGTACTGGCACAAAGACAGAAATATTGATCAATGGAACAAAATAGAAAGCCCAGAGATAAATCCACACACCTATGGACACCTTATCTTTGACAAAGGAGGCAAGAATATACAATGGATTAAAGACAATCTCTTTAACAAGTGGTGCTGGGAAAACTGGTCAACCACTTGTAAAAGAATGAAACTAGAACACTTTCTAACACCTTACACAAAAATAAACTCAAAATGGATTAAAGATCTAAATGTAAGACCAGAAACTATAAAACTCCTAGAGGAGAACATAGGCAAAACACTCTCTGACATACATCACAGCAGGATCCTCTATGACCCACCTCCCAGAATATTGGAAATAAAAGCAAAAATAAACAAATGGGACCTAATTAAACTTAAAAGTTTCTGCACAACAAAGGAAACTATTAGCAAGGTGAAAAGGCAGCCTTCAGAATGGGAGAAAATAATAGCAAATGAAGCAACGGACAAACAACTAATCTCAAAAATATACAAGCAACTCCTACAGCTAAACTCCAGAAAAATAAATGACCCAATCAAAAAATGGGCCAAAGAACTAAATAGACATTTCTCCAAAGAAGACATACAGATGGCTAACAAACACATGAAAAGATGCTCAACATCACTCATTATCAGAGAAATGCAAATCAAAACCACAATGAGGTACCATTTCACGCCAGTCAGAATGGCTGTGATCCAAAAGTCTACAAGCAATAAATGCTGGAGAGGGTGTGGAGAAAAGGGAACCCTCTTACACTGTTGGTGGGAATGCAAACTAGTACAGCCACTATGGAGAACAGTGTGGAGATTCCTTAAAAAGCTGGAAATAGAACTGCCTTATGATCCAGCAATCCCACTGCTGGGCATACACACCGATGAAACCAGAAGGGAAAGAGACACATGTACCCCAATGTTCACCACAGCACTGTTTATAATAGCCAGGACATGGACGCAACCTAGATGTCCATCAGCAGATGAATGGATGAGAAAGCTGTGGTACATATACACAATGGAGTATTACTCAGCCATTAAAAAGAACACATTAGAATCAGTTCTAATGAGATGGATGAAACTGGAACCTATTATACAGAGTGAAGTAAGCCAGAAAGAAAAACACCAATACAGTATACTAACACATATATATGGAATTTAGAAAGATGGTAACAATAACCCTGTGTACAAGACTGCAAAAGAGACACGGATGTATAGATCAGTCTTATGGACTCTGTGGGAGAGGGAGAGGGTGGGAAGATTTGGGAGAATAGCATTGAAACATGTATAATATCATGTATGAAATGAGTCGCCAGTCCAGGTTCGATGCACGGTACTGGATGCTTGGGGCTGGTGCACTGGGACGACCCAGAGGGAGGGTAGGGGAGGGAGGAGGGTTCAGGATGGGGAACGCGGGTATACCTGTGGTGGATTCATTTCGATATTTGGCAAAACTAATACAATATTGTAAAGTTTAAAAATAAAATAAAATAAATAATTTAAAAAAAAAAGAATAATACAGACATGGAAAAAAATAAAGTCTACTGTTCTGTCGCATCTACATGATTAAAAAAATACATTTCAGACACATTAATTCATACACACACACACACTCTCTCAAAGACATTATATTGGGTTGACCAAAACGTTCATTCAGGTTTTTGACCAAAAGTTCATTCATGCAATTATCTTAATGACCTTTTTGGCCAACCAAAATATACGTATATATTGTATCACTAGCACATAGCCTTCTATTCACTTGACTCAGTAGCATTTGTAAGCATCCTCATATAATTTTCAAGTATGAACCTGTCAGCCACCCTCACCCTCCATTCAGAAGACAGCCTAAGCAATAGTGGGAACCAGTTCCTAGTCGGTTCTGTTTCTGATCACAAAGGGTGCTTAGTAATTACTATTCACTGGCTAGCTTCAGAAAAGAAAACTATTGGGAAATCTTCACCGTAAAAGCAAAAGTATCTTCTCGCCCGCTAAACTAGCACTGGGAACACATCCCTCGTCACGCCCGTGGGCTGCCCTTGAACTCCAAGCCACCTTCCCCAGACACGCTTGGGGTTACAGGGTGATGGGGTGAGAAACGGGGCCCAGCCCGACCCTTTGGGGTTCCTTGAGCCTCCATACCTGTGCTGATGCTCCTGTAAGACTTGGTATATGCTGATAAGAAAAGTTTGGTTTTTAAAACTGCCCACAACACAGTCCTTGTAGATTCGGAACTCTGCAGCCGTCACCGCCTCACCCTCAGGAATCTGGGATAGGTTGAACTTGAACTCTTTGTGGTGTCGCTGGCGAGGGGAGAACTCCTTGTCGTACTCCACTATAGGATTAAACGAGAGAGAGTGACAGCTGTTGTTACTTGGCTGAGTGCCACAGGCTCACCTCGAGCAAGTCCCCCGTTTTCATTCATAAGAGGATTACCAGTTACCCATGGCTTCTGAGAGGGGGTCGGGGGTGGTGGAAGGAACCATGGGCTAGGCGGCCAGGCTCAGACAAAAATCCTTCATTTTACTCAAGGATTAAATACAACGCTTAGATTCTATTTAAAGACTTTAAATAGCTTAATCAGGTCGCATGAAAGCAAGTTATTTAAACGCTTTGCTTAAGGGGTCGTCATCTGCACAGGTGGGAGAATGGGGGCTTCCCAGAAGTTGCAGGACTTCAGGAATCAGTGACCGGGACTTGCCTCTGCCGTCTAGCCCCCCACCCACCCCTCCCAGCCCCTCTTCTTCCAGTTGCCCTGGCCCCTCGGGTTGCTTCCTTCTCTCCCCACCAAGCAGCTGACAAGACCCAGGGCAGCCCTGAGCTGACCTTTGGTGGGGGGCCTGGTAGTCGGGGGTGCATTCCGCCTGGGTCTGAAGCTTTCAGGGTCTGCCATATTTTGCCTGGTGGCTGGTGGAAATTTTTGTTGAGGGGCTTAGTGTGAAGCTTCGTAGAAAACATTGTTCTAATTGAAGTCCACTGCTTCCTTCTCCTGGAGGAAACTGGGAGCTGAATAACTCTGCGAGGAGGGACCCTCTGAGTTTGAAGTTGCCGGGGTCTGCCTAACTTATCTATGGAACCCAAGTATGAGGACAGAAATGTGCAAACACACCACCAATGGGGTGACATGCTGTTGTCCAAGGCTTTCTTAAAAACTGGGAAAGGATCGAATCGACACGTTTTTTTCTTGCCCATATTCTGGCTATTCCACGTGTCTCGCTGGATCTCAATACCCCAACCAGGGATGGAGCTGAGCCCCTGCAGTGACAGAGCCAAATCCTAACCATGAGGTCACCAGGGAACTGCCTGAAGGCTTTTTTAAAATGAAATCTTTCCCCTGCTTTTAATAAAGCCAAACTACAGAAAACTACAAGCTACTGATTATCCTCCTTCCGGGCTGGCCTTCAGATGTCCACACAGAGTCCGAGGGAGAGAAATGCTGTCAGCCTCGTCACTGTAGGAGAGAAAAACCAACACCCCACTTCCCACCACAAAACCCAACTCTTCTCCCCCGAGCTCAGAAATGCTTCTGCCCTGCTGTTCCTGATGGTTTTTTTTTTCTTTCTTAATGGCAACCACAGTAAGATCTCATGAGCAAATTAATCCTTGTTGGCAGAGTTTCTTCAGGGCTTGTGGGTAGGAAAAAAGAAGTTCTTTGCCACCTCCAGTGGCCCACTTTCTACCACTTGTGCTGTTCTCCATAATCACCAGAAAAAAGCTTTGCAGATTTAGTGTTTTTAAAAAAAAAGAAGAAAAAGCCGCCAATAACTCTTTATATGAGCTTGAGACCTCAATGGCATTGCAGAAGCTAGGGAAAGTTAAGCTATCCATCGGTATGGGATTTTCAAGAATTTCTGAAACTGCCATGTGACTGTGCAACAAATCTTTTAGTTTCAACTTATCCCTTTGGAAGGGTAAGAGGAGAGGGAGTTGTTCAAAAAAAAGGGTAAACTTTCATTTGTGTAAAAGAGTTTGAATATAAGTATGAAAAACAAACAAAAAAAGAAGGTCCAGACGGAAAGCAAGTCACCATTTAGCCTCAACAAGAGAACAGGTTTTTAAATTAGTGGCCAAGCATGAAAAGCATCATTGTTGGGGAGTTCATCCAAGGACACCCACACCTCATGGTGGATCACTTTTCTCTAAAACTGATCTGCCTTTTTAGTTTGCTGTGTTATCATCAGTGGTTAAAAGGCGAACCGAATCTGATTTCCCAAAGAGACTTTCTAAAAAACAGTCACAGAGCTATTCTATAGGCCTTCTTGGGTGCTGAAATTTTAGTATCAAGAAATGAAAGCATATTCTTAAGATTCTTTTGAGAGAATGCCTAAGAATTCCTCAAAGAAGTCATTAATATAAACAACAGAAAAAACTATGAATGCAAACAAGGTACAAAGCAGTGACAAGGTATTTCAGTCAGGAAGAGAGAAAGGGACAGACATTTCAATACATGAGAAACGTTAGTCCTTGGAGAGGTATGCCACCCCCAGTAAACCAAACCTTCCTGCATTCACACCCCTGGGTGGTTGCTCTCCCCTGGGCTGGCTCTGTGACCTTCTCTGGACCAACAAGAGGCAGCAACAATGGTGAGGAGTGACTCCTGAGACTAACTCGTAAGTTTTGACTTTCCTTCTGATTAGGTGTCTTGGGATGCATGTCTGAGGCAAGATGGCTACCAGGTAAGAAGTCCCACTACTCTGAACCCCCTACGCTACAAGGAAGTCCAAGGTAACCATGTAGAGAGGCTGTGTGGTGTATAAGGACATGGAAGGAGAAGGGAGGAGGGAGGAGGGAGGAAAGAGTCCACTCAGTCCCCAGCCACCTCAGGGGGTCCGCCGGACGTAGTATGAAGACGCCATCTTGGATGTCCAACGCAGTGCAGACTTGGGATCACCCAACCCCTACCAGAGACCACCTGGCTGCAATTGCATGAACGCCCTCCAGGGGGAGCCACCCCATTCGTCCTCGTCTTGTCACGAGACTGTGAGAGAGGATCCCTTGTTGTTCCGAGCCACTATGTCTTGGGTGATTTGCTACAGGTAAGAGGCAAACGACACAAGAAGAGAAGGGAGAGCCGGAGAGGATGAGAGGGAGGGAGGGAAGGAGAGAGAAGGTGCGTCTGACCTTGCCAGGAAGGGGAGAAGCTGCGTGCAGTTCTTGAGAAGGGATGTCGAAATCCTGGGAGGCGATGTGTGTGACTAAGGAAGGGTCTTGGCAGCCGCTCGCAGACAGATGTGAAGAGAGAGATAAAGAGTCTAAAAAGGAGAAAATAGAAGCGTAGTTCAAAGCCCTCCATTTTATTACCGTGTGAATTAGAACTCACGGCCTTATAATGTTCATTTCCCCAGTTCTCCTCAGTGTGACCCTGAAGGACTCAACTTCCTCCTGCTGTTGTTCTTTTATCCTTGGAGGACATGCATGGTCTCCTCAGTCCCCCAGGCGTCTCTGATTGCTGCCCAGCTCGTGTTAAGCTTTCCCACCCAAACGTTTTATGCCCCTTCGGTCAATGCTATAGCATCTTCCTCAATCTTCCTATGAGACCTCAGCTACCAGTAACTGAAGTATGCTTGGAATGCCTCCTCTCTCCCCAAATCTTCTGCCCACAACTGAATTTACACAGTGCATTTGCTAATGTCTCATATAGATGCAAGAAGTAAGTACAATTAAATCACTGCCTACAAGTGTTTGAAGACTACCATAGTAAAACAGTCCAGTATTCTTGCCTGGAGAATCCCATGGACAGAGGAGGCTGGTCGGCTACCGTCCATGGAGTCACAGAGTCCGACACGACTGAAGCAGCTTAGCACACATGCAAGGGTTCCAATGAGCTTAGCCTTTCCCCCTTTAAGCTGCGTGAACTGGGCTCCTTAAACATCAGGGTGAGAGAGGGCTGAGCGGGGGATCCACTGCCTCCTACCTCTTCGGGAGCCCCTGCCTCTGGCTTCTCAAAGATGGTGCTGTGGGTGGAATCCAGTGAAGTAGTAACCAGGAGTGTGGACCACAGCGGGGAGCTCCCCAGGGGTTGTGAATTCCAGCTCCCCGTTATCTTACTCCAGTGATTCTGAGCAAGATGTTAGCCAAAGTTGCAGTTATCAGTTAAATGGGAAAAAATAACATTCCTGAAGATTGAAAGAGTCCGTACAAAACAGTCAATGGTAGAGAAGTGCTCGGTAAATGTTAATTGTAAGCTTCATCAGCTGGTGGTATTTGAGACTGTAGGTCCCCTGAGCTGGGTGTCGGTAGACCTACTCCTGAGTCTTCACACAGGGCCGATTAATGTTCCTCTAAATGAGCTTTTTAAATGGGAGAGTATAATACATTCTCTGGAAAGGAAGGTGAGTGAAATCCCAGTCTTGAATATCATCAGCCTTGGAGTTTGGCTACTGAATACAGAGCTGTGTTCTCTGAGGCAACAATTCCTAGAATTTTTCATTTCAAGGACCCCTGAAAACACTTCTTTTTTTTTTTAACAGTAATGACCTTACACAAGGGCATCTACTGTTTCTGTTTACCTTTTGTAAGGAAAATAGAGCAAATAAGACAATAAACTGCACCCTTTCGACGCTCTGATTTTATTTTTAAAGGTCCTTTTAACACCAAATTGAGTAGGAAGGACATAATTCAAGGATATACACAATCCTTGGAGTTGAATCAATTTAGCTTTATAGAACTCACTCTATTCTCTCTCCTTGCCTCAGACGAATACTAGTTGAAATTTCAGAGCAGCACCGGACCTCTGGCCAACAGATAGGGGCCACAGCAGGAAAGAATAAATGTTACTGGGTTAAGATTATAAATGTAAAAGTATAAATGTAAAATGTATAACATGCAAAAGTATGTTTATATATGTGAGTTTACAGAGGTAGTGAAGCATAATAACAAAGCACCAAGGAAACCAGCACCCAACTTAAAAACTGGAAGGAGATCAATATTTCTCTCCGAAGCCAACCCCCACCCTCCACCCAAAAGGAACCTCGGGTCATGAACAGTGTCTGGCAGTCCCTTGCCTTTTAAAAATGAACAGTTTTACCTCATATATGTGCATCAACAGATCACAGAGTAGTTAGTTTTTCTTTTGCTCCTCAAGTCCTTCCTTTCAGAGACATGATGGGAATTTTACAGATACCCAGGGAAAATCTAGGCAAGACCACAGCTAAGCATGAAAGCTATCCAGGCAGGGGTGGGGGGTTGGGGGGGGGGTGGTCTCCACTGCCCATTGGCTAGTGGTGTGCTGAGTTTCTATGGGAATGGCATTTTTCTTAAGATATGTTGGTGGGGATATGGAGAAAGTAAAACCCCTGTGCACTGCACTCCTGGTAGGAATGTAAAATGGTGCAACTGCTGTGGGAAAAAAATTATTCCTCAAAAAAAAAAAAAAAAACAGAATTATCATATGATTATCCAGGGATTCCACTTTGGGCTATGTGGGGACATCCAAAAGAATCAACAGGGAATCAACATCAGGGACTCCAACAGATGTTTGTACACCATGTTCATAGCAGCATTATTCACAACGACCAAAAAAATAGGAACGAACCAATATCCACCATGGATGAAAGGATAAACAAAATGTGGTCCATACACACAATGGAGTACTATTCAGCCATGAGAGTAGACATTCTGAAACATGCTACCATAGGGATAAACCTTGAGGACATTTTGCTAAGTGAAATAAGACAGTACAAAGGGACAAATAGGGGTCCACTTATGTGAGATGCCCAGAGTAATCACTCCTTGCCAGGTGATTCAATAGTATATAATCTGCCTGCAATGCAGGAGATGTGGGTTCCACCCCTGGGTCAGGAAGATCCCCGGAGAAGGAAATGCCAACCCGCTCCAGTCTTCTTGCCTGGAAAATCCCATGGACAGAGGAGCCTGGCAGGCTGCAGTCCACGGGACCCCAAAAGAGTTGGACATGACTTAGCAATTAAAACGAACAAAGGATCATCAAATTCTTACAGATAGAAAGAAGAATGGTGGTTTCCAGGGTCTGGGTGTGTGACAAGTGAGTGTTTAATGGGGCCCGGGTTCAGCTGGGGAAGATTTAAAGGTTCTGGGGATGATGGTGGTTGATTGCTACACAACACTGTGGATGTCCTTAAAGTCATAGAGCGTGTACAGGAAAATGGCTAAAGTGGTATAGTTTATGTTTTGTGTATATTACAATAAAGAAATTAAAAGTGAACATTTTCTTTCTTTCTTTTTTTTTGATCATGCAGCTTGCAGAATCTCAGTTCCCCAACCAGGGATTGAACTCTGCGACACAGCATTGAAGTGCCTAATCCTAACCCCTAGACTACCAGGGAACTCCCCACAAAAGTAGGCATTTTCTTACACAATCGCAATGTATGATCACAGCTGAGTTAAAATAATTCTTCACTGTCCTCCTATACCAAGTCCATCATTAATTTCCTCAAATGCCTCAAAAACTGTCTTTCTACAGTGGATTTATTGAAATTAGGAGCTAAATAAGGTCCATTCCTCACACTTGGTTAAACTGCCTCTTGAGTCTCTTCTCAACTAGCAAACCAGGAATAGAAAGAACTCCGTGAATCCGATAAGGAGTCTGTGTAAAAGCCTACACTAACAACCGTCTTCACGGTGATACACTGGAATCACTTCCTTTAAAACCAGGAAGAAGGGGAGGATGCTCATTTCGGTTTTGTGCTGGAGTCCAGCCCAGTGCTGCTGAAGCTACACAACAGGGAAGGAAGAGACATGTTACCAACTGTGGACCTTAAAAGAAAGTTCAGCAAACTGCCTCCTTGACCATCTCAGTGAGCTATAGCTGCTATAACAAAAACACAACAGATCAGGCAGCTTAAACGGCAAACATATATTTCTCATAGTTCTGGAAACTGGAGATCAGGGTACCAGCAGGGCTGGTCTTGAAGGTCCTGGCCCTTCCCAGTTATGTCCTCACATAGCCTCCCTTGGTGCAAGCAGGCAGAGGGACAGACCGTGAGCTCTCATCTCTTATAAGGACACTAATTCTGTCCTGGGGCTCCACCCTCATGACCTCACATAGACCTAATTACCATCCAAAGGCCCCACTTCCTAGTACTGTCTCACTGGGGATAAGGGTTTCTACAGTATAAATTCTGGGGACGCAAACACAGCCCATGACATTGACCTGACGGTGTCACATGGTATTCTGCTACCGTTCCAGTTTATGATTTGAAAATTTGACATTCGTGTTCCTACGTGACTCTGATGATGGTCTCATCTCATGATGTTGTTTGATTTTAAGTTATGCTTGCTCTTGGAATAAGCTGGAGAACATTCATTCTCTTTCAAGAAATGATCTCTTCCTGGAAAGTGTGGGAAGCTTATTGGTAGCATCTGATCCTGGTGTTTTCCTTTGGTGAACATTTTTAATTATTCATTTTCCTTTAAACATATCTTTCCTTTAAACAAGATATCTTTTTTCTTTCTTCAAGTCAGTGTGTATTTTCTAGAGGTTTGTCAATTTGAGTTTAATTTTTCAAATTTATTGCCAGAAAGTTTTCCAAAGTATTCTGTTATTTAATCTCTGCAGACATTAAATAATAAATATTAAATAATATTGTTTATTTGTGGATTCTGTTTTTCTTGACTCATCTTACTGAAGGTTATTTTCTTTTTCTCACTACCTGCTTAACTTGATGATAAAGATATTTTAATATAAGTATCTTCTGAATATCATCCCACAAAATCGGAATTATATTCACTAAAGTTGTCTAGAGAAAAATAAAGACACCAACTGCAAATATAAAAGAAGAAAGAGGGAGGGAAAAGATTGAAATAATCTATTTATATATTTAAGAGTATCACAAATTCATAACTCTCTCACTAACTGGACTCATTCAATGGTTAATTCATATGGCTTAGTTAACAGAATTACAACTGACCCTTGAACAACTGGGGGGTTAATCCGAGTGTGACTTGTAGCTGGTGCTCCATAGTCTCAGTTTCTCCAAATCCTCAGCTTCAGCCAGCCATGCACTGTGTAGTGTGTAATATTTGCTACTGAAAAAAATCCCCATGTAAGTGGATCCACACAGTTTAAACCCCCATTGTTCAAGGTCAATCATACGTTCATTCCACAATAAATTCTACATTTTCCAAATGCTTAATGCTTCCACTTTAGACCAAACTTGAAAAACCAAAAACCCCTTTTTTTTAAAATCACCATTCCATTGACAACAATAATCATCTTTTCATGCTCTGGCACAAGTTGATTTCATTTTAGGTGACACAAAGTTCTAGCTAGTTTTCCATGAGTTGTAACAATGGTGGCCTTCTGACATTTCTGTGATAAGCTTCCAACCTTAAGTGGTCATAGAGACACTGAGCTAAACTCTCCAACTCAATTTTTAACCACAGCCCCATGACCCTTTACCCTCCGGGATTCACCAAATATTTCTAAATATTTGTATTCATGTTCTCTGAACTGATGCTCCTATAAATAGAAATCAAGAAGAAGCTGTTTTCCTGGCTGTCATGCTCTATGTTCTAAATGACATTTTCCCCTTAAATTTCACTTAAAAAATTACAGATGGACAAGTGGTTGCAAAAATAGGGTACATTAAAAATAGGGGAGAGAGGTCCCATGTAATACCCTGTATAACTAAGAACAACAACGAAACCAGGAAACTGACACTGGCAAGTTAGTATTGGAGCAAGTCTGTTGATTTCACCAGCTTTTACATGAACTTTTAGGGGATGTATGTATGTTATGATTCTATGACCACCACCAAAATCCAGATCAAGTCACCATAAAGGACCTCCCAAGGCTGCCCTTGGATTCCAAATAAGTTTTAAAGATCAGACTCAGTACATATATTATAGAGAGCTCTAGGACCAAACTTCGTGGCTACATATCATCATTAGCCATAAGGGTTAACCAAGTCACTTTTCATTTTAAACACCTCATCTTAGAACTTCTCCCCCATTTGCCCCCTTAGACGCTCACATCACTTTAGACTGGGAAGATGTTCAGTAGTTATAACCACGCACATCTTACAGTGGAAACAAGACCCAGACCTCAGCCAACATGAGAGGGCACACTTGGGCTCCAGATAAACACAGGTCACAAGGACAGAGTTAAACTGAACAGTGGCAGCCTTATCAAGTCCTAAAGAGAGCAAAGAGCCACGTTTTTGCCTAAGAACTGCTATAAAGAAGCAATCAGACTATGTTTAGTAAACACCAGTATACATAATATGCATTTTTTTCATAGATAAATTGGAGGTCTTCAGTCAAATCAAACAGATGGGATAGCCCAAAGAGAAAAATCAACTCTGCCACACCTCTGGTTTCAATGGCACAGCAATATTAGGTGGAATGTCCTCACTGGCTGAGGAGAGAAGTGAGTCTGTATTGATCGAATCAGACTCATCCTGTCTTCCTGGACGACCTGGCGTCTCAGGTCACTTTCACGTCCTTGTTCTTGCTGTGCTACAGCTCCATGACCACACGTGAGCTGTGCTTCCTGTGATTCTGCTGGGATGACACTGGACTCCAGTTTTCTTTGAGATGACTCTTACATGGACACTGTATTAGCCCCTCTCATTCTAACTTGTGCATTTCTTTTTAAAATTTTGTTTATGTATCTAGCTATTTTCGGTGGCACTGGGCCTTGGCTGCCGCATGCGGGCTTTCTCTGGTTGCAGAGAGTGGGAGGCTGGGCTCAAGTTGCGGTGTGCGGGCTTCTCATCGTGGCGGCTTCTCATTTCAGCTCTCAGGGCCAGTAGTTGTGGCACAGAGGCTTGGCTGCTCTGCAGCATGTGGGATCTCCCCAGATCAAGGATCGAACCTGTGTCCCCTGCACTGCAAGGCAGACTCTTAACCACTGGGCCACCAAGGAAGCCCCTAATGCCTGCGCTTCTTAAAACTGCACATTTATGTCTTACCTCCTCATCTCTGGGCTGAATCATCTCTTCAGATCTATCTACAAGTTCACCAATTCTCTCGAGTATTTAATGTATAGTTTAAACCATCTATTAAGTTTGACATTTAACGATTAAAAAAAAAACTTTCCAATAGCTGTTGTCATGGTTGCTGCGTGGTCTACTTTGTCATTTTCGGTTGTCCTTTATCATTGTTATATAGTATACACGTTTCCTTTTCTGTATTTCCTATATAGCCATCTTCCCTTTTCTAATTTGGTTTTTCTTTTCTAAAATGTGGAATCCTTGGGAGGGTTGAATCCTCGTTGTCTTCCCATCCTTCCAATGACTTTCCTTTTGCTGGTTTTACCTTCTCGGGGGTTCGGAAATTTTTAGGTAATTTTTTTTTAATTGAAATTCATCCCAAATGTTTAAACTGGAGTTGCTTTTATTAAAAAAAAAAAAAAAAGTGTACATTCGCTTCTAAGAGGAACACGACCAAGCTAGAATCAGCGATCTCTTCTAGAAGCTTGGGGGGCCCTGGCTTCACTTGGGACCCTCGGGGACGACTCCCCCAGCTTGGCCTGGACCCCGAGCTGGTCTCGGGATCTGAGTGGTGCTGGTATTTGCACTCCCAGACACCCCACTTTTATGTTTGTTTGCTCACGGTGACAAGCCCGAGGGAGCCCTCCACGATGTCCCAGAGTCCCTGACATTCTTGCCGGAGACATACTTGCCTCTGTTTATCCTGGCCCTGGTCATCTGTTAGCAGGAGGGCCTTACGAATGATCTAGCTTGCAACCCTTCCAGAATCTGGAGCCTTTATCTTTAGTGTCTGAAAAATAACATTTGGGACACATTCCTCTCCATTCCGAAAGACATTATAAAACTCGCCTGATGTTTGAAGCCTCTACCAACGCTACCATACACATCATCTCATCTGCTTCTCTGGAAAGTCTCAGTGGCCGGGCAGAGCACACGTGATCACCACAGCTATCAACAGGACTCACAGGCCGTGCAGAGGCTTCCCTACACAGCTCACTTTTAGGATCTCAGCCAGGGTTTTATGCTGATGGCTCCCACCGGTCATCTCCAGTCCACCGCTCTCCCTAAGGGTCCATGTCACCATCCAACACCATCCCTCATGTACCTGAAGCCCCAACATGCACAAAAGGAAAGGCATCAATTCCCCAGTTAAGCTGCCCTGTGGCTTTACCTCTTGTCCGCCCAGCCAGACCCAACTGGCCGATCAATTACCGGCTCGTGTGGATCTCACCTTCTATGACTGCGCTGAAGCCACGTGCAGCTGATGAAATGCAAAGTGACAAAAGTGAAAAATGCAGCTCCTCAGGCCCACCGGCTGCGTTAATAGTGTCCGGCGGCCACACTCAGCTGGCGGACACTGTGTCCAAAAGCAGGTCAGGCAACACGCCATCATCACAGCTAGTTCTACGGGACAGCATGCTTTGGAGGTCTCTCTGACCACCACTGACCCACCTGCTCCTCCTCGACCACTGCCCCTTGTCCCAGTGTGGCTGCCAAGCTCCCCTGCTAGACTGTAAGCCTCTCAAAAGCAGGGTCCAGAACACATTCATCTTCATACCCCTGGAGAGCACAAGAATGTCTGTTGAATGAATGTAGGAGCAGGACTCAGGGCCGCTCCTTGCTCTCTCCTGGGCACCAGTGTCCCCAACGGGCAAAAGGAGCCAGGACAAGTGTGGCGCCAGGTTTCACACTCCAGCCCCTGGGCCATCCTCCAGAATGTGCAATGACTAAGTCGTGTCCAACTCTAACCTAGAGGACCGACGACACATCTGTCCAGGTTAATTTTTTTTGAAGCCGCAGCACGCTGGGCCCAGAACACCAATTTTCATATTGCTTTGCACTCAGTGTTCAGGACGTGAACTCCAAGCATGTTAAATTTTAAAGCGCAAAGGAAAGAAATTAATCGGCTCAAATTGCTTCAGTTACACTCAAGCCATATCACAAGGTCACCATGTGCAAGAAAGACAGAATGGATTTTTAATCCCATCCTGAATCCAGAGAAATAGACCTCTGACATTATCTTTCTCTCGCTTTCATTCTTCTTTAAACTGAAGTGAAATTTGCATAATAAGATGAACCACTTCAAGGTGAATAATTCAGTGGCATTAGTACACTCACAGTATTGTGTGATCACCATCACTACCTGGTTCCAAAACATTTTCATCATCCCAAAAAGAAAACCCACACCCCTTAAGCAGCAGCTCCCACTCCTGCCACCCCAGATCCTGGCAACCACCAATCCATGCCCCACCTCTACAGATCCACATGTTATAGATGCTGCGTAAGAATGGAGTCATACAACCCTTTGTGACTTGCTTCTTTCACTCAGCACAAGGTTTTCAAGGTTCATCGGTCATGTTAGAATGTATCAGTACTCCATTCCTTTTTGTGGCTGTATAATATCCCACTGCGAGCACATGCCACATTATGTTTATCTGTTCATCCGCTGGAGGGCAGGTGGGCTCCTTCCACCCTTTGCCTGCTGTGAATAGCACTTGTAAGAATGTGACCGCACATGGGTCTGAGTGCCTATTTTCTATCACACACCTCTTTCATTCTCTTTTGTTCTCCTTCTTCATCTCTCCTTTTCAGCCACATAATCCCCAGAGTTAATGCTGGAGAAATTAATAATTACCTATTAGAGTTTAAACACAGCCTGTCCCCAGAACTCGGGGGATTAGTCAAGGACCCTCCTCAGGACCATGCTGGGCAGGACATCTGAGCAGAGAGAGGCCGGAGAATAACTGAGTGTGGAGTGAACACATACAGCCCTGTCTGTGCTCACAGGGGGCATGGGTTCGTATGTGTGCAAAGTAGGCTCGCAATAAATGTCTGCTGACTCTGGTTATAAAGGCAGTTAAGCCAGGGGAGCTACAGGAGAGACCACAAGGAGGGAAAATAGATGTGCAGCGTCGAGAGAAGAAAGGGGCACTTCAGAGGCCAACAAAGTGGGAGGAGTGACCGGAGACTGAAAATCAAGCTCTAAGGAGAGAGGAAGCTTCTCTCCAAAGCCATCCGGGGAAAGGTGAGAAGGGAGGGACCCTCGCCAAATGGCTATCATTTCCTCGTTTCAAAGTCAGGAGCCGAGAACACAGAAGAGAGCACAGAACCAACAGGCGAGGCTGTGAGACCCAGATGCGGCTTCCTTCTGGACTGTCAGCCACTGTTTTCAATCTGCTGCATCTACAGAGTGGCCTAAACTCTGGAAACTACTACTTCTTTTTCATGTACTGGAATATCAATAACTCACTTACTAGAGGGTATTACGCCTCTGTTTACCGATGTGGTGACACCCTGCATAGATGGAGAAGTAACTTCCATCCACAGGCAGACAGAATTCAGACCTCAGGCACAAAGATACTCAGACAATGCCCATGCTGGGGGCTCAGTCATGCCGGACTCTTTGCCACTCCATGGACTACAGCCACCAGGCTTCTCTGTCCAAGGGATTCTCCTGGCAAGGATGCTAGAGCAGGTTGCCATTTCCTTCTCCTGGGGATCTTCCTGACCCAGGGATCGAACTGAAGTTTCTTGAACCTCTCACATTGACAGGCAGGTTCTTTACCACTGAGCCATCTGGAAAGCAATGCCCAACAGGGATGCAAAGCACTAGAGGATACATCTTTTTTATTAAGACCCTGCCCATCAGGGATTTTCTTCACGTACACCCTTTCATGGCATATAAATCCCACCGCCTCCATCCCCTTCTGCAGAGACAGCAAGAGCATGAACAATCCACTGAACAGAAAATCAGTCCTTAAATAACAGAGAATTGAACTACACGGGGCCAGTTTCTCTCGTTGGGTGGCAGCTTAAATAAACGCTAAATCCTGCCTTTCTCCACAGTGGACTTCTGACCGTGACAACGGAGCTATTTGGTTTTGATGAAACATTCAAGTCTTAAAAGTTAAGAGTAACTGACAGGCCAGTTTCTCGCCCCGGTTCCCAGGGTGACCAGGGTTTCAGATTCCTGGTCAGTTACACTGCATCAGATGACCTGTTATTATCCACGGCCCAGCGTCGGGCGTGCCAAGCACAGGATCGGGAGAGAACTTTCTCAGGCTCCCATCCAAGCCCCAGGTGGTCTGACTGTGGGGGGCCACTGCACTCGACCGCCCCTTCACCCCAATGACACCCAAACCCGCAGCCACAGAGGAAGAAAGCACAGGTGAGCTGGTACTGAGGGTGGAAAGCCCCTCCAGCGTGCACCCACAGGGTGGGGCATCTTGTTTTGTCACTTTCTGCATCCTGACTGCCTGACCAGCACCTGCATGGCACAGGGGGCCAGTGAACCTTCTCTGCACGAGGGAACTACCCATGTGGAGGTGATGGGCCCCCACTGCCCAGGCACCGGCGGGCCTAGCCTGGCCGCTGCAAGGCCGCAGCAGACACACGAGCCCTTTCTGGTCAACCTAAAACGTGCAATTCTAACCCTCAGATGTGATCACAGCTGCTGTCTCCTAAACAAGGGAATGGAAAACCCCCCATGGAGTTCGAGGGGGTCCCCACAGCATGGCCGAGCCCTCTGAGCACAGGACACGGAAGAGGGCGGTTCCTTTCCTCACAAAGATAAGACCTCGATGGCCACATCCTCCCCAAAACACAACAAAACATTCTCCCGGGCTGCTGTCAGACCATCTCTTTCTCTTTCTGGGGGAAGCCCTCCTGGTCTCTCCTGAGCAACTGCGATGCCGATGTGTTTAGCCTTAATTGACTCCAAGATTTTATCAGCAATGCTTCCAACATTAAAACAATAGACACACTAAGGTTAAGCATTTGACTGTATGATTTGGAAGAAAAACAAAGCAGAAAACACCTATAAGAGGTTCAAAAGAGTGGGAAACACAGGGCTTTACTTCTGGCTCTCCTCTCCCTGTTCTGGAAAAAAAAAAAAATCATGCAACTCCTGGGTTAACCAGCGAATCCTTACCTGAATGACATAACTTCTCAGGCAGTTTTACTCATAAGAGTGAAACCGACTCCAACCTACTGCAGTAGTTCCCCAGAAATGATGACGACGATGGATAATATAAAGTCAGAAATGAGATGGGAAACACTCAAGTGCGACAGATGGGCGGTATGCACTCGTTCGTGTTTTTCATTTGGTTCTGATTTCCTCATTAACAAGTGGGGCAGGGAAAACATCTCTGGATGGAACTGGAAGCTCAGGTTCTCATCACCTTTTCCTGGAGACCCCTCCCCGAAACCACCACCCTAGATGTGTTTGCCCGGCCGTAGTTTGTATGCAGCCTTGTCATTTCACCTCAGGGCTGAGTTTAGGAAAAACCATGCTGGAGGAGGAAATCCTCACCCAAGCATCAATCTGCGGGAAGGCAGGGAAAGGCAGAGGCGCAGCGCAGCGACAGCCAAAGGCTTCTCGGTAACCCTCCCTCCGTCTCCTGATTCAAAACATTATCCTTCGTGATTGGAGGACATTCTCTGCTGCGTTGATTCACTTTGCCTTCCTGAGAACACGACGCAGAGAGGCTCCCAGTGTAGAGTTACTGATCTGCCTCCAGATTAGGTCCAAGCTAAACCGCTCACTTCACATTTTGTTTTCCCTGAAGCACAGCAGGTCCACAGGGTTGGGGAGCCCATGGGGCGGGCGGTTCCCTTGGCCAAGTCACAAGATCTGGGTTCTCTCTGGATCTCAGATCACAGACCGAGGAGATGAGCTGGCCGCCTTGGGAGAAGTGGGCCCGAGCAAGAAGTGAGGAGGGCCACAGGGCTCAGGAGGAATCACCGACTGCACACGTCCCTGGAGTTCAGCTGGACGAGGGGCTGTGACTGACCTGGACCAAGTCCAGCCTCGCTTGGGCAGTGAGAGGATCCAAAGTTGTGGTTCACAGGACAAAACGAGACAGGAGAGAGGCAATGACTAGAAAGGAGGCTGCCTGGGGGTCCCCGGGGGCACCCCGCATATATCAGGAAGGATAGCGCTAACAAAGGAACCCAGCAGGCAGTCGTGGAGACTGGTTCCCATTTGACGGGCGGTTGCCCTGGACCCCCCGGTGGTCCCAGCACAGGAGGTGGGGCCCACGTGCAGTGGGTGCCACCAGATGCTTAGCCTGGCTCACCCACATCAGTTTTCCCCTTACTTTTTCTCTTCCTGCCTGATATTGGCAAAAACCAGACAAACCAAGTCCAGAGGAAAGTATGAATGAGGACGGTTCAGTCCAGTCACTCAGTCATGTCCAACTCTGCGACCCCATGAACTGCAGCACGCCAGGCCTCCCTGTCCATCACCAACTCCAAGAGCTTGCTCAAGCTCATGTCCATTGAGTCGGTGATGCCATCCAACCATCTCATCCTCTGTTGTCCCCTTCTCCTACCACCTTCAATCTTTCCCAGCATCAGGGTCTCTTCTAATGAGTCAGTTCTTCTCATCAGGTGGCCAAAGTACTGGAGTTTCAGCTTCATCATCAGTTCTTTCAATGAATATTCAGGACTGATCTCCTTTAGGATGCACTGGTTGGATCTTCTTGTAGTCCAAGGGACTCTCAAGAGTCTTCTCCAGCCCCACAGTTCAGAAGCATTGAACAGTATGAAAAGAATGAGGACAAGTCATGAGTAATTATTCAAACCACCCTAGATCATCAGGACCTTTCCCTCAAAACCTGCCACCAGAGCCTCCAGTGATCAGTGCAATTCATGGGCTGGGTTGTAACTTTTCTCTTTTTAGAGCCTTCAAATGCTCCATGGAGGCAGTGAGGAGCCTAGCACAAAATAAGCCATGAATGAAGTAACTTGCCCTCAGGTTAACCCAGGCTGACAAGGGCATTTCCACTGCCCCTCCAGGCGGTGACCAACCTGGCCCATTCTGATGATGAGAAAGGCCACTGGGAAGGTGGACACATGGAAAGGCCTTCACCACTCAGGAGGGCAAGAACAAGGGGCGGCGGTGTGACACCAGGGTGGGAAGGGTTGACCTGGCTGGAAGAGACCCGGCAAGAAAGAGAAAAGGAAGCTGTCCCTTTATACCCCTTCGAGACCAGGAAGGAAGTCCACTCAACTGGGTTTGGAAACAGAGGTGGCCAGGGGGTCCCAAGGCTCCCTGAGTGTTCTGGAAGGATCTGCAGCCTCCGTGGCATGGCCTCAGTTCACAGACACCAGAGTCCGCTCCATCTCTGAAGTTCCCTTCGTCCTGCTCCTGGCTGGACGGCCTTGGGAGCGGGACTGTGCGTGCTACTCAGTCATGTCTGACTCTCATGACCCCATGGACTATAGCCCCTCAGGATCCTCTGTCCATGGGATTCTCCAGACAAGAATACTGGCGTGGACAGCTGTCCCCTTCTCCCCTTCCTGACCCAGGGATTGAACCTGGGTCTCCTGCATTAGTGGGCAGATTTTTTTTTTTTTTTTTTTTTTTTACCACTGAGCCACTGGGGAAGCTCCATGAAAGGGACCAGGCAGGGTCAAAACGAGAAACCAGGACCAGAACTGCGGGGAGGAGGGCGACAGCAGGGTTAGGAATGACATTTCCTTCTCGTGGCCCTGCCTCAAACAAAATGCCGTGAGGGAAGGATGAAAAGGGACCTGAAAGACGAATCTATAAATAAGAGGGCCACTGACCTACCGCTTGAGTTTGCCCAAGACTGAAGGGTTTTCTAGGACACGGACCTTTGAGGGCTAAAACCAGGATCAGCCCAGGCCAACGTGGATGGCTGGTCATCATACTGCTTTGGGACATCTACTCCAGTCCACCTCAGACTCTAGAAGTTACCTGGATTAGACATCACATGTGTCTGCATGTGGCACACACATGTACTCACACACAATCACATACACACGCCTTCTGGCTGCGCCTCTGCCCATGTACTCCACACCATAGCTGGTCCCTTTCCTTCCCTCATTTTATGCTCCAGCCACTTCTCACAATTCACTTTGTCATCATGAGCACTGTTTCTTCCTCTAATGACTCATGTTCTCAGGTCTTTCCCTAGTGAAACATTGCATATCCCTCTCTGAAACTGGAAAAGAGCGTCTTGCCAATTTCATGTGTTTATATTTTTTTATAAAAGGCAACATCGGCTCATTAAAAGGACCGCTTTTCCCCGGATTGTGACAGCCTTTTCCTTTTTACGATATTATCACCATGTCTGCACATAACCTCTGACCCAGGTAGACCCTGACAGTTGCACATGACCCTGAATTTCACAAGCAGCTCCACTCCCTGTTCACTCTGAAGACAAGGGACACGGAGCCAAATTCCAGGAGCCAAAGCTCTGGGTCCAACCAGTCCATCCTAAAGGAAATCAGTCCTGAATATTCATTGGAAGGAATGATGCTGAAACTGAAACTCCAATACTTTGGCCACCTGATGTGAAGAACTGATTCACTGGAAAAGACCCTGATGCTGGGAAAGATTGAAGGCGGGAGGAGAAGGGGACAACAGAGGATGAGGTGGTTGCATGGCATCACCGACTCAATGGACATGAGTTTGAGTAAACTCCAGGAGCTGGTGATGGACAGGGAGGCCTGGCGTGCTGCAGTCCATGGGATCACAAAGAGTCGGACATGACTGAGCAACTGAACTGAACTGAAGCTCTGGGTGGCACCTCCTTGTTTGAAGAGAAGAAAGTCGGGGCTCCACGCCCACTGGGAGCACTTCCCTTTGGGGCTGGTCTATGACTGGTGTTTAATCATAGAAGTGTCCATGAGACCGGGAACCCTGAGAAGCTTCAGGTCACAGTGAAGACCAGTCATCAACAAAGCACAGCTCACATCAAGATGTCAGTGACCGCCCACAGCTGCTGGCAACTTTGGGGAGAAACTCCCCAAATCAGAATCAGAGGGGCTGATGCTGATTCACAAGTGATGGTAACAAGCTAAAGAACATGATCCTACAAGGAGTAAGAAAGAATCCAAAATCTCTTGTTTTTCCCCCAAATCCCCTTCATAAAATGTCCCCAAAGTATAAAACAAGCTTGATGCTGTCTCTCGTCTTACAAAAGCAATGTCTGGAACACTTTTTTATACTTCCACAGCAGTGAGATTAGGAAAACTGGACTAATTTGCACATATTTGCTTATTTTTGATCTTCGTGTTGCGTAAATTCTGAGAAAAATCAGCAGAACAAAATAGTCTAGGCCACGGATTTGGTCTATTTCATGCTCTTAAAAGAAAATTCAAGGAAAGAGTCCAATTACAAATGTGTTAAACAAACAACGTGTGTGCGTGGAGACGTGACCTAGCTGTGTTCATCTGTTGGGCCCGTAACGTGACCGACCGCCCATGACAGGCGGGACTGGCTGGTAAGTCACGGAGGGCACACGGCCTGACATCCCGGACTTCTGCTTCCGCACTTCTCAGCAGGATGATTCCCATAGCCCCTTCTTCCCAAGGCTGCATTGCTTTTTATTTTATTTTTAGCTGGAGGATAATGACTTTAGTGATGGTTTCTGCCCTACGTCGATGTGAAGCAGCCACAGGCACACACATGCTCCCTCCCTCTTAAACGTCCCTCCCCATCCCACCCCTCTGGGTCCCCAAAGGCTCTGGGTTCCCTGCCTCATTCAGCAACTTCCCACTGACCCTTTTACAAATGGTAATGTGTGTTTCAACATTACTCTGTCAACCAAAATGCTCCAGGTCTATCATGACAGGAGAGGGTGGGGAAGACCCAGGATTCAAGTCAGCTGAAGGTTCAGTAAAATCTTAAGAAACACTTCTAATTCAGCTTTAAAACACAAGGCAGGTTTTCTGCCTTAATAAACGTACATTGCTCCCTTATGACTGGGGCTCCTGCATAACGTCTATATTATTAGCTCCTACTGAGAAATAAGGTCAGAAGAAAATAATGCCTGGTTGAAAGAATCTCGAAGACACAGCACACACCTCTTCCCCTTCACACACACACACACAAAATACAAGAATCAAATGAGCTCATTCACACATGTAAAGAGCACTCTGCAAATTGTCAAGTTCATGGGCAAGGCGTCATTTTAAATTAGACTGAATGCTTCCTTGGCCAAGGACCTGCCTAGAAGCTCATTTCTGCAGAGTGATAATCTTGGCTTTTTCTTTTTCTTCTAGTGAAGTATAGTTGGCTTACAATCCTGTTACTACAGCAAAATGATAAATATATGTGTGCTCAGCTGGTAAAGAATTGGCCTGCAATGTGGGAGACCCAGGTTCTATCCCTGAGTTGGAAAGATTCCCTGGAGAAGGGAAAAGCTACCCACTCCAGTATTCTGGCCTGGAGAATTCCATGGACTGTATAGTCCATGGGGTCACAAAGAGTTGGACACAACTGAGCGGCTTTCACTTCAAATATATTTTATACATAGAGTCTTTTTCAGATTCTTTTCCCTCATATCAAAGGGAAAATATTGAGTATAGTTCCCTCTGCTATATAGTAGGACCTTGTTGGCTATCTGCTTTATACATAGTAGTGTAATGTTTATATTAATCCTGAGCTCCTAATTTATCCCTCCTCTTTTTCAATTTCACTTTCTTTCCTCCGTAGAGTTCAATATAATAGATAATACTGGTTAGCTGAAGGATCTGCTCTTAGTCACTGAAGTATTACCACAATAAAAGACCAATCAGCTAATAACCAGTATTAGAAATAGTAGAGGAATAAAGTTTTTGCATTCTATAGAACTTTCCTCTGATATCATAGTGAGTTTTCTTTTTTTAACCTAATATATAACTCCTCTAGGAAAACTGGACATTAGGGGCAAACAGTAAAGCCAAAACCCACCACCAACAAAACAGACTATACTCTGATGTGCTAACGCCCTTTAATAAACACAACCAGTTCTTAAGAGTTTCATAAATTGGTCTACAATAAAGGTCACCAGGCACAGAAAATATAATCTTTCCTAATTAGGCATTTTACTTTGGGCCAGAATCCAAAGTCATATACCAGTGGGAAACGCACAGGTTTCTGTAGTCAGACAGATCTGGGTTGAAATTCCAGCTCTACCACTTACCGATGTGTGACCTTGAAGAGTTATCTGACTTCTAAATTTCTTACTTCCCTTTAAAATGGGGAGGACATTTATTCTGGCGACAGTGGTGAGGACTCAGCTGAAGGACGCAGGTGTCACACAAATGTTAACACTGTCCTCTTCCTCACCTCTTCCACTTATTCTTCCCCTCTTTGTTTTTTTAAAGAAATTTATTTTTAATTGGAGGATAATTGCTTTACAGTGCTGTGTTGGTTTCTGCCATACATCAGCATGAATCAGCCTCCCTTCTAACCTCCCACCCCGCTAGGTTGTCCCAGAGCACCGGGCTGAGCTCCCCGTGTTATATAGCAACTTCCCATTAGCTGTCTATTTTACATATGGTTATTCTTCCCTTCTTTTCTCTTCCTTTCTTAAAACACCCTTCAGGAAAACATATACACAAGCCCCTCGAGCATCCTACTAACTGATGACTTTGCAACCCAGAGGGCAGGATTTCTGTAGGCCCTCACTGTGGGAGATGTCTAAGGAAAAAGCACCCTCTCTCTCTTTCCACTCCAAATGTCTCAGATTCTGACTGCAGCCACCCGGCCGACAAACACAGCTTAAGCGACATTGATGCACAAATGATTAACAAATGCCCTGCCAACCATTAGGTTTGGGGCTTTGCTGGTAGCTCAGAAGGTAAAGAATCTGCTTGCAATGTAGGAGACCCGGGTTCGATCCCTGGGTCAGGAAGATCCCCTGGAGAAGGGAATGGCAACCCACTCTGGCACCCTTGCCTGGGAAATCCCATGGACAGAGGAGCCCGGGGGGCTACAGTCCACGGGGTTGCAAAGAGCTGGACACGACTAAGAGACTAACACTTTCACAGAACTACTATTTCTACGCTACTATGTTCTATTTCCTCTTATTCTATTTTTGGATAAATGGGTTGTGTTGGGAAATTCAGCAACCAGAGAGACAAAGGAAGATGCTGATACTAAGCACGGCTTTGTTGTGAAATGCTCATCATTAATTACAATGCAAATGAATTTAGCCATTTTCCTCCATTCTTAAAGACCTCACTATAGTACTATTTTATAAAATTTAATTTACAATTCAACTATATGACCATTCTCCAATCATGTTCACCTTTGAAACGCTTCACCGCTGTTTAATTTCAAACAAGACTATGGCATTGCTATTGTCATTATTCATTCTTAGCAGCAAAAGCAATAATAGCAGCATTTTACTGAATACCTATTAGGTGTCAAGCAGGGAGGGGCATCTGCAAATATCGAATTCATTTTTTGCAACTATGAAACAGTAACAGACTTTATTTTCTTGGGCTCCAAAATCATTGCAGATGGTGACTGCAGCCATGAAATTAAAAGATGCTTGCTCCTTGGAAGAAAAACCATGACAATCTTAGACAGTGTATTAAAAAGCAGAGACATGACTTTGCCGACAAAGGTCCATATAGTCAAAGCTATGGTTTTTGTAGTAGTCATGTACAGATGTGAGAGTTAGACCATAAAGAAAGCTGAGTGCCTAAGAATTGATGCTTTTGAACTGTGGTGTTGGAGAAGACTCTTGAGAGTCCCTTGGACTGCAAGGAGATCCAATCAGTCCATCCTAAAGGAAATCAGTCCTGAATATTCATTGGAAGGACTGATGCTGAAGCTCCAATACTTTGGCCACCTGACGTGAAGAGCCAAGTCACTGGAAAAGACCCTGATGCCAAGAAGGATTGAGGGCAGAAGGAAAAGCAGGCGACAGAAGATGAAATGGGGGCATGGCATCACTGACTCCATGGACATGAGTTTGAGCAAGCTCCGGGAGATAGTGAAGGACAGGGAAGCCTGGCGTGCTGCTATTCATAGAGTCACAAAGAGTTGGATACGACTTAGCAGTGGAACAGCAACAGCAGTATCATTCTAATTTACTGATGAGAAACCTGCCCAGATTCCCAAAGCTTCTCAGCATTCTCAGCAAAAGCCAGAATTTCGGTCCACATAAATTTTTTTAATCACAGTCCATGCTTTTAGCCTCTCTGCTATTCTGCATGCACACAGGTAGTTGCCACTCATCCAACATTATCCCCACATCCATCAATTATTAGTGTTTTGGTACCACAGCTTCCAGGAAGGACTGGGAGTAAAGGCTCTGATTACTTGGCCAGAGAATCCACGGGTGATCCCTTGATTAAATCCCAGGAGTTCTTGGTCTTATCAGGAGAGAAAAGACCCAAGAAAGGAAAGAACAAATCATATTACAATAGGTAACTTAGAAGCTTGGCATCACATAATCTGAGTATCTTGAAAAATATTTAAATGAGCTCATTTTACATCCCAAACAGGTTAACCGAGATGAGACACGTTGGTTCCTGCCAGCTGAGGGCACTAGGGGATCAAGTGGCATCCATGTGTCTCCATCCAATGGCCGGAGGAAAGAGATTAATGAGACAAAGATGGAGAGAGAAGCTCCCTGTAGTTGCCGCTGAAGAATTCAGCCTGCATGTGTGCGTGCTCAATCATGTCCGACTTTGCAACTCCATGGACTAAAGTCCGTGAGGCTCCTCTGTCTGTGGGATACCAGGCAAGAATACCAGAGTGGGTTGCCATTCCCTCCTTCAGGGGACCTTCCCAACCCAGAGATCGAACCCACATCTCTTGTGTCTCCTGCATTGGCAGGTGGATTCTCTACCACTGCGCCACCCTAAGCCACAAAGAATCCAGAGATGATGACAAAAGATAAGACCAAGAGGATATGTGTGCTTTATGTGAAAGGATAAAAAAAAATCTGAAATAAAACTGAAGAACAGCAGAAGGTGGTGAAGGACAGAAAGAAATGAGGAACACAAGAAATATCTTAAGGACAAAAAAAAAAAGTTAAGCATTTTTGGCCTTTGGCAGGGGTAGGCAAATGCCTAAATCTCCTAAATCCCCAGGACTGAAAATAGGAGGAGATATCAAGCCATGATTATATTACCTATCAAAAGGATTTTGCAGAGGTAGTTAAGGCTGCCCTGGTGGATCAGTTGGTAGAGAATCCATCTGTAATGCAAGAGACTGCCTACAATGCAGGAGATGCAGTTTTGATCTGTGGGTCAGGAGGATCCTCTGGAGAAGGAAATGACAACCAGCTCCAGTATTCTTGCCTGGGAAAATCCCATGAACAGTGGAACCTGGGGAACTACAGTCCATGGGAATGCAGAGTCAGACATGACTTGACTTAACCACCACTAATCAGTTGATTTAAAGTTAATGAAGATGAAGACTATTATCCATGTGGGCTTAATCTAGGCCCAGGAGCCCTTTAAAAGCAAAGTTTTCTCCAACTGGTGGCAGAAGATGAAATCAGAGTAACTCCTGGCAGGATGTTATTATCGGCTCTAAAAATGGAGGGAAAGACAGTCTGTTGAGGCTTCTAGAATCCAGAGCAGCCCTGGTTGACAGCAAGCAAGAAAATGGGGACCTCAGTCCTACAACCACAAGGAAACGCCTTCTTCCCAAAACCTGAACAAGCTTCAAGGTAGATGCTTCTCCAAGTTTTCATAGAAGAAACCAGATTGACCAATATTTTCATTTCAGTCTAAAGAGACCCTAAACAGGTCAGCCAAGAGCCCCAAATTTATGATCTACAGAACAATGAGCTAACAAGCGGATGTTGCTTTAAGCCTCTAAATGTGTGATAATTGGTTATATGGCAGCAGAGATAGTGGGAAGACAGAGGAGCCTGGTGGGCTACTGTCCACAAGGTCCTAGAAAGTCAGACACGACTTAGCACCAACAGCAAGCAGCGGAATACTGTCTGACTTGGGTTCAGATCTTAGCTCTTGTCCTTTCTACAATTTGTAATCTTGGGCAAGTTACTCGAGCTCTTTGCTTCCCCATCTGTAAACGGAGACGATGAAGCACAGCCCAGAAAGTCGGTGGGAGGACAGGATTAGCTGCCCAGTCCCGTTCTGGGAGAAAGAATCGGAACAGCAGGATGTCCCTGAGGCTTCCCTGGTGCCTCAGAGGGTAAAGCATCTGCCTGCAACGCAGGAGACTCGGGTTTGATCCCTGGGTTGGGAAGATCCCCTGGAGAAGGAAATGGTAACCCACTCCAGTACCCTTGCCTGGAAAATCCCACGGACAGAGGAGCCTGGGGGGCTACAGCACACGGGGTGTAGCCCCCACGGGGTCGCAGAGTCGGACACGACTGTCCGACTTCACTGTCACTTTCTTTCCCCCACAATGGCCACCAGGTGGCCAAACAAGAACATGAACAGCTGGGCTTTCACTCTAAGCCCCAGCTGGATCAGGGGAGGGGAGCAGAGAGGGTGGCATGGGAGTGAAGCGTGAGGCGTGAAGGTCGCACTGGCTATACAAACTATTGACTATTCACAACTCAGATGCACAGAATCAAGGGGATCCCAAAGGTTAACTGAAGACAGATGCTTTGGATAATGATGTACTTAAAACCCATGTCATTCCCAGTGTTGCCTGGAGAATCCCAGGGACGGGGGAGCCTGGTGGGCTGCCGTCTACGGGGTGGCACAGAGTTGGATACAACTGAAGCGACGTAGCAGCAGCAGCATTCCAAATGCAGTGGAGGTAGTCTACAAAGTGAAATCATACATCAGGACAAAAATTAGTGAATAAGAAAGCTGGGGAAAGGGAAAGAAAACCAGTGATGCACAAAGTGCCTGGTACTGGGACTTCCCTGGTAGTCCAGGCGGTTAAGACTCTGCTTACAAGGCAGGGGCTGTGGGTTTGATCCCTGGTCAGTGGGCTAAGATCCCATGAGCCTCAGGGCCAAAAAACCAAAACACAAAACAGAAGCAAGATTGTAACAAATTCAACAGAGATTTTTTAAAAATCCATGTAAAAAAAATTCTTTTAAAAAAATGTGTGGTATTAAGATCTTTTAACCACATCAAGGATGGTATTTGACCTTCTCAATGATCACTGAAAATAAGGACAAGGACAGTACCGCCACTCCCAGGGAAATTTGCTGAGAAAAAAAGTGTAGACTTGGAAGAGGGTGCTCATGTGGGTGCTTACAAATGGGACACTGCATCATACTGAGAAATAATTGTTGAAAATACACCATAGACACATATTTCCTTCTCAATGTTTTTTGGGTGACTTTTGCATATTTTAAATTCAATTTTAGTATTTTTCTTCATGATTTTTATGGATTCACGATAAGAGCAGCTTTTGGTCTTATTTGTTGCTTGTATTTGCAACAAATAAACCAAAGAGATAGTATCACAAAGGTATTTGTATAATTTTAATTATATTTTGACATGTTTTAAATTTTTATGTAGTTTAACATATAGGTATATTTCCTTATGTATAAGAAATGTGTATATATAACATATCTATATAGAATACAATTTCCTATCACTTTACTTAGGATGTATTTTTCCATCAGGGATCCACTAAATAATTACCTTTATTTTCTTCCAGTTTGTAACAGCTTAATCTTTTTTAAATTCCTGTTGGCTACCACTTCAGTATTCTTGCCTTGAGAACCCCATGAACAGTGTGAAAAGGCAAAATGATAGGATACTGAAAGAGGAACTCCCCAGGTCAGTAGGTGCCCAATATGCTACTGGAGATCAGTGGAGAAATAACTCCAGAAAGAATGAAGGGATGGAACCAAAGCAAAAACAATACCCAGTTGTGGATGTGACTGGTGACAGAAGCAAGGTCCGATGCTGTAAAGAGCAATATTGCATAGGAACCTGGAATGTCGGGTCCATGAATCAAGGCAAATGGGAAGTGGTCAAACAGGAGATGGCAAGAGTGAACGTCAACATTCTAGGAATCAGCGAACTGAAATGGACTGGAATGGGTGAATTTAACTCAGATGACCATTATATCTACTACTGCAGGCAGGAATCCCTCAGAAGAAATGGAGTAGCCATCATGGTCAACAAAAGAGTCCGAAATGCAGTACTTGGATGCAATCTCAAAAACGACAGAATGATCTCTGTTCGTTTCCAAGGCAAACCATTCAGTATCACAGCAATCCAAGTCTATGCCCCAACCAGTAACACTGAAGAAGCTGAAGTTGAACGGTTCTATGAAGACCTACAAGACCTTTTAGAACTAACACCCAAAAAAGATGTCCTTTTCATTATAGGGGACTGGAATGCAAAAGTAGGAAGTCAAGAAGCACCTGGAATAACAGGCAAATTTGGCCTTGGAATACGGAATGAAGCAGGGCAAAGACTAATAGAGTTTTGCCAAGAAAATGCACTGGTCATAGCAAACACCCTCTTCCAACAACACAAGAGAAGACTCTACACATGGACATCACCAGATGGTCAACACCGAAATCAGATTGATTATACTCTTTGCAGACAAAGATGGAGAAGCTCTATACAGTCAACAAAAACAAGACCGGGAGCTGACTGTGGCTCAGATCATGAACTCCTTATTACCAAATTTAGACTTAAATTGAAGAAAGTAGGGAAAACCATTACACCATTCAGGTATGACCTAAATCAAATCCCTTATGATTATACAGTGGAAGTGAGAAATAGATTTCAGGGCCTAGATCTGATAGATAGAGTGCCTGATGAACTATGGAATGAGGTTTGTGACATCGTACAGGAGACAGGGATCAAGACCATCCCCATGGAAAAGAAATGCAAAAAAGCAAAATGGCTGTCTGGGGAGGCCTTACAAATAGCTGTGAAAAGAAGAGAAGCAAAAAGCAAAGGAGAAAAGGAAAGATATAAGCATCTGAATGCAGAGTTCCAAAGAACAGCAAGAAGAGATAAGAAAGCCTTCCTCAGTGATCAATGCAAAGAAATAGAGGAAAACAACAGAATGGGAAAGACTAGAGATCTCTTCAAGAAAATGAGAGATACCAAGGGGACATTTCATGCAAAGATGGGCTCGATAAAGGACAGAAATGGTATGGACCTAACAGAAGCAGAAGATATTAAGAAGAGGTGGCAAGAATACACAGAAGAACTGTACAAAAAAGATCTTCACGACCCAGATAATCATGATGGTGTGATCACTCCCCTAGAGCCAGACATCCTGGAATGTGAAGTCAAGTGGGCGTTACTTAGAAAGCATCACTATGAACAAAGCTAGTGGAGGTGATGGAATTCCAGTTGAGCTATTTCAAATCCTGAAAGATGATGCTGTGAAAGTGCTGCACTCAATATGCCAGCAAATTTGCAAAACTCAGCAGTGGCCACAGGACTGGAAAAGGGCAGTTTTCATTCCAATCCCAAAGAAAGGCAATGCCAAAGAATGCTCAAACTACCACACAATTGCACTCATCTCACACGCTAGTAAAGTAATGCTCAAAATTCTCCAAGCCAGGCTTCAGCAATATGTGAACCATGAACTTCCAGATGTTCAAGCAGGTTTTAGAAAAGGCAGAGGAACCAGAGACCAAATTGCCAACATCCGCTGGATCATCGAAAAAGCAAGAGAGTTCCAGAAAAACTTCTATTTCTGCTTTCTTGACTATGCCAAAGCCTTTGACTGTGTGGATCACAATAAACTGTGGACAATTCTGAAAGAGATGGGAATCCCAGACCACCTGATCCGCCTCTTGAGAAATTTGTATGCAGGTCAGGAAGCAACAGTTAGAACTGGACATGGAACAACAGACTGGTTCCAAATAGGAAAAGGAGTACGTCAAGGCTGTATATTGTCACCCTGCTTATTTAACTTCTATGCAGAGTACATCATGAGAAATGCTGGGCTGGAAGAAGCACAAGATGGAATCAAGATTGCCAGGAGAAATATCAATAACCTCAGATATGCAGATGACACCACCCTTATGGCAGAAAGTGAAGAGGAACTAAAAAGCCTCTTGATGAAGGTGAAAGAGGAGAGTGAAAAAGTTGGATTAAAACTCAACATTCAGAAAACGAAGATCATGGCATCTGGTCCCATCACTTCATGGGAAATAGATGGGGAAACAGTGTAAACAGTGTCAGACTTTACTTTTCTGGGCTCCAAAATCACTGCAGATGGTGACTGCAGCTATGAAATTAAAAGACGCTTACTCCTTGGAAGGAAAGTTATGACCAACCTAGATAGCATATTCAAAAGCAGAGACATTTCTTTGCCAACAAAGATTCATCTAGTCAAGGCTATGGTTTTTCCAGTGGTCATGTATGGATGTGAGAGTTGGACTGTGAAGAAAGCTGAGTGCCGAAGAATTGATGCTTTTGAACTGTGGTGTTGGAGAAGATTCTTGAGAGTCCCTTGGACTGCAAGGAGATACAACCAGTCCATTCTGAAGGAGATCAGCCCTGGCATTTCTTTGGAAGGAATGATGCTAAAGCTGAAACTCCAGTACTTTGGCCACCTCCTGTGAAGAGTTGACTCATTGGAAAAGACTCTGATGCTGGGAGGGATTGGGGGCAGGAGGAGAAGGGGATGACAGAGGATGAGATGGCTGGATGGCATCACCGACTCGATGGACATGAGTCTGAGTGAACTCCGGGAGTTGGTGATGGACAGGGAGGCCTGGCGTGCTGTGATTCATGTGGTCGCAAAGAGTCGGACACGACTGAACGACTGAACTGAACTGAACTATTTCCTATAGCTAAGACATGAAAACAAGCTAAATGCCCATTGACAGATGAAGGGGTAAAGATGCAGTGCACATATACAATGGAATATTACTCAACAACAAAAAGGAATGAAGTCATGCCATTTGCAGCAACATGGATGCACCTGAAGATATCACACTAAGTGAAGTCAGAAAGACAGACACTATATGATATCGCTTACATGTGGAATCTAAAGTAAAACACAGATGAACCTATCTACAGAAGCCGACTCAGGCATGGAGAACAGACTTAGGACCGCCAAGAGGGGGAGGGTGTGGGCGAGGGAAGGATTGGGAGTTTGAGATTAGCGGATGCAAACCGTTATAAATAGGATGGATAAACAGCAAGACCCTACTGTATAGCACAGAGAACTACATTCCATATCCTATGATAAACCACACCAGAAAAGAATATGAAGAAGAATGTCTGTATGTATAACGGAATCACTTTGCTGTACAGCAGAAATTAACACAAAGTATATATCAACTATGCATCAATAAAAATTTAAAAAATAAGGTAAAATCTATGAAAATGAAAAAACGTCCTGTTGTCTAAGACTGCTGAATTTCAAAATGCATCTGAGGTTCAGGCCAATGTCCATGGGAGCTGGTATGGATAGGGTTCTTTCAGCAAAGAAAAGGAACCTTTCTCCAAGATTTAAAAAGTTTAGATACTTGTTGTCTGGAGCCAATTCACTATTGGTCCTGAGAATAAGTAAACAGATTCCCCATTTCTCCTCCCTAAAGTCCTCCCATTGTCTCCATCCAGTTGTAACGCAGCTCTATCAAAGTCCATCAAGTGTACCAAGTCGTGATCTAACCCAGAACCACTAAGCCGATGCTGAGTTTGGAGTCTTGGCCCTTGGTCTGCTTCCCCGCCCTGTTCTCCTCACTTGAACACCTGCCTGTGTTTGCACAGAGCTCAGCAGAGGCACCGTCCTGTGCTCTCATAGCCATTTGGAGGGCAGCAATTTTCATACATACTTTTTCCCCCACTTAGTTAGCAATCCCAGTTGAAAAACAAACATGTAAGTATTTTCATCACTGGCGGCTTTTACAGCCCAAAGAGAAAATTAGGTGCTTCCATCATAGAAGTTATCTGTAGGAAGACTTCTCATCTCTGCAGGAGTTTACCTGGAGAAGTGTAACCAAGGGTAGAGAGAAGGCACGTGAATTTATGTTAGACACACAATGAGGAGACCTGGAATCTATTAGGTCAAATTATACCCTGTGTTACCGGTAAGTTACAGAACAGAACACTATCCTGAACATAGACCCCGTTTCAGGACGCTGAGTGCTTTATAAACAGCCTTCCAAATCATGTTGTCTCAGGTAGAGAGGAGGTCAGAAGGGGCTCTCCTGGAAACACTTCTCTTTAGGGGACACTTGCCCCATCAAGGGACCTATCCCCATGGCAACCAGTTACCAGGCCAACAGTGATGCCCACAAGTCAGACCTTCCTCCCAAACAGTCTTTTCCCATGTCCTCATCTCTGCCTGATGTCTCCCCCTCCCATCATCTCATCCCTCAAGCAAGTGTCTCCCATTCCATGACACGCCACGCACCCCAAGTCTCAGCCCCCACGAACCCCCATGTCCACCTGACTCTGGCTCCAAGACCTGGACCCTGGGGACCCCCAGTTCACACCCCCAGGAGAGCCAGGAGTGCAGGGCGTCCAGGAGGGGATGTCCAGGCACAGGAGCGGAGTGAGGGTGGTAGATGTGCAGCATCACTGCCTCAGTAACAGGGGGTCTGGGAGGGTGTGGGGGCTGGGACACAGGGCAGCTGGCGCCACCTGAAGAGGACAGCAGTCCCGCCTACCCACGACCTTTGACACCATTTAGCACGAGTTGCATCGTCGACCAAATGGGACTCTTTAGCCACAAAGCATGAGCTTAACTGAGCTGAAAGTGTACTTTTCAAGTCCTTGACATGGCACCTCCCAATCAGGGGAAAGGTTACCTCAGCTGGGGTGGGGTGAGGGGGCCCCGCTTCAGACCCAGGGTTTCAAAGCATGCCTCTGGTCAGGTTAGAACTCCAGGCCGAGTGGTTGGACTCCACATGGTTGCTACCCCCATGGAATACACCAGAAGCCCATTTCATCTCAGAAACTCCATCCCCAAGAGTCACTGCTGGCCAAGGGGTGGCCTCTCTCATACACTCTGAGATTCCCTGTCTCACAAGAAGACATATATTTTTGGAAGCAACTTAACTGTCCATAGACAGATGAATGGATACAGAAGATATAGTATGTATACACAATGAAATATCACTCGGTCATTAAAAAGAATGAAATAATGCCATCTGCAGAAACAAGGATGGACCTAGAGAGTTATCAGCCTAAGTGAAGGCAGTCAGACCGAGAAGGACAAGTGTATCACTTATATGTAGAATCTAAAACAAATACGTTAGATATTCCCTGGTGGGACAGTGGTTAGGACTCTCCTTTCACTGCCGAGGGCCCAAGTTCAATCCCTGCCCGGGGAACTAAGATCCTGCAAGCCACGGGCCATGGTCCCAAATATTCAATAATTTAAAAAAATTTTTAAATGACACAAATGAATTATATATAAAAGAGAAACAGACTCACAGACACAGAAAACAGACTATGGTTACCAAAGAGGAAAAGGTGGGGAGGGATAAATTAGGAGTTCAGGATTAACATATGTACACTCCTGTATATAAAATAGACAACCAATAAGGACCTTCTGCATAGCATAGGGAACTCTACTCAGTATTTTGTAATAACTTACAAGGAGAAAGAACCTGAAAAAGCATATATATATAAATATATATACACACATACACACACACATATATATATATGTTGGCTTAAAATTCAACATCTAAAAAACAAAGATCATGGCATCTGGTCCCATCACTTCATGGCAAATAGATGGGGAGACAGTGGAAACAGTGACAGACTATTTTCTTGGGCTCCAAAATCTCTGCAGATTTGGTGACTGCAGCCATGAAATTAAAAGACGCTTGCTTCTTGGAAGAAAAGCTATGATCAACCTAGACAGCATATTAAAAAGCAGAGACATTACTTTGCTGACGAAGGTCCATCTAGTCAAAGCTATGGTTTTTCCAGCAGTCATATATGGATGTGATTGGACCATAAAGAAAGCTGAGCTGAAGAATTGATGCTTTTGAACTGTGGTGTTGGAGAAGACTCTTGAGGGTTCCTTGGACTACAAGGAGATAAACCAGTCCATCCTAAAGGAAATCAACTCTGAATGTTCATTGGAAGGACTGATGCTGAAGCTCCAATACTTTGGCCACCTGATGCATAGAACTGACACATTAGCAAAAACCCTGATGTGGGAAAGATTGTAGGCAGGAGGAGAAGGGGATGACAGAGGATGAGATGGTTGGATGGCATCACCGACTCAATGGAAATGAGTTTGAGCAAGTTCTGGGAGTTGGTGATGGACAGGGAGGCCTGGTGTGGTGCGGTCCTTGGGGTCCCAAACAGTCTCACATGACTGAGGGACTGAAGTAATATATATGTATATGTATGTGTGTGTGTGTGTGTGTGTGTGTGTGTGTGTGTAACTGAATTACTTTGCTGTACACCTGAAACATAACATTGTAAATCAACTAAACGTCAATTAAAACAAAAATCAAACTATTTTTTAAAAAAAGATACACATATTTTAATGCTTTACACGTTTAGGAAAATACAATGAGGGACACTATTACACAGAATGAATCCTTTGGAAAATTACCTTCCTAACAGATAATTCACACTTCGCAAGTTTCCATTCTGCAGCCCTTGAGGAAGAAAGATCTAAGACAGAAAGAAACACGATGTGCTACTCCAGAGTGGTGACTTTCTAGGCATTAAAGTTCAGCACGGAGGCCAGAACCCAGTCAGTGCCTCGGACATGTTTGGGGCAGTGAAGCAGCCACCCTGTGGGGGCGACGAGGCCCCTGTGCTTGGCAACCCCCCAGCTGCCTCTAGAGCCTTGGGACGGCCGCTTGAGCTCAGCTTCTGTTCTCATCTGTACATTTAGGCTACTGAGCTGAACTTCTTGAATGCCCTTCGGAGCTTTAGGAATTCCAAGATGCTTTGAAGCTGTTTTCTGACAGGCTGGCGGTCACACAACTTGAGCAGCACCATTTTATTATTGATGGATAAGATGAGCCACTTGGCAAGAAGAAAATGTCTCATTCTTCATGAAGCCAGATAAATGTATATTTTTATTTTTCCCTATCAATTAGTTCAGTTCAGTCGCGTCCAGCTCTTTGTGACCCCACGGACTGCAGCACACCAAGCCTCCCTGTCCATCACTATGTCCCAGAATTTACTCAGACTCATGTCCATTGAGTCAGCGATGCCATCCAACCATCTCATCCTCTGTCGTCCCCTTCTCCTCCCACCTTCAATCTTTCCCAGCATCAGGGTCTTTTCCAATGAGTTAGTTCTTCGCATCGGGTGGCCAAAGTACTGGAGTTTCAGCTTCAACATCAGTCCATCCAGTGAATATTCAGGACTGATTTCCTTTAGGATGGACTGGTTGGATCTCCTTACAGTCCCAGGGACTCTCAAGAGTCTTCTCCAACACCACAATTCAAAAGCATCAATTCTTTGGGGCTCAGCTTTCTTTGTAGTCCAACTCTCACATCTATACATGACTACTGGAAAAACCATAGCCTTGACTAGATGGACCTTCATACCAGATAAATGTATATTTTTATCTATTTTTTTCCTATCAATACATACAATTAACCAAGAAAGTTAGATCTAACTTTGAGAATCTATAGAGCAGGCAGTGGAAATAGAGGTCTATATATTTTTTAAATGGCTTAAAAACTGGGCTAGCAATGCCTTAGCTTTCATAACAAGCAGCCATTAAATATTTGCTCAGTGCACAAATGCAGGAATAAGTGGCTTCACAGTATAAGAGATTCGGGAGAAGTAATACATCTTCATGATTAGATTCCATTTCCCTGCATTTTTGTTGTCTTTGATGTTTTATTCCCTAAAGACTTCTGAAGCATTCAGGCCAATTAGGCTGGTTTGTACACAGCCTTTTTCTCAAGCCCAGTGTAGTAGAAATTCAAACACAATCACACATTGTCTGCCCACTGGGCTCTAAAGCCTAAAAAAAACAACCAACAGCCTTTGCAGTAATAACCATGTCCAACTATTTCACAGTATGAAGGTTTCCGCCGAATGGCAGTGGGTGGGATGCAGTCCGTGGTCCAGAGCATCTCCTGGATTAAATGTTTTCTGGCCGTTCTCAGAGGAGAAGAGCAGTTAGTCTGCATTTAATTTTTAAACCATGCTTCATCCCCTTCCGCCTCTATACAGCCACACGCGGGGGAAAATAAATTCTTGTTGCCGCTGCTACGCATTCTTTCTCCAATTCTTCTGGGCTGTTCTTCCATTTCTGTTTAGAACAGCTAATCTCCCCCAAACCTGGGTCGAGGGCAAGAGGCACATCTCGCTCATCCCTCATCACACAAACAGAAAGAAGGCATGGACACCATTAACCCCTTGAACAACAGGCAGCCACAGACCCGAGGAAGGCCCAGGAAACGTGATATCTATTCCTCACTCATTCCAATGCATTATTACAGGTCACAAGAAAGCTACCAGAGAGTCCCATTTAAAGAAACTCAAGCTAGAAGTTTTTAAAGGATGAATGTTAACGTCTTTGCTCTTAAATCTGTATCATCATAGACATTAAAAAGAGGCATGTTTCTGTATTACACGCTCATGAGAAGCAGCAGGGCCCTTGTCAGAGCACTTTTTTTGTATTAAAAAAAGATCAGTCCTGGATTCGCCCATGATCACAAGCTCTCCAGCACCTCAAGGCACAGAAGTGCTAATGGGAAGAGGATGGTTCTGACCCCAGTAACTGGACATTTGCCTGGTTCGCTCTCTCGGGGTGAATAAATTCTGCCAAGTTTGGTGCCTCCCGGAAAGGCAGAACGGAGGGGTTTCAGAGACTAGTCGGGTCTTTCGGTTTCCTAAATTCTAAGAATAAATTCAAAAGAAACTATAAGCAAGGTGAAAAGACAGCCTTTCAGAACGGGAGAAAATAATAGCAAATGAAGCAACGGACAAAGAACTATTCTCAAAAATATACAAGCAACTCCTACAGCTCAACTCCAGAAAAATAAATGACCCAATCAAAAAATGGGCCAAAGAACTAAATAGACATTTCTCCAAAGAAGACATACAGATGGCTAACAAACACATGAAAAGATGCTCAACACCACTCATTATCAGAGAAATGCAAATCAAAACCACAATGAGGTACCATTTCACGCCAGTCAGAATGGCTGCGATCCAAAAGTCTACAAGCAATAAATGCTGGAGAGGGTGTGGAGAAAAGGGAACCCTCTTACACTGTTGGTGGGAATGCAAACTAGTACAGCCACTATGGAGAACAGTGTGGAGATTCCTTAAAAAACTGGATATAGAACTGCCATACGACCCAGAAATCCCACTTCTGGGCACACACACCGAGGAAACCAGATTTGAAAGAGACACGTGTACCCCAATGTTCATCACAGCACTGTTTATAGTAGCCAGGACATGGAAGCAACCTAGATGTCTATCAGCAGATGAATGGATAAGAAAGCTGTGGTACATATACACAATGGAGTATTACTCAGCCATTAAAAAGGATACATTTGAATCAGCTCTAATGAGGTGGATGAAACTGGAACCTATTATACAGAGTGAAGTAAGCCAGAAAGAAAAACACCAATACAGTATACTAACGCATATATATGGAATTTAGAAAGATGGTAACAACAACCCTGTATGCGAGACAGCAAAAGAGACACAGATGTATAGAACAGTTTTTTGGACTCTATGGGGGAGGGGGATGACTTGGGAGAATGGCATTAAAACATGTATAATATCATATAAGAATTGAATCGCCAGTCCAGGTTCGATGCAGGATACAGGAAGCTTGGGGCTGGTGCACTGGGATGACCCAGAGGGATGGTATGGGGAGGGAGGTGGGAGAGGGGTTCAGGATGGGGAACACGTGTACACCCGTGGTGGATGCATGTTGATGTATGGCAAAACCAATACAATATTGTAAAGTAAAAATAATAATAATGAAATTTTAAAATTCAAAGTTGCAAATGGACAATTCAGAGCTTACAGTCTTAAGAAATTCATAGCACCACAGGAACTCGAAGCAGTTGGCTTGGGCACGTTTGTAGGAGTCCCCACCTCCCCACAAAGGCACTGAACAGCTTCCCAGCAACAGAACAACACGGCTCACTGGTCTACCTGACAAATGTTTCTCCACCTGCCTATCCCTAGGTGTGCAGACTTTACTACAGAAGTTTGTCTTCTACCAACCAAAAGCACGAGCTGACTTTAAGTGCAATCCTTTACATGCGAACCTATTTTATTTGAAAACTGTTGGTCAGTAGCACAGAGAAGAACTGGTATCATTCACAGGCACAGGGTTGAGCAGGGCTGCATTTCATGCTGGAATTTTTTTTTTAATATTTATTTATTTGGCTGCAGTAGGTTTTAGTTGCAGCATGTGAGATCCTCAGTTGCAGCATGCGGGATCTAGTTCCGTGACCACAGATCAAACCCAGTCCCCTGCAGTGGGAGCATGGAGTTTCAGCCACTGGACCACCAAGAAGTCCCCACGCCTGCTTCAAGGTGCACTTGAAGCAAGAGGGAGCAACAGGGAAGTCTGCCCTTCCTGGGGTGGCCTGAGTCGTCCCCTCCCATTTGGGACTGCTGCTGCTACTGCTAAGTCGCTTCAGTCGTGTCCAACTCTGTGTGACCCCACAGACGGCAGCCCACCAGGCTCCCCTGTCCCTGGGATTCTCCAGGCACATTTGGGACCGCCTCTCCCTAATTTCCTCTAATAGCAAGGCTTCTCAGACTTAACATGTCTCTGAATTACCTGGAGAGTTAGTTAAAACACAAATTGCTGGTCCTCCCCCTCGCCCTGAGTCTCTTGTTTAGGAGGCCTGGGGGAGGGACCTAAAGTTGCAGATCTAATGATGATTCCTTAGAAGATGCTGCTGTGGCTGACTTGTGGACCACGCTTAGAGAACGGCTGCTCTGTGTGTATGGTAAGGGCAGAGATGGGACAGGACATACAAGGCTCCTGTGGGCACTATTGTCTTCTTTTCTCCCTCAATGACAGCCGTAAGGAAAGCATTACATAAGGGGAAGACCCGCGGCTTCCCACTTAGGAGAGTAAGTGAAGTGACAATCTGAAGCAAGGGATGTTGAGATCAGATGTGTACATAGTTGTTAATGTTGAAATGTAATGGCATGGAGATGATGGAATCCCTTCATCAGGAAGTTATGAAGACTAGAGGAGCTTTTGGTTTCAATATTGTGATTTAAACTGAAGATGGGACTGAGGGGGTGGTAGACCAATCCCTCCCCATCCCATGACAGGTGAAGTTTTTCCTTTCCTACCAGCCTAGCTACACCAGATTAAAGAGCCTCTGGATAAAGCATGAAACCTTAATTCTAAACTCCATTTTTGTTTTAAGAAGTAATCCAGTTATGGATAGACTAAGTGGAAAATAATTTCATTAAGATGTAAAATATTTAGAGTGGTTCAACTCCAAGAAAGAAAAAGATAATTGGGGAAAGTCCTTGGTATCCATGGATTTATTGACTCCAGGACCCACTTTGGATACCCAAATCCTCCGATGCTCAAGTCCCTTATATAAAATAGCACAGTATTTGCAAATAATTTGTGTACATCCTCCTGGATACTTAAATCATCTCTAGCTTCCCTGGTGACTCAGACAGTAAAGAATCTGCCTGTGATGTGGGAGACCCGGGTTCAATCCCTGGGTCGGGAAGATCCCCTGGAGAAGGAAATGGCAAGCCACTCCAGTATTCTTGCCCGGAGAATCCCACCGGCACAGTATGGGGGGCCACAAAGAGTTGGACATGACTGACACACTTCACTTTCCAGGGTGCTTACACCTGATACAATGTAAATGGTACGTGAAATCGCAATAGTGAAGCGAAAGTTGCTCACTCATGTCCAACTCTTTGCCACCCCATGGACTATACAGTCCATGGAATTCTCCAGGCCAGAATACTGGAGTAGGTAGCCTTTCCCTTCTCCAGGAGATCTTCCCAACCCAGCGATCAAACCCAGGTCTCCCGCACTGCAGGAGGATTCTTTACCATCTGAGTCACAAGGGAGGCCCCAAATTGTAATAAATACAACGTAAATGATATAGAAATAGTTGCTGGCATGGCAAATTCAAGTTTTGGGAATTTTCTTAGTTTTTTTCCCCCAGATATTTTGGATCTGAGCTTGGTTGATTCTATGGATTCAGAACCTGGGGACACAGAGGGCCAACTGTACTAAAAATCCTGTATAGGCCACTGTGAAATCCTCCCTTTATTAAAACCACTTTCTTTTCTACTTGTCAGGCCCAGAAGAAGTATGTATTCCTTAGAATCACAGAAAACATCCAGCCAGTAGAATCCATTTGCACAACCACAAAAGCCATACACTTACAAGTCAAAAATCTAGGGAAGAAGTTACAACCCACACCTGAGCATAGTCACTCAGGTGTGCACATTTTCAGGATAAGAATGCAAAGGATTACAAAGATGTCTGTCCACAAGGAAATCAGCTGGTTAGCAATCCTAGAAACGGAAACAAGTGGGTATAACTTGCACTGGGTTGGCCAAGAAGTTCATTCAAAACCCAAACGAGTTTCCTGGCCAATCCAATAGGTGGCCTAATCTTGCTGTAATCGGGAAGAACCTTTTGTTTTCTATTACGAGGTAATCACTAAAGGGATGTTGCCTATGAACTTAAATTTATACACAAGGACCCAACTCTGGGTCTCTGCCTCCCAGGTAATGACCCTTATGCTGAAATATCTGTTTCTGTTGGTCCTAAGTCGCTTCAGTCATGTCCGACTCTCTGCAAACCAGGCTCCTCTGCCCATGGGATTCTCCAGGCAAGAATACTGAAACGGGTCGCCATTTCCTTCACAGGGGATCTTCTCCACCCAGGGATCAAACCCTCGCCTCTTACGTTTCCTGTACTGGTGGGTGAGTAACTTTACCACTAGCCCCACCTGGGGAGCCTGTTTAGCCTACCAGGCCCGCCTGTGAATGACTGCAGGCAGAAGAAATGAACACATGCCCCTGGAGACAGACGGGAACCAGGCAATGTTTGACTTTAGTCTACAAGAAGCCTAAATTCTAACTCAGGCAAGCTGGTTCTTTGGGGCATGAGCTCACCATTGTCTTCATGGGCTGGCTTTCTGAATAAAGTCATCACTCCTTGCCCCAACAGCTCATCTCCCAATTATTGGCCTGTTGTGCAGCGAGCAGTACAAGCTGAGACTCCGCCACGTTGCTAAGAAGTGGCCACTACAAGAGACATCAGTGTCACCGAGCTGGGTGGGATAGCTATGCCTCTGTCACCATCCGGTGAAGCTCCTGCTCCCCCGATGAGAGAGGAAGTCTGCACAGGGGGGTGGGGGGAGCTCCAGGGAGCGGCACTGGCCTCCTGCCCCCGGGCCTCTGGAGCTTGGCACCAGACAGTTAACTGGACGTGTTGAGCAGGCTTTGCAGAAAATCTGTTGGATGCTAATCTCCTAAAAAGCGTCCAGCCGCATTGCTGACCCCACATCTCGGAACGCGGCAGCGCTCACATGTGGGAGCTCACATTCTTTCCAAGTGGACACTTCACACTCGAGCAGTAATGAGGCGCGATGTGGCTGGAGTCATGTGTCGTTCCAACCGGAGATAAACAGACCCAAATGTGCTGTCCACGCTGACCCCGCTCAGTGTGGGAAGCCTCGCTTGGGACATTTTTCACATCGCAAAGTATTTAAGATTTTAATGGCCCTGTGACTACTGTGCTAGAATATTTTATGATCTCTGACCCTCAAAATGCTCTTCGTGGGGTTTATTTTGCCTTACATGGTTCAACAAGAGCTCTTCTAAAACAGAAAAGCTCTTGAACCAAATATTGACCCTGTTTACACTTCCCTGGTCGTCCTGAAATACGTGCTCCTCGCTTCCGTTCACTCCTCCTCCCTGAGTCCCCCACAGAACTCGGAGGGGCTTAGATGCGCTCTCCTTCCAGACTGTCTGATGCTTCTACACAATTAAAATTCCATCCATCCTGAACCGTCACAAGAAGATAACAGGACAGACACGGTTCTTGAACCTAGCAGAGAACCACAAAGAACAGCAGCATCTCAGCGTCTCAACTTAAAAAGATACACATCACGCTACTTCTTAAGATGACGGCAACCAAACTAAAAAATAGTGCTGACTGGCTCCAGACCATCTCACATAGCTGCATGTCAGCGTGTAGCTTTGTAATCCAAAAGGTAACGTTTCTGAGCTCCACATCACACACAGCGTTGACGAAGAGCTCAGGGGCGACTCTTGCTCCACTGCCCGGATGCCAGATGAAATGACCCAAGTGGTTCTGTGCTGCAGGACGGGCTCAGGCAGCTGAAAAATGTATGCCAGGTTTGTTTGTTTTCCATGCCATCAATCGCATCTTGGATTGGATGAAATATGGTAATCCACCATGTACTACCGAATCAAGATAATTACATTTTATCCTCCTGAAATGAGGGTTCTGAGCTCAAGGACCACATGGTATCCCTTTTTGTATTCCAGGGTAAGCACACTTCCTGACATGCAAAGTTGGTAGCACCACAATGGACCTAAAATGATTAGAAAAACGTGCAGGAAACAATAAGGAGTTCACTCGAGTGAGAGCTGAGGGACCTACTCGGAACATTAGAAGAGATGGGAAGGTCCTCAGCTACCCTTCAGTCCAGTAGTCACGTACAGATGCGAGAGACGGACCATAAAGAAGGGTGAGCACTGAAGAATTGATGCTTTTGAACTGTGATGCTGGAGAAGACTCTTGAGAGTCCCTTGGACTGCAAGGAGATCCAACCAGTCCATTCTGAAGGAGATCGGTCCTGAATATTTATTGGAAGGAATGATGCTGAAGCTCCAATACTAATACTTTGGCCACCTGTTGCAAAGAGCCAATTCCCCAGAAAAGACTGAAGGCAAAAGGAGAAGAGGGTGGCAGAGGATGAGATGGTTGGATGGCGTCACCGACTCAATGGACATGAATCTGAGCAACTCTGGGAGAGACTGAAGGGCAGGGAAGCCTGGTGTGCCGCAGTCCATGGGATGGCAAAGAGTCGGACACTACTGAGCAACAACAATCCTTCATTTCTCTCCTCACATGGAGGGACCAGCCCTAGCCAACCCCATCCAGAGACTGCTCTTTTCCTATTCAGCCCTGTCTATGTTTCTTTCCTAGCATCCTGCAGAGCTTGAGTGGTTATTTACATCCAGTTGACTTCTTTCTGGGTTGTTTCCCTTTGGGAAATGAGAGGTTCGTCAGTGGAGGCACCAGGTCTCTCCTTCTCCCCGGCTGTGTCCCAGCCCCTGGCAGTGTCTAGCGTGAAGCAGGCACTCAGCACAGACCCGCTGGTGCCTAACCGGCTCCTCCCCTCCAGCACACGCGCTCTGAGCCAGGAGGCCACATGGGCCGCAGATCAACTCATCTCAGCATCTGGAAAAAGGGTGTTGGCTCAGAATGTCCCTCTGGGATGAAGAAACCATGGTGATGCTTCAAGGGCAGAAGGCCATGCAGAGAAAAAGTCTCAGTCCATTCAAGGGCACCGCCATGGCCCTCTCCTTTGAGTGACCTGCTCAGAAGATGCCCATGCCGTCAATGGCTGCACCTTCCCCAGGCTTCGCTGATGGCTTAGATGATAAAGAGTCTGCCTGCAATGCAGGAGATCCAGGTTCGATCCCTGGGTCAGGAAGATCCCCTGGAAGGAGAGGGTGGTGGTAGTGTCCTCAAATGGACTTAGACTTCTCTGGACAATTTTCTGCCCTTGAAGCATCCTGCCCTTCCCCTTCGCTCCTGCCCCCCGATGAAAAGTCTAATTCAAGCTTATCAAATAATAATGTTCTAACTCAGTCATGCTTCAAATTCAAGGTCACACTGAACTCTGTGTCCAATCCATTCATTCTGACCACTGTATGGAAAGCCCCTGACTCGTGACTATGCTAACCCCTGGAAACCAGAGTTCAAAAGAGATGAGCTCTCAGGCCATCACTGGGGGCTTCCCTGGTGACTCAGATAGTAAAGAATCTGCCTGCAATCTGGGAGACCTGGGTTCGATCCCCACTTTGGGAGGATCTCCTGGAGAAGGGAATAGCAACCCACTCCAGTGTTCTTGCCTGGAGAATCCCACGGACGGAGGAGCCTGGCGGGCTACAGTCCATGGGGTCGCAAACGAAGTCAGACATAACTCAGCGACTCACAGGACTGTCATTAGTCTCTGAATGACACTCCATTATACAAATCAACAGCCTGCAGGAGGACAGAGACACATTTGTGTAATCCGCCCCTGCAGGGCTGGTGCCAGGAACACAGAGGGACTCAGTATTCATCGACCCAGTGAAGGAAAACTTCCCATAGGACACTCCTCACTGCACTCAGTCAATCACAGTTTTCTTTGAAATCCCAAATATCTGTAACCCAGAGGGCTTCTCTCTTCCTAACTGACCATAATAAGAGATAAGCTGAATTAGGTGAATGAACTGGCTCACATAAGGTTCTCATTCAAGCCGAAGGTCTCGCAAGCTGTCCACCAAATGCCTTCTTAATGGCCTGCTGGCAAGCTCTCTGTGTCCAGGAAGCTGATCTGGAATTTGCCCTCTGGATCCCTGTCTGCTTAAGGATACCCTGTATCTACCCCCTGACAGAAAGGGCTTCCTCCAGCCCTTAGGCCAGCACACATGTCACCCTGACCCAGATCAAGCTGATCCTACCCATTGGGGTTCTACAACCATCTGCACCCCGTCATGCAAAGCTGCTGCTGCTCCTGCCGCCCCACCCCCTATGTCTCCTTCAGAGACCACTCTTAGGAGAGGCCCCCCCAGGGCCCACTCGGGCGGAGACCCTGTGGTGATCCAGAAGGTGTCTGTGCCCCTGCTATGCTCTGCAAGCCCTGAGCTCTCACCGGCCCCAGGTTGGCACACCTCTCTCCCCAGCTCAGGCGGAAAAGCCTAGAGAAGGCGCTTCCCCTGACACTGCTCTATTCTCTGGACAGGCCTCCTTTGCCCCTGAGCTACCACGTGAGTCACCTGAGATCCTCCGGGATGCCAAGCCCGTGGGCGAAGCATGACTTGGCAGCATCCATTGTCCCGGGCCTCCCATCCAACCACTGCCGATCCTGGAGCTCCACGCTGGCCAGAAGGAAATGATTTCCTGTTCACCTGGATCTGCTCTTAAGGCTGCATTCAGCCTCAGCCTGGCCGAGCCCAGCCCGAGCGTCAGAGCCCACAGGTGCCTCTCTCTCGAGTTTCGCAGTGCGTCACAGCTCCACGATGGAGACCCGGACTGAGGTCCAACGGTACCAGGCGATGCCAAGAAAACAGAGGACTGTCTCCCAGAAAACAATCAACAACACAGTCTGGGAACTCGGCAAGAAAGTTTCTGAGAGGACAGGGTTTGAGTTCATAAATGCTCTATTGAAAAAGTTAAGGCTCAGCCACCAGGATGAAGCAATCCCACTCATTCGCACAGGAGGAATCATCCATTTGGAAATGTTTTTTCCCTCATCTCTGCCTTCGTTACTGCATCCTGGAAGGGAGAAACAGTTCTACTTCCAAATTAAGTGAACAAACGAGAACAATCTCAATTCTTCAAGTCTCCCTCCGACGTGAAGCGAGCTGATGCTTTCCCCTAAAGCTGACAAAGAAAAGGTTGGGCGGGACCAGCGCAACTGACTGGCGTCCAGGTCAAAGTCCAGGATGTGTGGCCCAGCTTTGTTTTGCTTTATGGCCACAACGTGAATACCCACCCCTGACTAGTTCAGGCAAAGACTCACTAGCACTGGAACGTATGCACTGACTATAATTCTTTAATGAAGTGTTATTGGCAGTAATCCCACTCCTAGGCATATATCTGGAGAAAACTAATTCAAAAAGACTTAAGCACCAAATGTTCACAGCAGCACCGTTTACAACAGCCGGGACATGGAAGCAATGTCCTAAAGGTCCATCAACAGAGGACTGGATAAAGAAGATGTGGTACATACATACAGTGGAATACTACTCGGCCGTAAACAAAGAATGAAATCATGCCATTTGCAGCAACATGAAGGACCTAGAGATCGTCACAGTAAGTGAAGTGAAGTCAGAGAAAGAGGAACATCTGGTATCACTTATACGTGGAATCTACAGTATGATACAAGTGAACTTATTCACAAAACAAAAACAGACTCCCACACACAGTAAACAAACGGACGGTTATCAAAGGGAAGGACGTCCACGCGTGTGCTCCGTCGTGTCTGATTCTCTGTGACCACAGGGACTGCATGTACGCCCCCAGGTTGCTCTGTCCACGGGATTTCCCGGGCAAGAATCCTGGAGTGGGTTGCCATTTCCTGCTCCAGGGGATCTTCCTGACCCAGGGATCAAATCCGCATGTCTTGTATCTACTGCACTGGGAGACTTTACAACTGGTGCCACTTGGGAAACCCAAGGGGAAGCGGGGTGGGGGGTAAATTAGGAGTTGGGGGCTACGTGTACACACTACTTTATATAGAATGAACAATCCGCAGGGACCTTCTGTATAGCACGGGTAACTATACTCGGCATTTTGTGATAACCTATAAGGGAAAAGAATCTGAAAAACAGTAGTATATACTTAGGTACGTATGTATGTCCTCAATGTCTTATAATAACCTGTAGTGGAGAGGTATCTGAAAAATGTGTGTGTATGTGTGTGGCTGAAATGCTTTGCTGTTTACCTGAAATTAACACAGCCTTGTAAATCAACAATGTTTCAATACATTTTTTAAATGTGAAGTATTGTTGAATCAATTGGCTTGAAAAATAGTCATTCCAATAAATACTTCCACAATGCTCATAAACATGGAAGTAAAATGGTCAATAAAAGGAACCCCAGAATGGCTGAAAGTGAAAGTCGCTCAGTCGTGCCCGACTCTTTGTGACCCCATGGACTGTCCATGGAATTCTCCAGGCCAGAATACTGGAGTGGGTAGACTTTGCCTTCTCCAGGGGATCTCCCCCACCCAGGGATCGAACCCAGGTCTCCCACGTTGCAGGCAGATTCTTTACCAGCTGAGCCTCAAGAGAAGCCCTCAGAATCAGTAAATAAACATATAAACTCAGTCCCTAAGGGGAAACAAAATTCTTTGGGTAGTAGGAGAGCTACCACTGAAATCCTGGAGCTTCGTAAGAACAGAACCCAGAAGTGCCACCATCCAGATCTGGTTTAAGGCCCAGATTTCCAGAACTGTGGAGCGAGAGGGGAGGAACAAAGGAAGAGCAGCTTCAGGAGGTAAACGTTAGCAGATTCTGTGAGACAAAACGGCTCAAAGGCAAAAGCCAACATGTGGGCAACGTGTGCGTGCCAATATTTTATGGACATTAATGATTAACTGCAAAGTTTTCCACTGGAACTACTGGACCTCACGAGACAATTTTAAGTCTGCATGTAAGAGCTCTCTCCCTAAGAGTCCAAAGAATGTTCATATTTATCATCTCATTTGTCTCTGCTGCTTACTGTGAGGCAGGATCAGGATTGTCTCGTTTTACAGCCTTGACAGCAGATAAAGTCTAGTGCGCACGTGACGTGTGTGGAGGGGCTCACAAGAGGACAGAGCATGCCAGAGAGTAAGGAAGCTGCTTTTAGATAAAACCCATGTGCATGCGTGTGTGTGCGCGTACACACACACACACACACCCCTTCCTTTATCATGATAGCATTTGCCTCTTTGGGATAAGAGAAGACACACTGATAAAGATGATACGAACAAGACACAAACTCAAAAAGCATGGGTCCCTGAACCTCAATTCAGGACTTCATTCATTTGGCACGTTTCCTTTCTTGATGGCACCTGACCTACCGACGTCTGCATTTATCCATAAGCAATGGGTTTCCCCTAAACAAGTGGAAAAATGTTCCCTATCAAGTGAACAGGCTCAGCTGCTAGTGAAGGCGGGGATTAACATCAGAGCTTTCAAGGTTTAAAGATGCTCAGATTTTAAGCCCTGTAGACATTTCTTTTTTAAACAAACTAAAATACAGGGGGAATATAGGTTTTGGCTGGGGCTGTTGTCAACTCTGGGGGACTTCCCAGGTGGCACAGAGGTAAAGAATCTGCCTGCCAAGGCAAAAGATGCAGGTTCAATCCCTGGGTTGCAAAGATCCTCTGGAGAAGAATACTACAGTATCCTTGCCTCAGAAATCCCACGGACAGGAGAACCTGGTGGGCTGAAGTCCACGGGGTCACAAAGAGCTGGACATGACAGAGCACAGGGGAGCTGTCAACTCTAAATCAGGACTGTGTATTTACAAAGCTGAGCTGATTGACTGATATGCTTAACTAGCCCATTATCCGTTCCTCCGGATATTTCAAGTAACAGCCCTGCGCTTATCTGGTGTTGGCACTGTAAGAGACCTTTTCATTTTGGTCTCTCTTCCTTATTTATAGTGAAAATCTGAGGCCCATTGTGCAACTTGCACAATGACACTCAGTTGGCATCAAATAACCTTTCTCTGAAATAAAAATACATATATACTAATTTTTTTCTCTTCAATAACTCCAGTAGGCCTCCCCCAGGCTAACCCAATTTACTGGCAGTGTTCAGAATTCGACTTCATACACGAATATTGATTTAGCATCCAGCCCTGACCCCTGCTTTGACTGGCGGGGCTTCAGTGACCACTAAAAATCCACAATGTAAATAACCCTTGAAATGGATAATTGCAAACCGAGTGCAGTAATTTTAACAAATTAGCTTGGCACTCGGGCCCCCCAGATGAGGTTATCCTGTTGAATAAGTGGTTCTCTCCTCTCTGCCTCCTTTGGAGATGCTGCCAGATTCTACCATCTGAACCCAGGAATTCGCAGTAGCCAAAGATTTCATGCTCTGTGTTGGAAAGTTCGAGTAAGCTTGTTACTCTGAGGCTACTGACCAATTACAATCAGTCCGTGAGGTGGTGAGAGCGCATGAGTGAGGTCAAGAGGTAATAATTAAAGATGATGTAATGAGATGATCCAACCTCCCCCGGCTGCCAGAAGGCCCGGCGGTGACCACGCTCCTGCTCTTCCTGCATCACTCTGGCGTCTGGCCATGGAATCTGCGAAATAAAACCCCCTCTAATCCGAGCTGGGGTTTCTCTGGTTCCCGAGTCGAGGCTAGTCACTGTTAAGTCTGAATGTAAGAGGATTACTTTACGGGTCATCTTCCTCAGGCTACACGCAGCACAGGGATTGAGGATGATTTACAAACATTTCACATCAGCAGGTGTCTGGTTTGTCGGCCCCTGACCCCGAGTCCTGTGGGTGGAACAGGTCTGTGCACAAGTGTAGATGGGACAGCTGAGCCTCACCCTCAAGATGAACAGGCCTGATGAGATGCCGCTGTCTGGGACACAGACCTGGGAACACGTGGAACACAAGCAGCACACTAGTGCGGATGGATGCTGCGCCCAGCGGTGATCCAGCTATCTGATGAAACACCAGGAGGGAACTGGACTGGGTGGTGGCCGTCCGGCACCAGCTCTAAGAGCCTGCGTGACTGGGAACAGGCACTTGTCCTTCTATCTCAGGTCTGTGCCCGTAAGGCAAAGACGATGACCAAGATCACCTCTGCCACAGACTGAATGCTCTGTCTCCCCGCCTCCAAGTTCATACGTTGGCATTCTAACCCTGATTTGATGTGATGCTATTGGGAGTGGGGGCCTTTAGGAAGTGCTTAGGGCACAGAGGTGGAGCGCTCTTGAATAGAATCAGTGCCCTTTGGAGAGACTCCAGAGAGCGTCTGTGCTCCTTGCATCACATGTGTGTTGCGTGTGTGTGTCAGTCGTTCAGTCATATGCAACTCCTTGTGACCCCACAGACTGTAGCCTGCCAGGCTCCTCTGTCCATGGGATTCTCCAGGCAAGAACACTGGAGTGGGTTGCAATGCCCTTCTCCAGAGGATCTTCCCAACCCAGGGATCGAACGTGGGTTTCCCACATTGCAGGCAGATTCTTTACCATCTGAGCCACCACAGGACCCAGGACACAGGGCAAGCTGTGCCCATGCCTGGTGAGGAAGCAGATGCTCACAAACACCAGACCTGTCATTGCCTCGATCTGAGACTTCCCAGCCTCGAGGACTCTGGGGAACAAGTGTCTGCTGTTGACAAGCCATCCAGTCTATGATATTCCGTTCTAGCCACCCTGACAACTAAGATGGTCTCTGTGGTTCCTGCTAAGCCCAGGGTCCTCAGCTCTCTGGTCTTGCATCCAGTTTGAAACATATGACTCATGGCAAGAAGCTTATCTGGCCTACAAGTAGCCCTTGGCCCTTAGTAACTTATTGACCAGAGACATATTAACACATCTTTTGTTACCTGAACATTGTGGACTGGAAACATTTCAATATTCACTTACAAAACAGATCACCGGCCACAGGCATTTGTTTCTGCAAACCACCCCCTGGGTCAATAATGTGTTAAAATATAAGAAGGCTGATGGACTCCACAGAGATAAAGGGACTCCATCCATTTATGTCCGTATATCAAATACAGGGCGACTGTCGTATTAAATCCCAGACTTGGTCTCCTTAGTGCTTCACTCACCCGAGCAAGTCAGCTGATTAAGAAACCAAGATTACATAACGAGAGAGCTTCTAGAGGCATATTTAGCTTGAGGGAAAGGATGACAGAAGCATGAGGCTCATATCACAACTGCAGGTAGAAGTCGCCCCACCCAAGGAGAAGGACGGACTGACACGTCTGATCTCTTTAACTGCTAGTTTCCGCACTTCTCTCAAAACACCATAATGGAAGAAATTATCATAGAAAAGTTCACTTAGTAAAAAAGAAATACGCGTGAAACAAAAAAAGTCGAATGTGTAAAATCATTTCTCTTTCACCTTGGGGCCCTCAAAAGCTTGCGTCAATCCGCTGTTCTGCTGCTGTTAGTAATAAAGCTGAACTCTGAGAGATGAACCAAGTGATCTCTTGGCCCACGGAACTTACTACTCATGCAGTTTGTTCTCCAGGCAAGAGATTTACAGACCCAGCGAGAAAAATAAATCAAAGGCACGCCTGTGAATAATGTCCAACGAGAACAGTGGTGTGATGACATGTCGCCATTTGAAGTTTGATGGCTTACTGCCCCCTCTCAACACCCACTCTTGTGTCTCACCTAGAACACAATTTCACATTGGAATAATTTATAAGCATCAATTTGCCAAGGTCGATTGCTAACCTTCACTTTTCACGTGATGAATTTGTAGGTGCTTATTAGGATTAAAATACATCACCTCTCAGAATATTAGTTCTTTGGCTGTAGATGCCAAGGAAAGTTGAAGCAACTATACACTTCATTGCTTAGGGTTTGTAACAGCCCGTGTTTTGTGTGGTGGATGGAAGGGTGGGGGGGGCTGCCTTGCTAGATTTATTTTGGAGCCTGAGGACTTAGGGGCACATGAAATAGAGCACACGCTTAAAAATAAGCACCACCTGAAATTTCCAGTGTGTCATCTCCACAAAGAGTCTGATGATGTATACTTGCTGTAGTTACTGCAAAGTTTCCTACTGCTTTACCAAATTCTCATTATTGCATTTGTCAGGCTGTGATGAAACACACCACAAACACTCAGTACTTTAAGGAGACACTGAAGTCCAGACTCTTATAAGTTAAATCGAAAAATAAAAATAAATACCAACCCACAGGACCAAAAGCACAAGCCAGGGTTCTGCATGTGCACCTCAGACTGTGCGAATATCTGAGAAAGAAAACCAATTATCCAGGAAGATTCGGATAGCTATGGCTTGAGAATCAGAAGCCTTCATGAACAAAATTTAAAGGCTGGATTCAACTGTGAATCCAGCAACTTTTGTTAAAAAACAGCCTGCCATTAATTTCTTTACGGAGTAAATACTGCATGAAATAGAACTAAAATTCCACTATGTATTGAGTATACTAAAAGTAACGCAGGGGGAAAAAAAATGACATTGTTTTATAAGTATGACATTTTCTGGCAAAATAGAAACTTCTTGCTATGATTTCCAGGCCTCATAAAAGACATTTGACACATACGGATAATTTTATCTTTTTCTAAACAGATTGTCCATAATATTAATATAATGGAAAAGAACTGAGGAGAGATTAGCTAAGACATTCTGGCGTCAAGACAAAGCCCAGACAAAGCTCATATTGCTACACACGAGGAAGGGGGAGAGGTCCATTAACACGCCTTCATAAGACGTGGGGAACCAGGTGAAAGTAACGTACTGTTTTTCCACCGAGGCAGGAGGACCTCGCCTGCAACAGAAGCCAGGCCTCCCCAGCTGTGACGGCTGCGGTCTGGCTCCATCCCTCCCTCTGGTCACGGGTGAGATGCCCCTGGCAACCCCGATGGCCCTCCCTGTCTTCTTTCAAGACCTCTCTATAGGGTGTGACGTTACTGACCCCACCCGCCGCCGCCCTCCTCCCTGATGCTTTCTTATTTTTGGCTGCCCTGGGTCTCCTCTGCCACTCAGGCTTTTCTCCAGCTGCAGGGAACAGGGGCTACTCTTGAGTTGTGTTGCCTGGGCGTCTCATTGCGGGGGCTTCTCTTGCTGTGGAGTTCGGGCTCTAGGGCACGCAGGCTTCCATAGTTGTGGCTCCTGGGCTCCAGAGCACAGGCTCAACAGTTGGAGCCCAGGGCCTTAGTGGCTCCAAGGGATGTGAGATCTTCCTGGAGCAGGGATCAAACACACGTCCCCTGCATTAGCAGGCAGACTCTTATCCCCTGAATGCTTTCAGATGTCATGCGTTTCCGATTTTGTTCAGCCTCCTTCCCAGGGTTGTCCTCTCCCACTTGCATCTTCCCTGGGAACCACTTCATCTTCACCCTGGGGACTCTCCCTGGACAACTGGGTCCACCCCACAGTTAACCATAGCTCCACGCAGTAGGCTCCAGATCCTACACTTCAAGTCTTGACCTGTGTGAATTACAGATTTGATTCCAACTGCCTGCTTAACATTCCCCATGGGGACCTCCAACTCAGCGCATCTCCAAATGAACTCATCTTTTTTCCTCCCAAACCCACTTGTTTCTCCTTATGAGGGTTAATTGTATGGGCCACCTTGACCAGTCATGGAATGCCCAGATAAGACACTCCTCCTGGGTGTATCTGCTAGCATTTCTGGATAAGACAAACATTTGAATTGGTAGAATGAGCCCAGGAGATGGTCCTTCCAATGAGGATGGGCATCGTCTAATCTGCTGAGGGTCTGAGCAGAGGAGCATGTGGAGGAAGGCGGATCCTGCCCCTCTTCTCCTGTATCGTTGCTTCAGTTGAGACATCTCATCTTCTCCTGCCCTTGAATGGGATTTGTTCCACTGACTCCTGGTTCTCAGGCCTTTGGATTCAAGACTGAATCACACCTGTAGCTTCCTGGGTTTTCAGCTCGTAGACCCCAGGACTTTTCCATCTCACACACATATGAGCCTATTCCTCATAACAAATATCTCAGTCAGTTCAGTTGCTCAGTGATGTCCAACTCTTTGCAACCCCATGGACTGCAGCATGCCAGGCCTCCCTGTCCATCACCAACTCCTGGAGTTTACCCAAACTCATGTCCATTGAGTCTGTGATGCCATCCAACCATCTCATTCTCTGTCGTCCCCTTCTCCTTCTGCCTTGAATCTTTCCCAGCATCAGGGTCTTTTCCAATGAGTCAACTCTTCACATGAGGTGGCCAAGGCATTGGAGTTTCAGCTTCAGCATCAGTCCTTCCAATGAATATTCAGGATTGATTTCCTTTAGGATGGACTGGTTGGATCTCCTTTCACTCCAAGGGACTCTCAAGAGTCTTCTCCAACACCACAGTTCAAAAGCATCAATTCTTCAGCACTCAGCTTTCTTTATAGTCCAACTCTCACATCCATACATGACCACTGGAAAAACCATAGCTTTGACTAGATGGACCTTTGTTGGCAAAGTAATGTCTCTGCTTTTTATATACAAATGCATAATATATTGAAGTCTTCAGTAAAGAACCTGCCTGCCAACACAGGAGATGAAGGTTTGACCCCTGGGTCCAGAAGACTCCCTGGAGGAGGGCATGGCAACCCACTCCGGTATTCTTGCCTGGAGAATCCCATGGACAGAGAAGTCTGGCAGCCTATAGTCCATGGGGTTGCAAAGAGTTGGACACGACTAAAGTGACCTAACACACACACACATAATATACTGATGTATAATTTTAACATGTAAACATATAACATGTGAACTTATATAAATATATAGACCCAGGTTATATTCTACCAGTTCTGTTTCTCTGGAGAACGCTGACCATCACAAGCTCAGCCTCTACCTCATTTTAGAGGCATCACCTCCACCCACACACCCGAGGCAGGCGTCTGGCATCATGTCCAACACCCGCCTCCCTCCCCGCCCTTTCCCCTTTCCGATCAGTGCTCATCGCGCCAGTGTGGCTTCCCTGGTGTCCTCAGAACTCGTCTCCTGCTCTCCGCCTGCAATGTCACTACCCCTGCCCCCATCTCATCTCTGTGCTTCCCAAGGTCATCCTATGCCATGAAGCCTCTATCCCTGCCACACAGCAGTGCGCCTGGTCATGTCAGTCCTGATTAAACTCCTTCGATGGCTCATCACCGCCTCCAGGGCTGGATCAAGGCAGCTTCATGACAAACTGGCCCTCTGGGGGCAGGACCCTGCCTCCCCGTACCCCCTGGAGAGCAGGTTATCTTACACCCCGCAGTCTTACTATTCCACCCCGTCACCAGCCAGCACATCCTCCAGATGGCCTTCCCGGGCCAGCTCCTCCTTCCTTAGGACCCGACTCTGCCCTCAGGCTTATCTGATCAGTTGAAGGCCTTGAGAGCAGACACAGGTTTCCTAGGTGATAAGAAACTCTGCCTCAAGACCACCGAAGCAACTCCCACCTGAGAGTGCAACCTGTCGGCCGCTCTGCAGACTTGGAACTTTCAGCTCCCACCAGTGGGTGAGGCATCACACAGGGAAAGTCATTAACATCCGTCCGTCCATCTGTCCTCTTGGTCCTGCTTCTCTGACCGACAGAGGAGCCTAACCTGTCCTTGGGAGGTCAAGGAAGTCTGCCAGGGGACTGACTTTTAAATGAGAAGCAGGGACTTCGCTGGATGTCCAGTGGGCAGGACTCTGCTCCCAATGCAGGGGGCCCAGGCTCCATCCCTGATCAGGGAATTAGGTCCCACAAGCCGCAACTAGGAGCTTGCATGCTGCAACTAAAGGTCCCACAACTGAGACCCCGGCACAGCCAAACAAATATTTTTAAAAGAAAAATAAGTTGCCACTGAAAAAGTACACACACTTTACAAAATGGGATGGAGGGTCGGGAAGGATAAAAAGTGGGCAGACATGAAATAGACTAAGAAGGTAAAACCGATAGGACCTGGCAACTGAAATGGGCAGGAGCAGGGTGAGAGAAGGCAAAGAGTTAAGGTAATGCCCCTCTTTGCTGGTAGAGGAAGCTGAGTGTCTGGCGACGTCCTTCACTGGACAGGGAACTCAGGAGTGGCAGGCCTGGGGGACAGAATGAAGTAAGTTCCTACATGTTGACTTTGAGGGCTCTGGGACTTTGGAGGGGTGATGTTCAGGCAATCAAGAGGGTCTGGGGAGAAAGAGAGAGAGAGAATTCTGGGTCAGGAATATAGACTTGACATGGGCTCGGGACACTCAAAGCCCCAGGAGAAGGTGAGGCTGCCATGGAGAGCAAGAAGGACGTGGAGAAGGATACGGAGGGCTGAGAGCAGAGCCCAGGGAACTCAAATCACGGAAGAGGGCTGGAAAGACAACAGAGGGGACGGGGGGCCAGGAAGGCAGAGGGCAGACTGCGACTGGACATCACAGAGCCAGGGGAAGACCACGCTTGCCACGGGAGACACATCACAGCAGCGCAGGCACCATGGAGCAGGCTCACCAGGCTGGCGGGAGCCACCGAGAACACGCAGCGGTGATGGGTCTGCTGGGAATCCTTCAGAGTCCTGCAGAGCAGCTGAGGCCAGTGAAGTGAAAACTGTGGAACAAGGTGCTCATCTATTCATGCCATGCTCTGCTAAGTCACTTCAGTCGTGTCCAACTCTGTGCAACCCCATAGACGGCAGCCCACCGGGCTCCCCCGTCCCTGGGATTCTCCAGGCAAGAACACTGGAGTGGGTTGCCATTTCCTTCTCCAATGTATGAAAGTGAAAAGTGAAAGTGAAGTCGCTCAGTCGTGTCCGACTCCCAGCGACCCCATGGACTGCAGCCCACCAGGCTCCTCCGACCATGGGACTGTCCAGGCAAGAGTACTGGAGTGGGGTGCCATTGCCTTCTCCCTATTCACACTGGGAAACTAAAAATAAAAATCTGAGTAAAGAGAAAATAAAAATTTGCCACCTCACGTGCAAAGAATGCAGCCCGCATCCTTCTGGGGGAAAGACAGACAGGGCTTCCCTGGTGGCTCAGATGGTAAAGAATCCACCTGCAATGCGAGAGATCCAGGTTCGATCCCTGGGTCGGGAAGATCCCCTGGTGAAGGGAATGGCTACCCACTCTAGTATTCTTGCCTGGAGAATCCCATGGATAGAGGAACCTGTCGGGCTACACTACATGGAGTCGAAAAGAGTTAGACTAACACACAGGAGAGTCAGCAGAGGGAGGGGATGCGGTGGTGGGGGGGGTGGGGGCAGGCAGGAGGAGGTGGTGCTGGCCCCGGGGGAGGTGGGGAGGCCTTCTGGGAAGGTGGGGCCCATGAGAGCATGTTTGAAAGTTCAGGGAAGGAGCCTGCAGAAAGGGCGGATTAGAACCTGCTGAGGGGAGTGAAGACGAGTGGGTTGGAGGAGACTGAAGGGCTGGCGATGGTCAACAGAAGGCATCCGAGTTCTTCCCTATGACGGGAGGCAAAGAGGAAGAGGAGCTCCTCAGAGACGATCAGAGATGCGTCGGCAGAAAACCCGCAGAAAGAGGAGTTTGGAGAAGCAGCAGCATCTTACAGATGCTGAGAGGGGAACTGGGGGGCTTTTCTCTGTTTTGACTACAAAGGCCTGAAAGACCACGGTGAACACTGACAAACTCTGCCAACACCATCCACTTGATACTCACTACTGGAGGCTAGGAAATTTCTCCATGTATTGAGGGGGCAGGAGGGAGAAGACCACGTGACAGCCGTGCACACAAAGTCCCAAGCCAGCATTCCAGCTCGTGGGCCAGGTTCAGAAACCTGGCTGAGGGAGGCAACTGGGAAAAATACAAGCACCCTCTGGAACCCAACACATCGCCCAGTGGATGGGACAAAGCGGGTGATCCCGAGTGAAGACCTGATGGACACTGAACGCTGGCAATGCTGAGCAAGCAGGAGACACGGTCCAGCCAGCAGCCCACACCCCGGGCCAGTTGGAGGGGGTAACAGCAGCGGCCCCCACGTCCAGCAGCTACTGCACACCGGCCAGGCTCAGCACAGACCCTAAAGAACCTCCTGCATCTTGAAAAGATACGAGGGTCACTGTTTAAAAGCCAGCCAGGGAGAGTCTCAGAAGAAATGCTACAAGCTGGGAAATGATGACTGGGAAACAACTTCCTTCCAGAAGGGAAGCTGTCAAGACACTTTGGAAATGGGTGTTGAAGAGCAAGTCACTGATGCCCATGACCCTCAGAGCCTCTGTCCATCCGTCCGTCCGTCCCCCCTCTAACACCATCCCCATGTTTTCCGTTTGAGGTGCATGTGAACTGCAGTCTCCCGTGTTCCACTCACCTTCGCATTTCACTACCTACTTCTAAACTTCCATCTACTGTTCAGTTAACTGTACTTCTCAGAGTATTTTTGGAGGCCCTTCTCCTTGACCTTTCTACGTAGATGGCTGCTAAGAGTCATGGGCTCTGAATCAGTCATCTCCCAATGAGGGTCCACAAATCCCTGGGGGGCGGGGGGTGACAAAGACTTCCTGGAAGGACATGAACACAGATGGATTTTAAAAGTAATGACCTTTCCAGAATCTCAGTTGCCTTATGAATTGTTTCCTAAGCCTGATTGGACCGAGACTATAGCTGGTTCTCTTCTGCTGCCTCCACTTCCTTCTCTCCCTTCCAGAATCTTAAAGCACATTGACGGGGAAAGCATCCGGGGTGCCAAATAAAAAGAGTAATTCAAGCATGCATTCCCAAGGGAGAGCCCTGGACAGAAAAGTATAGAAAACTTCGCTTTAAAACAAACAGAGATGATATAGTAAGGGTGGAGATGTCTTATTTCCATCAGATGACAAATCCACTGCAAAGCCCTTGCCTTTCCCAGCTATATATTTTAGAGTTTAAATTCAGAAGTCAGATGGTTGTTTGGAGGTACATGTTGACATGTTTATTTACACTGAAAAAAACACAGTGACTACACTTCTGATTGGCCTGCTCTGTTCTATAATGACCGGCTTTGCCACTGTTTTTTTATATTGGTGGGCAGTTTTCAAATATGCAAGTCCAGAACTTCCACATTTTGATGAAAATACATTTAAATCATACACTGTAACAAAAGACCTTTAAAACTGTTTGTGTGAATAGGGGCTTTCATTGCTGGCTGGAAAAGGTATGAAGGGGGTTCCTGGTTTCTTTGCATAAGCACAGACAGCAGCGCTAAGCCCCTGTCCATTAGGTGCCGTATACAACCTGTATATGTACACACAATAGTAGACGCTGCGTCCCTTGAAGTCACTCTTAGTATACAGAGGGTTTGAAAGATCCCCAGTACTTTATATATTATTAATACATACAAATGACGACTCTTCTTTCTCTAGCACTTCCAAGCCTCTCTGTCCAAGAACACTTGAAGATCTAAATTCAATTGATTGAGCTCCATCAAAACGCTTCTGAGGACTCCAGCCTCCTTCATGGATGTAAGAAATTTATTTTCCAAGACACACAGATGACCAATAGGCCCATGAAAAGATGTTCATCATAGCTAATCATTCAGTTCAGTCGCTCAGTCGTGTCCAACTCTTTGCAACCCCATGGACTGCAGCACACCAGGCCTTCCTGTCCATCACCAACTCCCAGAGTTTACTCAAACTGATGTCCATTGAGTTGCTGATGCCAACTAATCATTAGAGAAATGCAAATCAAAACATTGAGGTACCACGCCAGTCAGAATGGCCATCATCAAAAAGTCTACAAACACTAAACACTGGAGAGGGTGTGAAGACAAAGGAACCTTCCGACACTATTGGCAGGAATGTAAACCGATGAGGCCACTGTGGAGAACAGTATGGAAGTTCCTCAGAAAACTAAGAGAGAGCTAGAATATGATCCAGCAATCCCACTTTAGGGCATAAGGGAAGCAAAACTATAATTTGAAAACATACATGCACACAAATGTTCGCAGCAGCACCGTTAACAACAGCCAAGACACGGAAGCAACCTGAATGTCCACTGACAGATGAATGGATAAAGATGTGGTGTGTACACACACACACACACACACACGGAATACTACTCAGCCATAAAAAGAAGGAAATAATGCCATTTGCAGCAACATAGACAGACCTAGAGATTATCATCCTAAGTGAAGTGAAGTCAGACAAAGTCAAATATATGATATCACTTATACATGGACCTAAAATATGACAAATGGACATACCTATGAAACAAAAGCAGACTCACAGACATGCAGAACAGACTTATGGTTGCCAAGGGGGAGGGTTTGGGAGGGAGGATGGAAGGATTAGGGGTTTGGGATGAGCCGATACAAACTATTATATATAAGATGGATGAACAAGATCCTACTGCATGACACAGGGAACTATGCTCAGTATCCTATGATAAACTATGGCCTAAGCAGCGCCAGTGATAAAGAACCTGCCTACCAATGCAGGAGACATAACAGACAACGGTTCGACCCCTGGGTTGGGAAAATTCCCTGGAGGCGGCCATGGCAACCCACTTCAATATTCTTACCTGGAGGATCCAAAGGACAGAGAAGCCTGATAGGTTACAGCACACAGGGTCGCAAAGGGACTCAGCATGCATGCATGCACAATAAACCATGATGGAAAAGAATATGAAAAAGAATAGACACATGTATAACTGAGTATGCTGTACAGTAGAAATTAACACAACATTGGAAATCAACCACACTTCAATAAAAAATTTTTTAATAAAGGAAACGTCCTCTAGACTTGGGCAAGGACTTCCCATAACACGAGGGACTGGCCACTCTTGTAGCTAAATATTAATCCTCGGTTTCTCTTCTTTCTAACAGGTCACATTTATCACATTTATCACATGTGGTGTGAAGGAAGCTACACTTGAAACAGGCATCCAGCTTGACATAATTTTATCAAAATGGCTTTTGATTTTAAAGAAGAATCGGCATAGTGTAGTCAGCAATCCAGAAGGTGGGCAAAACCTGCCAAATACACATGTGAGCCCACCACGCAGTAAAAAGGAAGGACTCTAGAAGGGAAATGCCAGGATCCCGTGATTTATGGGATTCCGGGTAAGCACTCTCGTTATTACCATAATGAAAGTAATAAACATTCCATAGGAGTTAAGAAATACAAATTCCAGAAAAGTTCGACCAGTGTCGAATAGTTACTAAATTGAGAGTCTTCATTCCAACCCAACACACAAATATGCCAGAGTCAAATGTGGCCTTGACCCTTTCAGACAGAGCAAAGAGTGGCCAAACAGCCCGCCACGCTGAGCTAGCAGCCCCTTGCCTTGCTAACAGGGTTTCAAAGAAACAGCTCCCCAGCTCCGAGGGAGTGAGGAGTCTAGCAGATCCCTCCTAGAGCTTTTTCGCAGCCTGCAACAATTCATCTGTCAAAAGAGCACATGAATGGGAAAAATCCACCGGCCGAGCCAAGGGCTGTGTTGCAAGTGTCTCAGATTTTTGAGAGCTGGCCAAACACGCTTTTATGGATTGTTTTCACTCTCTTGGCTTTGCAGCCCCTCATCTCAAAATCCTTGATAACTATTTTAGAGGTGAGACTCCAGTTCAGACACTGACTCAACTTGGGCTCTTTTAGAGAGATCCAGGCACATTCTTCAGCACAGATGGTGGATCTGCATATGGACTGCTGGCCAAAGTACAAGTCAACACATTTTCCTTTCCCCGAGAGATGATCCATGCTTCTCGAGCTCACTGTTCAAGGACCGAGCCTCCCAAATTCCGGACTCCCGTCTCCCTCTCCAGCTTCTTCCATGGGACATCCGCCTCTCTCCCTGTCCTTTTCAGACCATCAGTGGAAAGGGAATGAGAGGAGGTTGAACTCTAACTAGTCAACTGAGCTCCACTGGGGAACAGATCACCAAATGAGGATGTCAATGCCATCACCCAGATTCGGGGTTTATCTGTGGGTCTGAATTATTCCTGTTCTTCCTACCTTGAAAGGGTCAAGGATGATTGACAGCTGGCTGCCGGTGGAGTTCCAAGTGGGACAGCCTGTCACAGTGGCAGGCCCTCAAGGAAATCCTTCCTTTGATACCCCCTGAACTCGGTCACCCACATGGGACCCTTCTACTGATGCTCAGAGTGTGCATTATAAGCTGCAAACCTCTGCTGTTCCTTCTACTTTCTGGACTGTCTCCCAAAACACTCCAGAGGGCTTGCTTGTCCCTGGGGGCTGTCTTTTCTAGGCTGATTGAACATACAGAGGTTTGGGACACATACCCCAAAATTCTAACTCACAGAAGAACAACCTGCGAAGGTGATGGCCAGCCTATAGCAACAGGTGCCGGCCAGGGGGCATGGCGTGGTGAGGAATGCGAGGGCTTCTACTAAGGAAGCACAGCCAAGGATGTGAGCTGAAAGGTTTCCGGAGGGATTTTATTTAAAAAAAAAAAAAAAAGGAAAAACAGACTGAAGAAGGGAAAAGCAGCTGTTTGGAAATAAACTGTAAAACATCTGTAGCACACGGGCAGAATTCTCCAAGCATGAGCATACAGTTTTAAAGGGCCCTCACCTTGTAACAACAGCACTCCAACCGCAGAGCAGACACCAAGGGTGACGACCCATCCTTTGAGGAGTTCCTAGTGGGCTGGGGGGAAGGTGTGGCCAGATGTGCTCTGCCGGGGGAAAGGCCAGTTTTTCCTGGCAGGCGCCCAGCACAGCTGTCCTCTACCGTGCCAGGCCCCTAGGAAGGGAAAGTTCAAAGGAAGCTGAGTAGCCCAGCAATACCGACTTATCATGGATGGAGCTTAAAGAAGCAAATATCAGGGACCTGCTCTCCTTCTACTGGGAAGCCTGAGCTTCTGCTCTGTGCGTTTTCAGGACTCTTCGGGATCCATTTATGACCAAAGGGAAAAGAAACTTTCTGCAGTTTCTTTGGCTTCATTTGCATCACTGCAATAGAATTCAGAGATTTTTTTTTTAATCAAGGTTCAAGGGTCTAAGTAGCTCAATTTATTTTTCAGTAACTAAGTTACCAGAAACTTGTAGCGTGGCTGTATTTATTTTCTAAAGGAGGCTCCAAGTTGGCAGAGGGATTCTTGGATGGACATATTTCTTCACGTTCTCTTGATCTCAGTGTGTGGAGATTCACTTAACAGCTGTTTTATGTACAAGTGTTTTTTCAGCCACGTCCTCCCCCTCCATAAACAGATTTTTTCTTTCAGGCAAGAGAAGCCTGCAAGACACAACAAAATACGCGCCTGCTCCTCACGCCTCTGCCAGCAGCAGACAGAAGAGTTTACGAAGATCGCTGTGTGGTGCGTCCCCATTTATTCCTTTCATAGCTTGAGAGGGAACTGGAGTTGAAAGGGCAAGATGCTCCCCTCCCCGCCAACCCCCAGGCTGCTCCCCGTGGATCGCTCTCGAGAAGACAAATCATAACAAACATGCTAATTCTACTAAGTGTCTGACAATTCCGAATTTCAAACACAAAGACCCCTTTTCTCATTCATTTATCAAAAAAGCTCTCAGCGAGGACTCAGACTTGTGACACATGAAGAGAAAGAAGCCAATTAAGCATCACTCTTTAAGCTCTAGCTTTGGGTTAATTACAGCAATAATTCCTGACATTTTTTGAAACAGCATTTATTTAAGAGTGCCAAACTCAGTAAGCCTGTTACCTTCTTTCCTGCTGTGGCCCCGGAGAATAGGAGACAAACCCCGTTTTTGTAAATACAGGAAGGGGATCATCACAGCCTTCTGGTATACCACCGTGCCTCTTTTTTTTTTTTAACCTTTTCTTTTGCACTGGGGTATACTCAGGTGGTATACCCAGGCCCCATCACTTCATGGCAAATAGATGGGGAAACAATGGGAACAGTGGCTGACTTTATTTTCTTGGGCTCCAAAATCACTGCAGATGGTAACTACAGCCATGAAATTAAAAGATGCTTGCCCCTTGGAAGAAAAGCTATGACCAACTTAGGCAGCATATTAAAAAGCAAAGATGTTACTTTGCTGACAAAGGTCTGTCTAGTCAAAGCTATGGTTTTTCCAGTAGTCATGTATGGATGTGAGAGTTGGACTATAAAGAAAGCTGAGCACTAAAGGATAGATGCTTTTGAACTGTGGTGTTGGAGAAGACTCTTGAGAGTCCCTTGGACTGCAAGGAGATCCAACCAGTCCATTCTAAAGGAAATTAGTCCTGGGTGTTCATTGGAAGGACTAATGCTGAAGCTCCAATACTTTGCCACCTGATGTGAAGAACTGACTCATTAGAAAAGACCTTGATGCTGGGAAAAACTGAAGGAAGGAAGAGAAGGGGATGAGAGAAGATGAGATGGTTGGATGGCATCACCAACTCAATGGACATGAGTTTGAGCAAGCTCTGGGAGTTGGTGAAGGACAGGGAAGCCTGGCGTGCTGCAGAGAGTCAGATATGACTGAGCAACTGAACTGAACTGATACCCAGGTGGCGCTGGGTATACCCACTTCCTACCCAGTGGTAAAGAACCCACCTGCTAGTACGGGAGATATAAGTGTGGGTTTGATCCCTGGGTCAGGAAGATCCCCTAGAGGAGGCCTCAGGAACCCACTGCAGTATTCTTGCGTGGAGAATCCTCATGGACAGAGGAGCCTGGTGGGCTACAGTCCACAGGGTTGCAAAGAGTCAGACACCACTGAAACGACTTAGCACGCACACACACATAGCTGGTTAACAATGTTGTGATAATTTCAGATGAACAGTGAAGGGATTCAGCCATACATATACATGTATCCATTTTCCCCCGAACTCCCTTCCCATCCAGGCTGCCACAAAACACTGAGCAGAGTTCCCGTGCTATTCAGAAGGTCCTTGTTGGTGATCCATTTTAAATATAGCAGTGTGCACAAGTCCATCCCAAACTTCCTAACTATCCCTTCCTCCCATCATTCCTCTGGGCAACCGGAAGTTCATTCTCTAAGTGTATGAGGCCACACTCTTCAACCTCAGTGGCCCTGCTCCAGCTGCCTGGAATAGGTGTCCAGGGGGGAATCTGTTTCCTCCAGAATCCATCCAAACTTTCTTGTCTCCATGACTACCCCTCTTGGTTTGCCAGCGAAGCATTAGCAATTCCTTGCTAAGTAGGTGGCAGATGACTCCAGGGACCTCCCCTTCCTGCACTGAGAAGCCCACCTCAGACCCTAATAAACACAAACCCCTTCTCCACTCCCTCAGTGCACAATGGAGCCATGGAAGGAGGAAGTGGCCGGGTGAGCGGTGATCCGAGGCAGGAGGCGGCCAGTCTCTGTGGGGACCACCTGTCCCTCCTTCCCACTAGTGCTCCTGCAAGCTCAGCGTTAGCATCTACCGAGAAGTAAGACGGTTTCTCACACTCCCTCCAAGACCAAGCTATTACACTTTCTTCTCTTCTGTGTTTGAGCTTCTCTCATGCTTGTACAAAATACCATCATTTGAAGTTCAAAGGATTTTCTAAGAAAAAGCAAATTTTGCCAAATGTGTTAATTGGTGTGTGGGAGGGGAACTCTGGAAAAAGTTATCTGGGGTATGAATTTTTAAAAATGTATCTTGGCTCAGAAAAGCTTTGTTTTGCAATGCTACTCGTGATAACAGTCTGAACATATGACTAGCACCTGATCTAAACACACACTTAGACACACACACCCCTAGACCCATTAAGGTATACTTGAAGATGGCCAATTCACTTCAAAAGAAATGGGCACTGAAGATGACTTTCATATTTCTTTTTTTAAAAAGATTTGATTTACATAATAAGCAGGGGAGATGCAAGAAGATGAGCCACATATCTAATAATGAAATGCAAAAAAAAATGTCAACAATCACAAAAGGAAACTGCAGAGGAGGAAACCACATGAATGTTAGAAATAAAGGCATCTTAAGACATGGAGAGGGAACCATAAACAAGAGAGAAAGACAACCCACAGGATGGGAGGAAATATTCATAAATTATGCAGCCAACAGGGGATTAATCTCCAAAATTTACAAACAGCTCATGTGGCTCAGTATCAAAACCATCACCCAATCAAAAAATGGGCAGGAGACCTAAATAGAGATTTTTCCAGAGAAAACATACAGATGGCCAATGGGCACATGGGAAACATGCTCAACATAGCTCATTTTTAGAGAAGTGCAAATCAGAATACAGGGAGGTATCACTTCACACCAGTCAGAATGACCATCATCAAAAGTCTACAAACAATAAATGCTAGAGAGGGTGTGGAGAAAAGGGAGCCCTCCCGCACTGCCGGTGGGAATGGAAATTAATCGGTGCGGCCATTATGGACAACAGTATGGAGGCTCCTTAAGAAATTAAAAATGATCTACTGTGAAAGTGCAAGTGTCAGTCACTCAGTCATGTCCAACTCTTTGCAACCCTATGGACTACAGCCTGCCAGGCTCCTCTGTCCATGGGATTCTCTAAGCAAGAATACTATCCATTCCCTTCACCAGGGGCTCTTTCTGACCTCGGGATTGAACCTGGGTCTCCTGCACTGCAGGCAGATTCTTTACCATCTGAGCCACCAGGGAAGCCCTAGAACAATGACATGATCCAGCAATTCTACTTCTGGGCATATATCCAGAGAAAAGCCTTGTTCAAAAGGATACATGCACCCCTGTATGGCATCACTGTTTACAACAGCCAAGAACATGAAAGCAACCTACGTGTCCACTGACAGGTAAGTGGATTAAGAACATGCGGTACAGACACACACAGTGGACTATGACTCTGTCATTAGAGAGGATGGAATGTCATCTGCAGCAACACGGATGGGCTTGGAGACCATCATACTAAGTGAAGTCAGAGAAAGACAGGTACCACATGACAAGATTTATATGGAGACCATCATACTAAGTGAAGCCAGAGAAAGACAGGTATCACATGATATGATTTATATGCAGAATCCAAAAATGGAACAAATGAGCTTAATCATAAAACAGAAACAGGCTCACAGACTTAGAGAGGAACTTACGGTCACCAGCAGGGAAGGGTCAGCGGGGGAATAGATTGGGAGTTTGGGGTTGACGTGTACACACTGCTGTATTTAAAATAAATAAAGGACCTATCCTGTATAGCACAGGGAACTCTACTTAATTGTCTGTAATAACCTAAATGGGGAAAGAATTTGAAAAACAATAGATACATGTATATATAAAACGGAATCACCTTGCTGTACACCTGAAACGAACACAACATTGTTAATCCACTGTACTTCAATATAAAATAAACATTAAAATATAAAACACAAAAAATAACATTAAACTTATGAATTATTTCTGGAATTTTCCATGTACTGTTTTCCAATGGCAGCTGACCTGGGTAACCCCACAAAGTAAACTCACAGATAAGGAGGCGGGGGCGAGGACTACTATATACTGTTTGGATTAGAAAGTTGCAAAGGGTACAGGATAAAAATACAACTGCTCACTGACATTTAAGAAACACTTATTGCCTGCTTGCTAGGTAGAAGCTATATGGGATATAAAAGAAGGACTTAGATTAATTCAAGGATTAAGGAAAACTAAGAGTGTGCAGGGTTTTCCTTGGGTTTTAAAAAGAAAAAAAGAACCAAAAATGCTCCCGGGGTGGGCGGTCGGTCTGGTACCAGTGGTGACACCCAGAGACACAGAATTAAACTGGTCACAGATGACACGGGCGGGAGCTTCTCGGCTGCCCAGAATAAGTCGTGACGAATGAGCGCCACAGCTAAGCAGAAACAGCACCGAAATAAACGGCCGGGTGTGTGCGCTATCTAGAGTCGCCTTAAGTCAAACACACGCCACCACACACGGCCCAAGAAGCGAGAGGTAGGATGAGGTGAACCAGGGCTGCAAACTGGTTTCCCAGAGGCAGCCTGTGGTCTCAGGGAGGAAAGTGCGCACGGAGCCAAGCGCTCCCTCCCCCACCCCAGACACCACAAAAAGACACAGTGGGCACCACGGAGGCCCCTCCCTGACCTCAGGTGACATCGCCCTGCTCCGTGAGCGTCCTCCCGGCTTTGGTGTCCCTGTCTCTAACACGGGGCTCCTGGCCTCGTGGGAGCACCTTGCAGAGGCAGTGGATGAGCCCACCTGAGAACACTCTGGAAAGCAAACCGCTCTCTGCACGAGTCATAGCATTTCACGGTTGTTAAGTACGCTACGCGCAAATTAAAAGCTCCTTCCAGATGAAATCCACCCAGGTGGTGATGAGTGGAGGTAGTAACTTGAGCACCCCCCAGAGGGCACCGTGGCAACCGGGCACCACGGCCAGCACACTCGAAGGCAGTGTGCACACCTGAATGCGGTGTGCTCGCTCAGATGCACTGCGCACACTTGACCATAGTGTCTGGCTGGCTGGGCGCCTGCCACACACACCTGGAGGGCTGTGACCTGCTGATCGGCCAGCGCTCGGGTCCTCTTGGTGGACTCCTTCGCGAGACCCACAGGGGTCCAGTAATTGCCAAGATCGTCTGTCCACCAGCAGCAGAGTCAGGAACTACTACCCCTCCTCCCCAGCTTGCATGGTGTGCCTGATGTTATGCCAACATCACAAATATCTGAACACCTATACATCTGAGGCCTGGGCTAGGAACTTGAGGGAAAACAAAGAAGGTGGACAGCACCTACCCTCAAAATGTTTATCATCTTATTGGAGAAATAAGACACAAGGAAATCAATCCTGAATATTCACTGGAAAGATTGATGCTGAAGCTCCAATATTTTGACCACTTGATGCAGAGAGTCGACTCCTTAGAAAAGACCCTGATGGTGGGAAAGATTGAGGGCAGGCAGAAAAGGGGGCGACAGAGGATGAGATGGTTAGATAGCCTCACCAACTCAATGGACATGAATTTGAGCAAACTTTGGGAGACAGTGAAGGGCAGAGCAGCCTGGAGTGCTGCAGTCCATGGCATGGCAAAGAGTTAGACATGACTGAGTGACTGAACAAGAGAAGATAACCAGCAAGGCAAGAAGATGACTAAGCATCAAAAGAACGAGAGAGATAAGAGAAACACCAGATGAGGGAAGAGCCTGGTGTCCTGGACTTAAGAAAAGCTCTGCTTTGACTCATTCAGAGGAAGAATCTGGGAACTCACTTCATAGAACCAAACTCCAGAGAAATGGAGCGGGGTTAAAGCAAGACCATCTTGGTAATTCCCAGGTGGTCCGGTGGCTAAGACTCTGTGCTGCCAGTGCAGGGGGCCTGGGTTTGATCCCTGGTCAGGGAACTAGATCCCACATGTCCCAATTAAGATCCTGGCACAGTCAAATTGTGTGTGTGTGTGTGTGTGTATACACACACACGACTCTTCTCAAGGCATGAGATCCCAAGACTATGACAGCAGTTTCAATTTCTCTACTTCTCTCAAGCTTTCCCTGTCCTTCACTTAAAGAAACGTACAAACACTGCCACCACAGAAGCAATGCCTGGGAAACAGCTCCACACCGGCTCACTCACACAGAGGCAGAAAGCTCCAGCAGTCGGGGGTGGGATTCGGACTCAAGACACACCTGGTCTGTGCTGCCACCGACTCTGAGGCCTGGACAAGGCACTGCGCTGCTTCAGAGCATCAGTCTGCTTACCTCTAAAACGGGGTCAACACCAACACCTCCAGGGCTGTCGTGGAAATAGCACCAGACGGCACACTCAAAGAATGGAGCGCAATGTTAACCGCATCGTGCTCAGTACAGGTTAGCTGTTGACAACGTCTGGGCTTTAATGTCACACGGCACACACACATCTATTTCCCTACAAGGTGCGTTTACCCTCGGTGTACTCCCGCTGCTTTGAGACGAGGGCGCCTGAAAGGTCACCTCCTCGTCACGTCTGGTCCAACCCGCCTCTCGCCACAGTCTCCAACTGTGCTCTGAAGGTCAGCCGACAGTCAGTAAACAGTTATTTAAAGTAATTTCCAAACGGCACAGTTGCCCACTCCGAGGAGATGCGCCTCTGAAAGCGGGCAGGTAACCAGCCTCCTGACCCAACAGGTAATGTTCCTTATACAGAAGTTATTAGCACTCATTTTGGGAAAGGAGGGAAAACAGAAGGGCCGTGCCATCGTTATTTGACCTTCTGGAAGCCAAAGGAAACACCGACATATACGGGCGCGGCCCCAGGCGGGGCGGGAGCCACGGGGCCCGAAGTCTGGGCCGCCCAGGCCAGAGGCCTCCGAGGAGGGTCACTGAGCCACCCCAGCTTTAAATAGAGAGGCGTGTTTACACAGGGAACTAATTCGGTAGTTCTGATGTGTTTGCTCGGGTTTGACGCCTTACTTTCAGCTTTTCCCCCTCTCCTGTTTATTAAAATAATGATGATGCCAGAGAGATACAGGTCTTCATTAGGCTGATGTGTTGGTTTTGCTTTATTTTAACACTGGCCCCAGCTCCTCCAGCTCTTCCCCGCTTCTCTCCCCCACCTCCCTCCCCAAGCCTGCAAGTGCCAGATGTCTCCTAAGAAACAAGGCCCTCCCTATGTCTGCAGCTGGCCTGCGGGAGCCCCGTGTACCCTCCATCTCCCCATCCGGTACCGGCACCTGAGGGAAGGGCTTGCTGCAGCTGACCAGGGTCCCCGGAGGGAGGCGAGCCACTGAGGGCTCTAAAGAGCGTGCCCCAATAAAGCAAGTATTCATGGATGACTTTGTATAACTTTTTAAAACCACAGTGCATAAAAAACGTGTCCACTCTCCCCTAACCTGATGTGTGCCTGTGTGTACGCACCTGTGAGTGTGTGGAGTGCACACACTGGACGAGTGTTAACAGCCTGACGGCTGAGGTGCCCTCGGGGGCCACCTGCCGGCCCCCAGGGTTGATCCGGCCAACCCAGCCTCTGTCCTTCAGCTGACCATGCACCCTGATCGAGAAGACGCCTCCCAGGTCAAGGGCGAGCTTCTCAGCTGGAAGATATCCTTCCTTGATGGGGCACAGGAGACGCCCCACTTCCTGAGGGACCCCCGAAGGTGAGGCTGGCATCCAGAAAGCTATGGGACTATCTCGAGCTCTACAGCATCAACCGTTTCTGGTTATGACTTCTTTGTGCAGGGCTAATGAGGGTGCTTGACCTTCTAAGAAGAGGTCTGGGACTATTTAAATATCTATTCAGGCTGTGACTATATCATACCCCTAACTGGTCCGCAGGATTCTCACCCTGCTGTATGCCTTTTCTGTGTATGTACATCCTCTCCCCTTCTTTTCACTCCTACTGTCACGGGGAGCTCAGGCCATGGCCTGTCTTCCCAAATCAACAGGAATGTCAACGTAAGATACATTATCTAAACACGTGTTATCGTTACTACTCTCAATTTGACCCCATGGACTGTAGCCCACAGGCTCCTCTGTCCATGGAGTTCTCCAGGCAAAAATACTGGAGTGGATAGCTATTCCCTTCCTCTAGGGGATCTTCCCGACCCAGGGATGGAACCTGGCTCTGCCACGTTGCAGGCAGATTCTTTACCATCTGAGCCACCAAAGAAGCCCCTAATTTGACAACCACCAACAGTAAAGTAGGGAAGTGAGGCGTAAGAACGAACTGCGGGAGCGGAGCACTGCGGAAACAGCCCTGGTGACCCAGTGGATGCTATGAGGTTCTTCCTCCAGAAACACTGGAAACGGGCAGGGAGCTTGATGACAGAATAAAGAGGAGGAATTCCCTGGGCCCCACCCTTACTCCTGGAGACCCAAGAAAACAAACCATGAATCTAGAAAGCAGAGAACCTAGGGTCATGTTACCTCCTCTGCTAAATTTATCTTTTGTAACATCAAAGTCTCTATGAAAGTCTCTTCTCGATGTGCTAATTCAAGTTCCTGGCCAAAGTGGAAAACTGAAAGGGGCCGCGTGAGAAGTCCTCTCAAAGTCTTCATGTATACCTTGGGCGACTATCTCAACATTGGACTCCTGGGCTTCCCTGGTGGTCCAGTGGCGAAGAATCTGCCTGCCAGTGCAGGAGACGTGGGTTCCATCCCTGGGTCGGGAAGATCCCACATGCCGCAGAGCAACTTAGTCCAGGAGCCACAACTCCTGAGCCTGTGCGCTAGAGCCCAGGAACCACAACCAATGCGCCCATGTGCCATTAACTTCCGAAGTCCACACACTCTGGAGCCCGTGCTCCACAAGGAGAGAAGACATAGCAATGAGAAGCCTAAGCACCACAGCTAGAGGACAGCCTCCCATCACAACTAGACAAAAGCCTGAGCAGCAGCAAAGACCCAGCACAGCCAAAATGAAATATTAATACAATTATATAAAAAAGTACCGGATTCTTATTTCAGCTCTGAATTTGGCTTCATCAGTAGTCGAGCATTATTTCCAAGCACTGTAATATTTGCCTTTGATTCTTCCCTTGGCTACATAACCAACTAAAGACGCTGTCTAATGGTTTAATTAATATTTTTCAAGAAAAACATAGAAAGTCTTATATTTGACATGCTATTTCATCTTAATGTGAGCGGAATGAATAGAAAGTTACTAAAAATGAGTGTCATTTCTTCTCAAGCGATGACAGATAAAGATGCCTTCTTTGCCGCCCCGAATGTTTACCTTAGTTTTAGAATCACAGAGGAGAGATTATAAACACTGAACTAAGTCACTGGAATTGATGAAGAACCTTAGCAATTTCCTCCCCAGCAATCAAGAAGCGCTCATGTGACCTGGACCGCCAAGCAAAGAAGGTCAGCTTTGGAATGCAAATAGTGGGAGACAGACAGAGCTGACCTTCTGCATTCCTGCAGCTGGGAACGTGAGCCTAGGTCCCTGGACTCTGCCAGTGAGAGGCCAGCTTCATAGGCCGAGGATGCATCATCCTCGTGGGGACTTCACTTTGATGATAACACAGTACATTAACAATGGGCTTCCCTGTGGCTCAGCGGGTAAGGAATCCGCCTGCAATGCAGGAGACCTGGGTTCAATCCCTGGAAAGGCTACCCACTCCAGTATTCCGGCCTGGAGAATTCCATGGACTGTGTAGTCCATGGGGTCACAGAGAGTCAGACATGACCGAGTGACTTTCACACTTTTACATTAAAAATAATCAAGGCGTATTATGAACAGAAAACAAAATCTGCATGATTTTTTGACAGAATGCAAGAAATTTGAAAAAAAAAAAAAAAAAGTATCTTAGGCCCTCAGTGGTGGCTGTGGGTGCTCCAGGCATTTCCAGAGCACAAGCGGGGTCTCCACAGCCTGCAGACACCAGGTAACTGACTCATCCAGGTGGCCACACAGAGGGATGCCAGTGGCTCAACTCTTACTGAGAAAAGTGTTGTGAATTCCTCATCTCATATTTCTCCCTGGCATCTACCGAGGGGTGGAAACACCTCCTCTTCACCTGAATTCCCTCCAGCCACCCTTGGCTTCCAGGTGAATCTTAACTCACCTGTAGGATCCAGGACAGTTTCTCCCTGACCCACATCCCCATCTGCGGGTACCTGCTGGTTGGGGCTGCTATTAATATCTAACCCCTGGCCCAGAATCCACAAGTTCTGTCCATCCTGTATCCCATGGTATAATGTGTAGCACATAAAAAGCACGCGATAAATATCTGTGTAATATGTGAATGAATGAATAAATTTACAAAGCAGGGCGTGAAACACTGCAACATTCCACAGAAAGCCGACGGCTTTCTGGCGATGTTGGTGAGAACCCACCACAGGGTACTTCTCGCCAAGGTCTCACACTCTTGGTTCACAACAACAACAAGGAGTAAACAGCCTCCGAGGATCTGGAGAATGAAGGACATTCCACACCATGTACAATGAGGACGGCATGAGAGGCTAAACACCTGTCAGCTACAGCTTGAACTCGGACTCAGTGAGGACTCATCACAATGAGTGCATGAGCATCAGGACCACCTGAACTGTGCGGGCAAAGGGGACATGCCACTGATTGTGAGCCATGGATCCACCCCTCAGCCCCCCAGGAGTAAATCAGACAACCGGATAGCAATCACGGGGCCAATAATAACTTAGAGGTTTAGACCTTTAAAGCCAGAGGGGATGCCATAATGATCTTTTCAACCCCTATCTTTCCACAAATGAGATGACCAAGACCAGTCATTGCTAAATAACTCAGCTCAGTTTAAGACTGCGGAGCAAGGCCTGACACCCAATTCTCCTGGTTCCAAGTTCAGTATGTCTCTTACAACATCACTCTGCTTGGGCCTTACATCTGCTGCTGAAGCTTTTAACACAAGTGTTTTGAAATTGCTTTCAGAGATTCTTAGAAGCATCTGCTGATGTTCTTTCAGGCTGTCTGAGTCTCCAGAATCCATGTGCAGTCCACCGACCACAGCAAACGAGGCTATTGACGGTTCCCATTCTGCTGGAATTAAAAGATGCTTGCTGCTTGGAAGAAAAGCTATGACATACCTAGACACCATATTAAAAAGCAGACATGTCACTTTGCCTACAAAGCTCTGTATAGTCAGAGCCATGGTTTTTCCAATAGTCATGTATGGATGTGAGAGTTGGACCATAAAGAAGGCTGAGCACCAAAGAATTGATGCATTCCAACTGTGGTGTTGGAGAAGACTCTTTAGAGTCCCTTGGACAGCAAGGAGATCAAACCAGTCAATCCTTAAGGAAATCAGTCCTGAATATTCATTGGAAGGACTGATGCTGAAGCTGCAACACTCTGGCCACCTGATGTGAAGAGCCAACTCATTGGAAAAAACCCTGATGCTGGGAAAGACTGAAGACAGGAGAAGAAGGGGACAACAGAGGATAAGATGGTTGGATGGCATCACTGATTCAACAGACATGAGTTTGAACAAACTCCGGGTGATAGGGAAGGACAGAGGAGCTAGACCTGCTGCAGTCTCTGGGGTCACAAAGAGTCAGATACGATTGAGTGACTGAACAACAACAATAATCAGACCTCAGACCTGCCAGTCTGAGTGACAACATCAACTCTTGCATATAGAATCGCTACAAAAATGCTGTTCCAAGAATGGCTTAAAAAAAAAAAAAAAGAATGGCTTTACTAATGCGGTGTAGGGGAGGCCAGGGAGCAGGAACACAATCCCAGGAGCTCGTCTTTGCTGCCTGTGCTACGGGCTTGTCATCCAGTGTGCACATGGCCTGAGCAAGAGGCTGACCCAGTGTTCCTTGGATGGATTTCCTCTCTTTTCCCAGTACTTTGGAAATGCATTTCTTCTGGCGGGAGCAATGCAAAGGAAAATATAGGTTTTAGGTCTTGCTCTTGCAAAACATGGACACAGTTATAATTCTTACCATCTGATTCAGTTAAACCATTTAACAGATATGACATCACACCCTTCCTAACCTTTAACTTATTTCAAAGTAAAAAGTTTAAAAAAAAATAATAAACGGGGGATTTTCCTGATGGCCCAGGGGTTAGGAATCCGCCTGCCAATGCAGGGGACATGGGTTCGATCCCTGGTCTGGGAAGATCCCACGTGCCACGGAGCAACTTAGCCTGGGTACCACAACCACGGAGCCCTCGCACTTCGGAGCTCATGTGCCACAACTAGCGAGTCCGTGGGCCGCACCAAAGAGCCGTGTGCTGCAAACAAGACCCGCCTCAAAGAAACCAATGAATATTAAAAACAAAACAAAACACCTGGAAGAAAGGGTGGAGGTGGAAACTGCAAAGCACACGGAGCCCACCTGCTCTGCCATCCCGGCACGGAGGCTGCCTGGGCACCACCGCTCGGTGACTCCCCCGTATAGCCAGGGTAAAGTGCAGATCACAGAGCCAGCTGAGCAACATGAGGCAGGAAGGATCTTAATTCAGGTGAAGATGTGCTTATAAAATTGGTGGAAGGGCAGGAGGTGCAGGCTCTGGAGTGAGCACACTTCCAGAACAGCCTACCCGAGGGGCAGCCAGTGGGCGATCAGGAAGCCACTGGCCCACAGAGGCCCTAGGACCACAACAATCTCAGCCGGCCCCGGGGAAGCAGCTGGCCCCAAAACACACACCGACTCTCGATCAGGCGCCTCCCGACTCCTCACGTGGGCCAGTACTTCAGTTCCTCCACCATGCATGGACGGGGGAATGGATGTCACTTCTAGAAAGGGACTCTAGGAGGAGGATGGAGCGGATGCTGACCAAGCTGACATTCCGTACATCCTGCGTCCACCAGCCAGAGGAAGCCCTCCTTCCGAGAGCAAGCACCTTGAGGCTAACCCTCACGCTGAAGCCTCCCCTTTCTAGAAGCTTCCAGCTCGAGTCCAAGCCCTCGTCCCAGTTAGCCAAAGCTCCAAAGAAAACAGGCTCCAAAGAACAGGTTTCAAAAAAGACATCCAGATGGCCAACAGGTACGTTAATCTTCAGGAAATGCAGATCAAAACCATGAGATCCAGTGATAAGATAAACAGGCACCAGAGATGTACTATAGGCCATGATGAAAACAGAACTAATACGGCTGTACGTTACATGAGAGTTGTTAGGAGTCAATCCTAAGAATTCTCATCACAATGGAAACTTTTTTTTTTTCTATTTCTTTAATTTTGTATCAATTTGAAAAGATGGAGGCTCACTCAACTGTGATAATCATTTCATGATGTAAGTTAAATCATTACGTTATACACCTTGAACTTCCACAGTGCTGTACGTCAATTATATCTCAATCAAACCAGGAGGAAAAAGCTACAGTGCAATTATCACCTGACCCGTGTCAGGACGGCTATCATCAAAAAGACACGCAATAAGCCTAGACGAGGATGTGGGGGAAAGGGAACTCGTACACTGTTGGGGGGGAAATAAATTGGCACAGCCCCTATGGAAAACAACAGTTCTCAAAAGCTTAAAAACAGAACTATAATACGGCCCAGAAATTCCACTTCTGGGAATATAAGAAGTGGAAAGGAGAACACTAACTCCAAAAGATATCTGCACGCCCATGTTCATGCAGCATTGTTAACAACAGTCAAGACACAGACACAACCTGTGTTCACCGATGGATGAACGGGAAAAGAAAATGTGGTGTATATAAGTAATACGTGCATGCTCGGTCACTCAGCTGTAACTGACTCTGCGACCCCATGGGCTGTAGTCCGCAAGGCTCCTCTGTCCATGGGATTCTCCAGGCAAGGATACTGGAGTGGGTCGCCATGCCCTCCTCCAGGGATCCTCCTGACCCAGCGATTGAAGCCGCATCTCTTATGTCTCCTGCACTGGCAGGTGGGTTCTTTACCACTAGTGCCGCCCAGGAAGCCCGTATATACGTACGATGGAATATTTTTCAGCCATAAGAATAAGGAAAGCCTGCCATTTGTGATAACACAGACAGACCGTAAGAGCGTTATGCTAAGTGAAGCAAGTCAAACAGAAAGACAGATACTGCACAGTCTCACTTATGCGTAGAGTCGAAACAAACTCACAGACACGGAGAATGACTGGCAGTTGTCAGAGGGGTGCAAAGTGTGTGCAGGCTGGGGGAGAGAGCTGAAGGAGATCAAAATGTACAAACGTAAACGAATTTTTAAAAAACCAGCAGGCACACAGCAGTCCCAGTGGAGTTGGCTGGGGACCAGACCCCGGGTTTCCCATCCACCCCAGTCACCTAAGTCACGAAGCCATCAGGAGACACCTGACCGACCACTGCCAGCGACGGCCCTCAGTCAGGCCCCCATCTGTGCCCAGTTGGATGCCGAGACCACCCCGGTCCCACTTTTGATGCTGGGACCCTGCTCTCCTCCCCTTGCAGAATTGCTGGGAACTACTGCTCTTCCCTGACCCGTTTCCTTGAGCAGGAGTCTGCCACCTGCCACCAGGTGAGCCGGCAGCTGTGATGTGCAAGAAAGAGCAGGCGAAACAGGTCTACAGCCTGGCACTGCCGCTAACGGCTGAGTGAGCTAAGTCAGGGACTGCCACACGCCGAGCTCTGGTTTTCTAGTATGTAAAACTGCGGGCCTGATCCACCCAGGACGTCATAAGATGTTGAGACAAGATATACTACTGCCAGATGCGCCAGGTCCACGGTGAGCATGCAACGCGTCCTCCGTTCTTTGATTGGGCTCTGCCCACTCCCTCGGTCTTCTTCGCCACTTTTTTTGTCCCCTGGTGCTCGGGGATGAGCAGGGCACACCTGCCATCAACTGCTTACCTCTCGGGACCTCCCCTGCCCGCCTGCCGCCAGCACCGTGCTGGCCAAGCAAGCCTCTTTTGAGCCTGGTGGTTTTTCAACCACAGTGACTCATAACCAGATGTAATAAAATACTAGAGTCTGAAAAAGAGTCACATTTTTTATAAGTTAGATGAATCGGGGCTATCCCCAGTCTCCCTCGTCTCCCGGCCCTTTCCTGGGTGGAAAGGAAGCAGTCAGGACAGGAGCTGGTGAGTTGAGGGTTCTCTCTGCCACAGACCCAATGGAGTCCCCCAGACCCTGGAGATGACCAGGCACCACGTGGATATCTGCATGCAGAAGCTGATTTGGGGGGGAACCTTACTCTAACCCGCAGGCCCCATTTGGCAAAATCCAAGTCCCATCACTAACTGCCGTCCACTCACCAGCTTGGCTCAGGACTAGCCAAGCCTGGGCCAGTGAGGCTGGAAAGACATGGACCCCTCTGAAGATAACAAGGGGTGACAGTCAAAGACACGCTGGGCTCTTGGTCCTTTCATACCGTCCTGAGAAATCACTACAAATGGGGTAACAGCCATTACCTCCAAATTCCATATAGCCTCGAGAAAAGGGTCTCTCCCAGAAGAAAGAGCAAGGGAGGGAAGGAACCTGTTCCTTTAACTCTGCCCAGATATGAAGACCAAAGGCAGGACAGACATGTGGAAACCCCATACAATCCATTCAGCTGCATTCGGATTAATGACACTAGAAGGTTCACCGTTGAATTAGCTACTGTTGACATTTTTAAGTCCAGTGCCTCAGTTTAGCCACTGTTCACATTTCTCTTTATTCCTACACCTTTAAAATAGCCTTTCCTTAAGGATGCTCTTCTGAAAGTCTGCAAATGTGCACACTACTAATGCAAACAGAACTGCAGCACACACTGCAGAGTCATCTGAATAATCTGCAGGTTCTCTATTAGTCTGTGTTTATACCCGGTCCAGGCCTGGGCCAAGTTTGGCTCGCTTGTCCATCCTTTCCCTGCCACTGACCCCGTCTGCAGGGGGCACTCCACCAGTATCTCTGCTGTGCCCTTCCTCCCCAGGACCCCACCCCAACCACATTCACTAGAAAAACACATCGTGATGAATGAACAGGACTCAAAGCAGGTGTTCTCAGCCCTTCCTTCCAAAGGGAAACAGGATGTACCTGGCTTTGCCCCAAATGCCACCATCTACAAGAAAACTGGGTCTACTGGGCTGTGTACATGTGTGGACACAGAGGTGGGGCCAATAGAGGGTTACACTGGGGTTTTATATGCATCACGTAAGAGCATGTACAAGTGGGAACTACAGAAACAGCATCTGTTAGACAAAATTCTGTGCAAACCGAGAATCTAGTTTCTTCTGAGTATCTTTAAGTCATCTTCCTGACTATGAACAGCGTACAGGGGCTAAAGTGAGAAATCCCCTCTGAGAATCTGAAAGAAGAGAAAACTGCCTTTGGAAAATGAAATTTTAAAGCAACTCATAATGAATCCCACTCAACCATCATAAAGAGAAAGATTGGTTCCTAGGCCTGCAAGGTATGAGAGTAGTCAGATCAAATGTTCCATAAAATATCTAAAGGAAGAAGGTAGGAATGTGCTAATGGACAGTGAGCTAATGGACAGTCACCAGAGCTTAGGAAGGAAGGGGCCAGAGTTGCAGGCAGACAGGTTCTACCCACCCACGTCCAGACTGGCCCCGGAGATCCCCGTCTTAGAAGCTCCTGAGGTCTAGTCCCGGTTCTGCCTCATCACCTATTTATAGCGTGATTCCCGAAGTAGAAGACCCCCAGGAGACACATCCTGCGGGAGGACACAAGTACTTGATCGTGTTGGCAGTGATCAACCTCACTGCACATCAATAAACTGGCCTCCACTTTTGAGACTTGGCTGGCCATTCCCAGGGGGAGAACGTCCCACCATCTGCTTGCATTTGTCTGGTCCCCTCAAGAGTCATGATCACATCGTATTATAAATCAATACATTCGATACTAACCAAATGGGCTGTGGGCCTTTACAGCTACGGGACAGGCTCAAGATTCAGCCAGAAAAAGACTCCCCTACAGGTGTGATTCTGCGCAGGCAACAGTGAGAAGGATGACTTAGGAACATCCCCCTGCAATGAATGAGGACAATGAAATGGAGAGGTGTCCCCATTCCCTTGGAACCCTCGCGTGGCTTAGGACCTGGATGAGTGTGGCAATGCTGGGGGAGGGCAGAAGTGCTCCAGGAAACAGAGGAAGACGACCGTGGCGTTCCCAGGGGTACCCCTGAGAGGGGAGGATGGGCAACGCCGGGGCACACCGAGCGACAAGCCCCTTCTAGCGACAACCAAAAGGACGTCTAAAAGCAATGACTGGCCGAGGTATCTGGTTTTGCACTACACAGTCTGCTGTCTCTTCACCTCCTGGGAGCCCCCCCTTTGCAGCCTCCCCCATTCAAAGTCTTCAGTCAAATCTATCAGCAAGGCAACATCGAGTGACTATAAAAAGCATCGGAACACAGACTTGGGACTGGGCTGCGAGAGCCCAGGATCTGGCTCCATCGCTCACTCTGCGACCTTGGAGAAAGTTATGTAACCTCTCCACCTCAGCTGCCTCATCTGAGCAATGGGACTAAGATCAGTAACGACCTCACATAAAGCTCTGTGCACGACATTATGACGAGGGAGGGGAGATGTCTCAGCCAGGTCCACTCAGGGCTGACCCTCCAGGCACAGAAACAGACACCCAGGGCCGCGGCCAACAGAGCTACACAGACACCACCACAACAGCTTGAGGAGAAGAAGTCTAGGGCTTAAGGATCTAGATGAGCCCTGCTGATCCCTGCGTTAGACCAACAGTTCCCAGGAGGCGCGAGTGGTAAAGAGTCTGCCTGCCAACGCAAGAGACGCTGGTTTGATCCCTGGGTTGGGAAAATCCTCTGGAGGAGGAAATGGCAACCCACTCCAGTATTCTCTCCATGGACAGAGGAGCCTGGTGGGCTACAGTCCATGGGGTGGCAAAGAGTTGGAGCAAGTAAGAAGCACTCAGCTAGCAATTCATGTAAAAGGAGGTTCAACTGCTTAAAAACAGGATCTGGCTCATTTTTTTAAGTGTTTTATACTGGGTATGTAAACTGTTCCATGTACTCAAAAATAGGAAGACAGCTTCTGCAATCATTTTTTAAGTTCATACTATAAGTAGCTATATAATGCATATCAAAACTGAATAAGGATAGAAAATGGAAATGTACAGCAGTCTCATTTGACTATATCCAAAGATACTAAATATAGGCGTCTATTAAAATATTTCTACACGAGAAGGGTTTATTCCAGGATGCAAGAATGACTCAACATTAGAAAATGTGTTTACACAAGTCACTACTTTGAAGGTTGCCCACTGTTGTGATTATATATTTTATAATAAAAATATATAGTATCCAGGGCTTCTCAGAGGTCCTAAATGATGAAAGACAAGGAAAAGATAGTTAAGAATCTTGGAAAGAAAATTTCTAATTTATCTTTATTTGAAGATGGATACAGTGGTCTACTTAAAAAATCCCAGGAAAAAAAATCAACCTCTCTGCATCATTTTTTTTCTGTTTATTTAAAATAACTGCAATTATAAATTACAATTTGCAAATTATAGTACTATTCCAAAATATTTTCCCTGACATTCCAAAACTCTATCTCAAGTATTTTCCCCACGCTTGATTTCTCTGTGAATTAACCAGATAAATCTTTCAGACTTTCAATTCTGAGGCTCAAAATTGCAGAAAAACAAACCTGGCGGAGGTCATGTTAATAGAGAGGTGATGACCACAAACATTTGTGCTGAACTTGACCCCCAACTTCACATATTCCGAGGCATAAGCCCCTGGCTTGCCAATTGTGCTGCAGCCCGGAATCTGCTGGGGTGTCTTTAAGAGTGAGATGCTCAGCGCCCACCCCAGACACTGCAATAGATTTAGGGTGGGCTGCAACCTGGACATCAGGATTTTAAAAGCACTTCAGGTGATTCTCAAACCTAACAAACCAAACCGCTGATTAGGCAGTTCCCAGGCTCCTTGTCCTTTTGGCAAGTCTGGGTTACGAAGAGCTGAGAGCGCAGCTCAGTCTCATTCTTTCCAACATCCAGCTTGGCTCCTCTCACCTGCAATCCATCTCTGTTCTAATTCAGGAACCACTGGGACATCGAGTACCGTGTTTGCCTTTGTTCATCCTACCTGCGCTGCGATACTAACACATCATGTATGTACTGAGTACGCTGGGCTTGGGGGAATCTATGATCTCTTTAAATGGTTTAATCTAGTTCGTGGAGTAAAGCTCCTATTAGATTTCCTCGCCGCCGACCTTGCAGGTGCTGAGCGGTGACAGTGATTAAGACCTGATCCTGAGACCCCTGGTGTCTGCAGTTTACAGTGTGGCAGAAAAGAACACAAAATAACAAGAACAAAAAGCCTGACCGGGCATAATGGAGTGTGATGAGTACAACAAGAAAGGCGCAAGTCAAGCGTCACGGCCAAGTGTCTCAAGGAAGAGAGAAACTCTCCTTCACCTTGCAGAATAATGAGACAGGAAGCAGCAGCCAGTCCTCAAGAGTATCTGAAACAAGGAGGAGGAGACCCTTAGGCCCCTGGCAGGGTGGGCAGGTGTGCCTGGGGTGGCCACTTTCCAGGGGAGCCGCAAGAATCAGCCAGAACAGGAGAAAAGCTGGGAATGATGAGCACATGCGGTGAGGAAGTCGAGGTGAGGCCACCACAGGGCCAGAGACGGAGGTTCAGAAACAGGTAAATGACACCGGAAGACAGGAGGCCTGGAGAAGCGGAGGCAACGCGGGCAGAGCCCTTGGGAGAGTCTGAGAAGCCCAGGGGATCCAGCACAGACACAGGCAGGGCGCCCAGTGCCAGTGAAAACTAGTCCCTTTCCCTCCTGGCTTGGCATGCAAGGATCTTGGAAGTCACCAGTCCACTCTAAGAACAAATAGCAAAGCAAAACAAACCAAAAACCAGCAACTCTTCTTGGACCCATCAGAGAAGTGAGGTCATGGGCAAGACACTGCCCCTTAACTTTGGAGAGATGGACAAAGACAGGATTGCAATTGACAGGAGCAGAGACTCATGAGCAGAAGTCGCTGTGGGAACCAGCCCTGGGGTAGGAAATCCTGAACTTGAATAGACAGAATTGCAGGTGGGGGGTAGTGGGGGTTGCTGCAGACAATTCTGAAATTAAAACTCCAGGGGAACCCCAGGCTTTCACACATTTCACCTTCTTCAGGAACTCAACCAGGTTCTCACAGTGAAGAACAGAGAAAAATCCCCTCAGGATTCCAACAGGAAGAGGGGGAAAGTGGTCATTTTGAAACCCACCTGGCCCCTCTGCTCCTAACGAGCCGTAAGATCGCAGGAAATTATTTCACTAGAGCCCAACCAGCCTGGGAGCAAGAAAATTCCTGACTCCCACTCCCTCAAGCCACCCTGTCCCTCCACAGGGGGAAAATCAAGGCGCCCTGAAGTCCATGGCCAGGAGCACAGGTTCACTCGAAGACTGAGCTATAACCCCAGGACTGGAGAACACATTCCGCCGCCTCCTCTCCACCTCACCACCACATTCCTCAGGGCTTATTAATTCCTGCAGTTTCTTTGACCTAATGCATCAGGTCTGTCAACAAAAAATTACAAGGCATACTAAAAGGCAAGAAACAAAACATTTTGAGGAGAGAGAGCAAGCCTCAGAATCAGATTCCAGTAGGACAGGGATGTTAGAATTAGGAGGTCAAGAGATTAAAATAACGGTAACTGTCAGGTATAAAAGATTTACCAGCTGGTACCCGAGTAAAATTGTCCCTGGCTTGAAGACACTAACAGTACCACATTTTCACCTAAGACAGCAAAACATGAAAAATTGCGGCTTTGTATCTGGGAGGAAAACAGCTGAGAACTTGAAACACCACCTGCACCCAACCTATTAAGTCCGACTCTCCGGGTGAGACTCAGATTAGACAGGGATGCAATCTATCTTCATCCATGTCACCCAGCAAAGGCTCCCACACAAAGGACATGCCTTCAAATGTACCTATTGATTTTATTTAATTGTGTACATTATTAAAAAGAGCAAGCCTACATGTAAGCACAATAGTATGCCATTATATACTATCCAATTATTTCTAAAAATCCATTTTAGCAAACTCTTCATCGGAAATAGACTACAAAACCCCACAGAACATCTGCAGGTAAGATACTATGCTCCAAACCAGGGCTCTGTGACAAGCTAGAGGGGTGGGATGGGGTGGGAGGGAGGTTCAGGAGGGAGGGGACATATGTATGCCTGTGGCTGATTCATGGTGATATATGGCAGAAACCATCTCGGTATTGTAAAGCAATTCTCCAATTAAAAATAAAAATTTTCAAGATACAATCCTCAAAACTCTACAAAATCTCAAAGACCACCTGGGAGCATATAGTAAATGCAGAAATAAACTCCCACTTACACACGGTCAGCCGTCACCAGGCATCAAACCTACCATAGCAAACAGGGTGGTGACCTCCACAGAAGGCCACGTTCTAACCCCTAGAACCAGGGAAGATGTTACCTTATATTGCCAAAGGGATTTTGCAGATGCAATTAAGTCACAGATTTTGAGACGTGGAGATAATCACAGGTTATCAGCTGGGCCCAACGTAACCAGGTCGGGTTGCACCGTGGGAGGCAGGAGAAGTGATGAAGACGGTGAGAGAGACTCAAGGATGGAGGAAGAGCCACAGGCCAAGGAAGGCAGGGGCCTCTATCAATTGGAAGAGGCGAGGCAATGGTTCCCCTAGAGCCTCCTTCAGAAATGCAGCCTGGTTAACACCTGGAGTTAACCCAGTGAGGCCCACATCAGACCTCTGGTCTACACAAATGTAGGAGCAGCGCTCAAGTTGCTTGAAGTCACTAATGGCAGAAAGAGAAGGGGAATTAGAGAGCCTCTTAATGAGGGTGAAAAGGAGAGTGAAAAAGCTGGAAACATTCAAAAAAAAACTAAGGTCATGGTATCCAGTCCCGTCACTTCATGGCAAATAGAAATGGAAAAAGTGGAAACAGTGGCAGATTTTATTTTCCTGGACTCCAAAATCACTGTGGATGGTGACTGCAGCCATGAAATTAAAAAACACTTGCTCCTTGGGGAAAAAAAAGCTATGGCACACCTAGGCAGCGTATTAAAAATCAGAGACATCCCTCTGCTGACACAGACGGGTGTGAGAGTTGGACCATAAAGAAGGTTGAGCACCAAAGCATTGATGCTTTCGAACTGTGGTATTGGAGAAGGCTCTTGAGAGTCCCTTAGGCAGCAAGGAGATGAGACCAGTCAATCCTAAATGAAATCAACCTGGAATATCCATTGGAAGGACTGATGTTGAAGCTGAAGCTGCAATACTCTGGCCACCTGATGCAAAAAGCTGTTTCATTGGAAAAGACCCTGATGCTGGGAAAGATTGAAGGCAGGAGAAGAAGGGGGTGACAGAGGATAAGATGGTTGGATGGCATCACTGATTCAATAAACATGGGTTTGAGGAATCTCTGGGAGACAGTGAAGGACCAGGAAGCCTGGTGTGCTGCAGTCCGTGGGGTCACAAAGAGTCAGACACAACTTAGCGACTGAACAACAACAGGGGTTCAACAATAACAACTTGGGGTAACTTGCTGTGGCCGCGACAGGAAGCACCTGCCCTCCACCAGCATCTGAAGTGGGCCAGGGCGGCAAGTTCACGCGAGAACACTCACCGGGTCTCTCTCCCTGGATGGTGCTGATGCTGACAAGGCGAGGACTGAGCTTTGGTTGCTGTGTGCTTCCGATGCACTCACCTGTTCTTGCTAACGTTAGGCGGGACACGGAACAGAGCTAACCCACCTGAATCAAGCAAGGACTGACCCTCTCAGCAGTCTGCTTCTTGGGAGGCGGGGAAGAGGGATTCTTCTCCTAACCTATAACAGTGACAGTGGATGTAACTGCCCTCATCCTTCTTAAAATTCTGAGAAGCAGGTAAAATAAAATGTTGAAAAGAACTGGGGCTTCGCTCTCTCTGGGAAAGTAGCCTAGCCTCTCTGAGAAATAAACCTACAACCTTGGGCATCCTTGGGCCAACCAACTTAACCAATCAGGAGAGGGATTCCGAAAACCAATTCTCCAGAAACTCGAGGCTTTAAACTCTCAAGACAGGTCCATTTCTGGAACATTTTAAGTCACCACTAGTTAGAACACAGTTTTATAATGAAAGGGAATGCAGTACGTTCCAGTGAGAGTGAAACAGGACAGCGTGTGTGTCTGACCAAACCTTCATCGAGCAGATGGAGCCCCAGGGGACAGAGTCACCCCCCAACCCTTGGAAGAGGCAGCATGTCCCTTTGGAGTGTCCAGCTGGCCACTGCAGGGTGTGCCCCATGTCAGTCTCTGCAAAACCATCCACGAAGCACCAGGTGACCGGCTGTAACTACAGCTAAGGAGTAAGACTGGATTTGCACTCTGGAGGGAACATGAGTTATTCAAGTTTTAACACTTGAATTTTAAAAGTTCAATCTATGATCCTTCTTTAAAGGGACCAAGGGCCAAGGAGACAGTGACATACTGAGAATGATATGAGAGAGAGGAGGAGGAGGAGAAAAAATTCAAATGTGTGGCAAGTCTCTCAACATAGAGAGAGGACCTAAAGTCAGACGAATTCCTGGCAAACAGTAAGTGTTTAATAAAAGTCTGTCCAGTGAAGGCAGGTATAGATCCTCAAGCCGTTAACAGCCAAGGTGACAAGGTGTCCGGGCACAAAATAAACCCCTTCCTGGCTTCTCTCTCCTGGTCTCCCTCGGGCCTCCTTACTGCCGGGGACCCTGCAGGTCCAGCAACAAGTGTGGTGGGAACCGGACACAGAAACCAGACCCCACGGAACGTCACAGCGGGCATCTGCACACGTGCGCTGTGAGCACTCCAGGCAGCAAGCCCACGTCCGTGCGGTCAAGGAGGAAAAGGCAGGAGTGTGGTCTGAGACTTCACCTGAGTGTGTGTGTATTCGTAGCTCAGTCATGTCCTACTCTTTGCAACCCCAAGGACTGTAGCTTGCCAGGCTCCTTTGCCCATGGGGATTCTCCAGGCAAGAACACTGGAGTGGGTTGCCATTTCCTTCTCGAGGGGATCTTCCCAACCCAGGGGTCAAACCCAGGTCTCCTGCATTGCAGGCAGATTCTTTACCTTTTAACCTACCCAAGAAGCCCCTCATTTTAGTGGGAATAGCTATAAATACAGGCTGCTGGGCCCATGAATTCCTAATATCTTTTTCTCAAAGCTGCAGATAATTTTAAAATAAGCAGGGGAAGATAAATGTCCCCTCCCATCCCCTCCAGAGAAGGACAGTTCCCTGCTTGTATGGCTTTCCAGGTGGTTCAGACAGTAAAGCGACTGACACTTAGCTTTTATATTCAGAGGATTCATCTGAGGAAAGCAGATGAAATTTCAGACTCCTTTCCCCCCAAGGCCTTCCCACACTCATCACTGTAAACACTTTTCAGCCTGAACTGAAAACCCAGGCTTGCCTCTCCATCCACCCTGCTTCTCCCAGAGTGCGCGGCAGACACCCGGGCACGTACCCCCTTTCCGGCTGCTGAGGTCCCCTGGCAGGGCACTGCTGGTTTTATACCGCTTCTGAGAACTGATCTTTCAACAGCTGTGTTTGTTTACGGGACAAGAAAGGAACACAGAACACGCACACTGGGTCCTGCGGAGTTTGCCTTTTGGCGTCTCCCTCTGCAGACAACACAATATATCAGACCTTGTCACCCAGTTAGAATCTGCTATCGAAGGAAGCCAAGAGGGTGGGCAGAGAGGATGTCGCCGTGGAGGGGAACCTTGAGTTGTTTGCTGTATAGTCAGACATCGATCTCCCCTTTAAGTGGAGCCAACAGGCCACAGCTGGGCGTCCATCTGAACTTGCCATTTCCTAACAGCGGAGGGATGGTCCTCACTTCTCGGCCACAAGGGAGGGACGGTTCTGTGAGCCCCTTGGGGTCCTACTCAGGCATGATGGAGCCAAGGCCACAACCCACACTCCACATCTGGCCAGCTGTCTCCCACAGCAAGGAGATCTTTGCATGAAACTCACCAGCCTCCTTTCTAAGCAGTTTTAAAAAGATGTGAATAAAAGTCTCTGACATAAAAGCAAAGGCAGATGCTTTCTTCAAACTTTTTCCGTTCAGAAAAAGACTTTGCTTCTGGTGTTTTGTTTTTTTAATTCCCCTAAGAGTGTCCCTCCCAACTTTAAAATAAAATCAGCTGTAAGAGGATCATTATTCTCCATAAAAATACCAAACTTTATCATTCCTTTTTTTTTTTATGAATCCTTCTGATCCTCTTATTTCAAAGTAAAGGGGTGTCTTGTATTTTCATTTCTCCGCAATGTCTTTTGAATGATTCCTCCCACAGGGTTAGCTGAAGAGAATGGAGACTGAACACATCAGGGAGCTGTTTCTAAATTCTAAATTTGCTCCTGGGGTGTATGCTCTGTTCTTTGAAACAGGCATCTCTAAAGGCTCACCTATTACCCAAGAATTACGGAATCCACAGGAGTATCTGCAAAGCTGAGTGCAGGGGCTGCAGACACACAAGGAGTCCAGAGGGCAGGTGGGAAGTGGGGACACCTACACAGTCGTGTTTTGGGGGCTGGGTCCCAAGTGTTTAAAGACCACCCCGCTCCACTGCTCCCGGGCTCCCAGGACACTGCGAAGGCAAAGCAGACGTCAGCTGGCTGCACTCTGGTGTCACCTTGCAGCTTCAACATCGAGCTAAGCATGGAGGTTTCCTCTGTCATCTTGCTCCTGCTCGCCTCAGGGGACAATGTGAATATTCATGCACAAGCAGTGCTCTGATAGGATGCTGCAGTCACCGGAAGAACACTTAACGTGTGGACAGACACACACACACGCACACTGAGTTGTGTCTTTATCACAGAACAGAATATAAATAGAGTTATGTTGCTATAAACACTATAACCTGTAGAGCCAGAAAGACTATCTTGTATGACACGGATTAAATCGCCATATCTCATAGAATGCATTGACCATTTCACTCAGCCAGCTCTTAAAATACGTCATGAAAGTGAAAGTGTGAGTCACTCAGTCGTGTCCGACTCTTTGCGACCCCAAGGACTGTAGCCCACCAGGCTCTTCTGCCCATGGGATTCTCCAGGCAAGAACACTGGAATGGGTTGACATTCCTTTCTCCAGGCAGTCTTCCCAATCCAGGGATCGAACACAGGTCTCTTGCATTACAGGAAGATTCTTTACTGTCTGAGCCACCAGGGAAGCCCATTTATGGCATATCTCTTCATTTTATATTTGTCTTCTCTCCCCTGATAAGCTGTCAACTCCAGGAAATCAAGGACTACTGCCCAAGGGTTTGAATCCAGGTCCAAATCAGATGGCAACCCTGGGGGTCACTGGCATGGCCTGGACAAGTTCTTTGAAAAGTAACACACAAGACTTACCTGGTGGTCCAGGGATGAAGGATCCACCTGCCAATACAGGGGACAAGGGTTCAATCCCTGCTCTGGGAAGATCCCACATGCCTTGGATTAGCTAAGCCCACTCACCTAGAGCCTATGCTCTGCAACGAGAGAAGCTCCCTCACCACAACTGGGGATCCAGTACAGCCAAAACTAAATTAAAAAGTGTTAACTTCTCAAGAATACACAGAAGAACTGTACAAAAAATGAGCTTCACGACCCAGATAATCAACATGGTGTGATCATTGACCTAGAGCCAGACATCCTGGAATGTGAAATCAAGTGGGCCTTATAAAGCATCACTATGAACAAAGCTAGTAGAGGTGATGGAGAAGGCAATGGCACCCCACTCCAGTACTCTTGCCTGGAAAATCCCATGGACAGAGGAGCCTGGTAGGCTGCAGACCATGGGGTCACGAAGAGTCGGACATGACTGAGCGACTTCACTTTCACTTTTCCCTTTCATGCATTGGAGAAGGAAATGGCAACCCACTCCAGTGTTCTTGCCTGGAGAATCCCAGGAACGGGGGAGCCTGGTGGGCCGCCGTCTATGGGGTCGCACAGAGTCGGACACGACTGAAGTGACTTAGCAGTAGCAGTGGAGGTGATAGAATTCGAGTTGAGCTATTTCAAATCCTGAAAAATGATGCTGTGAAAGTGCTGCTCTCAATATGCCAGCAAATTTGGAAAACTCAGCAGTGGCCACAGGACTGGAAAAGGGCAGTTTTCATTCCAATCCCAAAGAAAGGCAATGCCAAAGAATGCTCAAACTACCGCACAATTGCACTCATCTAACATGCTAGTAAAGTAATGCTCAAAATTCTCCAAGCCAGGCTTCAGTAATATGTGAACCGTGAACTTCCAGATGTTCAAGCTCCTGAAAGAGATGGGAATACCAGACCACCTGACCTGCCTCTTGAGAAATCTGTATGCAGGTCAGGAAGCAACAGTTAGAACTGGACATGGAACAACAGACTGGTTCCAAATAGGAAAAGGAGTACGTCAAGGCTGTATATTGTCACCCTGCTTATTTAACTTATATGCAGAGTACATCATGAGAAATGCTGGGCTGGAGGAAGCACAAGATGGAATCAAGATTGCGGAGAAATCTCAATAACCTCAGATATGCAGATAACACCACCCTTATGGCAGAAAGTGAAGAGGAACTAAAAAGCCTCTTGATGAAAGTGAAAGAGGAGAATGAAAAATTTGGCTTAAAGCTCAACATTCAGAAAACGAAGATCATGGCATCTGGTCCCATCACTTCATGGGAAATAGATGGGGAAACAGTGGAAACAGTGTCAGACTTTATTTTGGGGTGCTCCAAAATCACTGCAGATGGTGATTGCAGCCATGTAATTAAAAGACGCTTACTCTTCGGAAGGAAAGTTATGACCAATCTAGACAGCATATTAAAAAGCAGAGACATTACTTTGCCAACAAAGGTCCATCCAGTCAAGGCTATGGTTTTTCCTGTGGTCATGTATGGATGCGAGAGTTGGACTGTGAAGAAAGCTGAGCGCAGAAGAATTGATGCTTTTGAACTGTGGTGTTGGAGAAGACTCTTGAGAGTCCCTTGGACTGCAAGGAGATCCAACCAGTCCATCCTAAAGGAGATGAGTCCTGGGTGTTCTTTGGAAGGAATGATGCTAAAGCTGAAACTCCAATACTTTGGCCACCTCCCGCGAAGAGTTGACTCATTGGAAAAGACCCTGATGCTGGGAGGGACTGGGGGCAGGAGAAGAAGGGGACGACAGAGGCTGAGACAGCTGGATGGCATCACTGACTTGATGGACATGAGTTTGAGTGAACTTCAGGAGTTGGTGATGGACAGGGAGGCCTGCCATGCTGTGATTTATGGGGTTGCAAAGAGTCGGGCACTACTGAGCAACTGAACTGAACTGAACACAGGTTCCCTCGAACAGGTGGCTCCCTCCATCTTAATGAAGACACCACCTTTTCCTGACACCAAATGCAAGGTAAGACTCTGCCCATATCCTCAAGGAGGTGATGGACAGACCAGAAGGGGCAGGAAAAAGTGAATAAATGACAATCCAGCCATCAGAAAGTGCCAACCAAATGCTATGAAGACTTCAAGGAAAGGAAGCTGGCATCTTCCCCCAAAGAAGCCAGTCAAGGCTTAGGGAAGGAGCTACAGTTTGAGATGCACCTAGAAGGTTGGCTAAGAGCATGTAAAGCAGAGCAAAGTGGTCAGGGTTGAGAGACAAAGCCCGCTTCAGCAGCTGCGTCTAGGTCTTGGGCGCCATCCCAATCCATCCACTCCTGTCGCTTCCACTAAACACAGACCGTGGCTGTGGGGCTTGGTTATGCCTTGGCAGGACTGGGATTTTCTGTGCTCTTACCTGATCACACTGAGTCCATTCCAAAACATCCTATGTCCTCCTCCATCTCCCCAAAAGAGAAATGCACTTGGAAGCCTATGTTAAAATAATACACCGTGCTCCTTCTGTCTCCCGCCCAATTATATGATGTTGGAACGCTCTGCTGGAAAACTCGCAATAATGACCAGCCAAGTGCTGAAGGGCATAATGTTTGGACTGTCAAACAGGTTGCTCGTGATGCAAATCTATGACTTCAGAAGTGATTTCACAAACATTTTGGGAACAGCGATCTGACTCATAAGCTCCAACGTAGTCTCATCGAACAGCTGTGCGTGTAAGTCGTCCAAAGATGGTCCTGGAGAAGTGTTACCGAGAAAAGCAGAAAACAAGAGGAGAAAGTCTGCACCTTGAGGAGGATATCATTTCACAGTGAAACTTTGCCACTCAACACGAGGAGGGCAGGCCAAGCCGACCACACCAAGGGTACCAAGACCATGCATCGTTGATCGGGGGGGAAACACATGTATGGGCTTACATTATTTTACAAGATTAGCTGGAGACTTTCCACCCCGATTACAGCACTAGGCAAAGAAAACACACTTGGGAGGTCTCATAACACAACATTCATTTCGTACAGAACGTTTTGATCCATTGAGGACTTTCATTTTGACTTTTATGTTTTGTTCCCCAGGCCTCTGTTGTTCGCATGTTAAAATGCTACAGTCCAAGAGAGTTACAAGCCTTGCCCAGGGTCGCCCAACAGTTAAGCCAGGTGGGAGGCTGGCGTCCCTTCTTCCACTGATCTCTTCCCTTTCATCCACACACAGACTCAAGAAAACGGTCAAAGAGATTATAATTCAGCATTTTTCTGTTTCAACTTTACTGCTATTCATCACACCAGTGCAAAAAAAAAAAAAAAGAAATGTGAAAGTCTGGTTTCTTAAAAATAAGAATGGAATCAGCAGGTGTTGAAATTTTACTTCTTTGTTCTTTCACTTCATGTGAGCTTTTAAAATCTGAGGTCCTTCAGTTAGGGAATTGGGGACGGACATGTACACACTGCTATATTTAAAGTGGGGAACAAACAAGGACCCGCTGTACAGCACAGGGAACTCTGCTCAGTGTTAGGGGGCAGCCTGGACGGGAAGGGGGTGTGGGGGAGAACAGACACATGTATGTGTATGGCTGGGTCCCTTCACTGTCCACCCGAAACCATCACAACATTGCTAATCGGCTATACCCCAATACAAAACTAAAAGTTCAAGAAAAAAGTCTGAGATACCTAATTCCATAAAATGTGTCCCTTAGTTAAAATTCAAACCAAGTTGGAGCCAAGAGCCTTAAAAGAGCCTGGGTTCTACCGAGGCGGCAACCGGGATCTAGAAAGGTTAAGCGGCTGCAAGGTTACCGGCTAGTTAGTGGCAAGCCAAGAAAGAAACACAGTGTTCTGGACCTCAGCATGCAGAGTATGATGGAGGACCTTGGAAAACCTGAATGCCAACCGCCTACAGGACACAACTTGAGTTTTTTTCCACCCGTGCTCTGACAGGTCACCTTGAGCTGCCCAAAGAACCATCTGGCAAAATTCACGTCTGATGGAATTGTTCAGGAAAGCTGAATGATCTTCCTAGGAGCACAGGTTTCTGGTAAGATGGAAGATATTACTAGTGTTGATATTTACATGGTCGGGAAGGACTTAACATCTGACAGCATCTCCTGAATCACTGAATGAATGATCCCCAGATTGGCAGTGAGAACGACACTGTGAAAAAGGAGAGCCATCCTTGTACCAAGCTACCGTTTAGAAGGTAATTCCATAGCTAATGTGCCAGACTCTGTGCTCAAAGACACACAAGAATAAGACAAGCCCTGCTCTCAGGAGCTCTCGGTCTGGCCGGAAACACGGATGCATCAACAGACCACTCGCACGGGTCTGACATGAGACACTTCTGCTGCACCACTGCCCGAGGCCTCTCCTCAAACCAGACACGCACCTGTGGACAAGCTGAGCCAGCAGAGAAGGGACCACACGCTCCACCCCCACCCCATGGTACATGCCAGCCCGTGGGGGGCGGGTGGAGAGGGTGAGGGGGCTTGCAGTTGGGTCGACAAAGACTGGACGCCAAAACTGCTAAGCACAGCCTGACCTGAAGACGCCCCTCTCCTCGTGCATCAGGCTTGGCAATAGGTCTCCCATGACCAGTCCACCTAAGGCTTCCCAAGCCTCCCCTTCCAGCCACTATCACCACAGCTATTCAAAAGAAGTCAGAATTAACGTGCAAAGACCACAGAGCACTGTAAGGAAGAGAGGGGGGTTGTTGGTCCTGTTGTAAACAGGCTTGGTGGCAAACCAGAGCTGTTGGCATGGCCATTTTCCCAAACACAAACCTGGTGAAGTCCTGCAAGGACCTGATAGAGGCCTAGATGAATTTCTTGGTCCTTCAAAAATGCCCAGGGGTGAGTGTTCAGCTAGAATTCTCTACAGCGATTCCTGATTCTGCCAATCATTCCTAGCCTTGAGTGAGCATCTTTGTCCCTTTACTCAGCTTCCTGCCTGGCAGAGGAAGGCCATCACTTACCTAAGGGAATGGGCTACTCATCTGGCACTCACATCCTCAACATGAACTCAGAGATGCTGGAATCTGCAGGGATCACCATCTTTCCAGAAAGAAGCTATTGCTCTGACAGGCAGTGTGTGGAACACTTGTGAAAAACGTTATACATCCCCATGCACGTGGGGTTTCCCACACGGTGCTAGTGATAAAGAATCCACCTACCAACACAGAAGACGTAAGAGACCGGGGTTCAACCCCTAGGTCAGGAAGATCCCCTGGAGGAGGAAATGGCAACCCACTCCAGTATTCTTGACTGGAAAATTCCATGGACAGAGGAGCCCTGTGGGCTACAGTCCCTGGGGTTGCAAAGAGTCAGATACAACTCAGTGCACATACACACCCCCATGTGTGAGCATTCTTCTCTAACCAAAAAGACTAGTTTGCCATGATTATTCTGTTACTCCTCTGCAGAGCTTTGATCTACAGAAGCCTCTTCTAGAGAAATGGTGAAGATAATTTGAGGCAGGATTCTCAAACATGTGAACATCCAGAGAGTGGCCATTTTCTCAGGCTAGGGAGTGGTGATCAACAGTCACGACTGAGGGCTGTTGAAAAATGAAGACCACGGGATGGGATTTCCTGCAGAGCAGTGAGCCTTCAAAGGAAGAGTGCAGGAATACCTTTGAAGATGAAGCTCTGGATGTAACCATAAAGGAACTCCGACAGACCGAGTAGGATGGGGTCTGAAAATGGAGCAAGCAGCATCTCTGAAACGAGTCTTGTTTCAGCAGAAAGAATGTCCTTGTCAAGAGTCACAGTTGAGGTGAGTTCCTTTGTCTCTGAGGGAGAATGAGCAACCTAGAGAAAAATCATAGCTTCAAGGGATCAAAAGAACTTTGGGGACCTGTATGTACCGGGTTGAACAGTATCCCCTGCAAAACTCACATCCCTCCCAGAAGCTCAGAATGTGACCTTATTTGGAAGTAGGGTCCTTGCAGATAAAATTAAGATGAGGTCATAACTGGAGTAGGGTGGGCCCTTAATCCAATGTGACTAACATCCTTATAAGAAGAGGTGAAGAGACATAAAAGCAGCAGAGAGAGAAAGGATGCCACATGAAGACAGAGGCAGAGATTGGAGTGATGCTTCTACGAGTCAAGGAATAACAAGGAGAGCCAGTAACACCAGGAGCGAAGAGCAAGGCATAGACCAGACTGCCTCAGTGGCTTCAGAGAGCACAGCTCTCCCAATACCTTGACTTCAGGCTTTCAGCCTCCAGAACTGTGAGAGAATTAACTTCTGCTAAAACCCACCCAATTTATGGTACTTTGTCATGGAATCCCCAGGAAGTTAATACACCATATTATGAATTTTGCAAATGAAATAATATAACTAGCACAATCTTCTACTTTATTCCATGCAATGGAAATTTCCCTTCTGCCCATGAAGACTAAACACTATGGAATTGCCCTCGCAGCATAAAACAATTAGAAACCTAAGGAATAAAAGTTATGATACAAATAATGTGAGCCTGATGATTGCCCTAGATCACTGCCTAGAGAGCATTTCAGTTCTGGGGGCTGTATAGAGCCTGATAATATTACTGAGTTCAGGAGACTTAGACTGGAGTCTGGGGAGACCAACATAGCTAAACTGCAGGGGTGGATACCAGAAGAGAGGGAGCTACACAGAGAGAGCAAGCTCCAAAGACATGCAAAGGCGTCTTCTCTAGCCTGTAGCTGAATTCTGAACTTTTCATGAATCAGTAAAACCTCCAAGACACGGAAAGAGCTATAACCATAAAAAAAAAAAAAAAAAAAAAACCAACCCAGAGGTCATGCAAGGCTGGAAAGAGTTTGTGTCCCCAAGAACCAGAGTGCAGAAACATCATAATATGTTGAGCCTCAGGTACAATCTTCAAAAAGAATGTGCTTTATTAGGGAGATAAATTATTCCTAAATAAAGGCTGATCTGTGTCCACTCTAACAAAAAGCAAACTTCAAATAGATCCTCAAATAGATCCGCAAGTTACTTAACTGCACACCAAATAAAATTTAACTTTCCTTAAAGGAATATAATGAAATCCAGCAGCACACAACACCAACGCCAAAATGAATGGGCGAAGAAACAGGAAACTATATCGTATCAGATCAGATCAGATCAGTCGCTCAGTTGTGTCCGACTCTCCGAGACCCCATGAATCGCAGCACACCAGGCCTCCCTGTCCATCACCAACTCCCAAGGTTCACCCAGACTCATGTCCATCGAGTCAGTGATGCCATCCAGCCATCTCATCCTCTGTCGTCCCCTTCTCCTCCTGCCCCCAGGCCCTCCCAGCATCAGAGTCTTTTTCAATGAGTCAACTCTTCGCATGAGGTGGCCAAAGTACTGGAGTTTCAGCTTCAGCATCATTCCTTCCAAAGAAATCCCAGGGCTGATCTCCTTCAGAATGGACTGGTTGGCTCTCCTTGCAGTCCAAGGGACTCTCAAGAGTCTTCTCCAACACCACAGTTCAAAAGCATCAATTCTTCGGCACTCAGCCTTCTTCACAGTCCAACTCTCACATCCATACATGACCACAGGAAAAACTGTAGCTTTGACTAGACGAACATTTGTTTGGCAAAGTAATGTCTCTGCTTTTGAATATCGTATGACCAAAAGTAAAAGTCAAAGCAAACAGACTCAAATAAGAGATAAGAGCAGACAAGGACCTTGACTAGTGATTATAAATCTTAAAAATATGCTCAAGAATGTAAAGGAAAACAGTATACAGAGCAAAAAAATGAAGCTACAAAATACATGCATGAAACTTCCAGAGTAAAAAAAAAATTCACTGGAGGAGACTCAGCATTTCAGATAACGAAGAAGAAAATATTAGTGAGGCTGAGGCACAACAATAGAAACTACACCAAATGAGACAGCAAAGAGACCAAAAAAAAGACTGAAAATAAACACACAGAATTTGGTGAACTGTGGGGTAATATAAAGCTGTCTAGTATTTTGGGAATTTTAGTCCCAGAAGGAGGGGAAGTCCCAGAAGGAAAAAAAGGGGAAGACTGAAAAGTGACTTAAAGAAGTAATGGCCAAGTTTGAAGACAAACACTACCAAGTCACAGATCCGAGAAACTCAAGAAACTCCAACCAGAAGAACCATAAAGTAAGACCAAGGCACATGATAAAACAAAGCTGGTGAAAAACAGTGACACAGTTAAAAATCTTAGAAAGCAGCCATATAAAAGAAGACACATTACATATAGATACATGAAAAGCAAAAGGTTGGAGACACCCTGCAGACACTAACCAAAGAAAGCTGGGGTGGCCATAATAATTTCAGATGTAAGGTGACTTCAAAACAAGGAATATTACCAGGGATAAAAAAGGTACATTGCATAATGCTACAGATAAGATGCTAGTCACTCGGTCGTGTCTGACTCTTTTCGACCCCGTGGACTGTAGCCCACCAGGCTCCTCTGTCCATAGGATTCTCCAGGAAAGAATACTGGAGTGGGTTGCCATTTCCTTCTTCAGGGGATCTTCCCAGCCCAGGGATTGAATCCAGATCTCCCGCATCGCAGGCAGATTCTTTACCATCTGAGCCACCAGGGAAGCCCTAACGTTATAGAGTCCAGTTCATTTAAGACACATAGCAATCCTAAATGTGCATTCCCCTAAAATCAAAGCTTCAAAACCCTGAAAGAAGAACGAGAGGACTGAAGGAGAAATGGGTGACTGCTTAATGATGGTTGGAGAATTCAACATTCAGTCATCGATGGAAGTAGATGGAAAGGCAGTAAGGAGATAGACGACTCGGACTTCCCTGGTGGCTCGGTGGTAAAGAATGCACTTGCCAATGCAGGAGACATGGATTCCACCGTGGTCCGGAAAGATCTACGTGCTGCAGAGCAACTAAGCCAATGTGCCACAGCTGCTGAGCCCAAGCACCCTGAAGGCTGCGCTCCATCACAAGGGGAGCATCACAAGGAGACTGTGCGGCGCAACGTGAGAAAAGCCTGCACAGCAGCAAACCCAGAATGGCCCAAATAAATAACATTATTCTTAAAAAAGATGCAGAAGATTTGAACAACACTATCGACCAACTTATCCTAACTGCTATTTACTGAACACTCCACTGAAAATCAGAACATACGTTTTTTTATTTGCACAAGAAACATTCAAGATATGGCTCCAAAGTGAAAATCGCTCAGTTGTGTCTGACTGCTTGTGACCCCATGGACTATACAGTCCATGGAATTCTCTAGGCCAGAATACTGGAGTGGGTAGCCTATCCCTTCTCCAGTGGATCTTCCTGACCCAGGAATGGAACCAGGTCTCCTGCATTGCATGCGGATTCTTTACCAACTGAGCTATGGGGCTGATAGTGCGGGGCTCCAAAACAAGACCAAAATTCAAAAGGACTGCAATCATCCTGTGCTCAGAGTGCAGTGGAATTAAACTAGAATCGGTAAATCCTCACACATTTCAAAATTAAAGAACATACTTCTAAATAATCAACAGATGACAGAAGAAATCACAAGGGAAATTTTTAAAATATTTTGAACTGAATGCAAATGAAAACACAAGAGGAAAAGCTGGTGATAAGAGGGAAATCTACACCATTTAACAGTTATTTTAAAAAAGGAGAAAGGTGCATACAGCAGAGTGATGAGACTTATCATTTGGGGACTCAGAATGATTTGACTTTGAGTCTCAACGCCATTGGACATCTGACTTCTCTCCCCCGCTTATCTCCCAAGACATAACTCAAGCTCGTCTTACATATGGGCATTTCTGGAACAAAGACAGCCCTGCCTGTTAGCTCTGTGAAGAAGGCTGTGAATTAGTCCAGGGCCTCTCAAACTTTACTTTGCCGATGAACCACCTGGGTGTCTTTTAAAAATGAGATTCTGAATCAGAAGACATGGGATTAGGCCTAAAATGATGCAGTTCTTTTTTATATAATTTTACTTATTTTTTGGCTGAGCCGGGTGTCTTCATTGCTGTGCGGGCTCTTCTCCAGTTGTGGTGAGTGCGGGCTACTTCCGAATTGCAGCTCCTGGGCCCTAGAGTACAGGCTCAGTCATTGTGGTAGGTGGCTGAGTCGCTCCACGGCACGCGGGATCTTCCCAGACCAGGGATCGAACCTGTGTCTCCTGCACTGGCAGGCGGATTCTTCACCACTGAGCCAGCAGCGAAGCCCCGAGATGATGCATTTCTAACATGCTCCCTAGCAGAGGCAGACCATGCTTTCAGTGACAGGGAGCAAGAGCCCTCTCCTCCAGATTCATTTTAACCAGGAACAATTCCTCCCTCTGAATCTGTTTTTCATGTCCTCTGTCCTCTCCCCTCTCTGGATAAAAAGTCAAGAAAAGGTCAGCGTGTGATGGAGACAGAGTGACTTCATAGAGAAGAGACAGAGCTGGCCAGTGACCATTTGATCAATTAAGTAGCAGGTGCTTGATTGAGATCAGACTGGCTTTAATAACCATTAAAGTGCTGAAGCCTTTCTGAATGCCTAAAATGACTTTGGACTCAGACCAGTATTTTTTTTTAACAGCAGTGTTATTACCATATATAATGAGAAATCTTAAAAATAAGGCTGGTTCTGTGTTTAATATTACCTGCTTTGGCAGCATGACTGAGCCTGACTCCTAGCTGACCTTGTTCACTGATCCCCTGAACAAGGAGTAGGTGTTTATGGTGCTCAGCAGACGATACTCGGGCACGCTGTGGTCCTACACAAGAGGCTCTTCAGGAAAGAGAAAGGGGAGGCCACGTGAACCAGGCTTCTCGGAATTCTTCTGCCTACCCATCCACAGGATAGGGCTTCCTTGGTGGCGCTAGTGGTGAAGATCTGTCAATGCAGGAGACGCAGGTTCGATCCCCAGGTTGGGAAGATCCCCTGCAGGAGGAAATGTCAACCCACTCCAGTATCCTTGCCTGGAAAATCCCAGAGACAGGGGAGCCTGCTGGGCTATAGTCCATGAGGTTGAAAAAGAGTCGGACACAACTTAGCGGCTAAAACAACATCTACAGGCTAGTCCTCGGTGCTGAAACGATAGTTGTATGCAGGGCCATATAAATATTCTGCACTTCAGGAGCAAAGGTTTCTGTTCACCTGCATCTTCCTTATCTGCAAATTGCCAATCCCAGAAAGCTCAAGGATGGAACAGCAAAAGCTCTTTTTTGAATGTATTTGCTTCCTGGCATGAAAAATTACATAGAATTAAAATTACGCCCTTTTTTAAAAAAAAAGAAAATTTTAATTCCAGTTATAAATTCATTTCTATTAGGACTCAAAGACTTTTGTAAGATTGACTCAATGACTGTAGATAAGACTTTTTAAAGCAAATTACTGTTTTAACAGTTCTATTTATTTGGCGCTCCACGCAGGATCTTAATTCCCAGACTAGGGATTGAACCCACGCTCCCTGCTTTGGAGGCGGAGTCTTTTATCTATTGGATGACTGGAGAAGTCCCTAGACTTTAATTCATCCCGCAGAACCAGTGGAGGGTAAGTGCCCCTATATATGTCACGAAACTAGCCTGGAATTAAAAGTTTGAGCAATTTATCTTCAGGACCTGGATTATGTAGTTTAAGAATAGAAGCCAGCAAAGTATAGCTCATGAGCTAGCTACCGAGTTTTATAAATAAAATTTAATTGGAATATACTCTAATGAGACTCCCATTTTTTTTAAGTACTGCTTCTGCACTACTGCAGAGTTGAGTAGTTAGGGCAAAGACTCTCCCTTGCAAAGCCCAAATATTTACCCTCTGGCCCTTTAAGAAAAAGTTCCCAACCTCTGTTCTAGAAGAATGAGCAAGGACCAAGACGGTTCATGGAAGTGGAAAATTATTATACTGAGCGTGACCCAGGTGGCGCTAGTGGTAAAAACAAAAACAAAAACAAAAACAAAACCTGCTGGCCAGTGCAGAAGACATGAGAGACTCGAGTTCAATCCCTGGGTTGGGAAGATCCCCTGGAGGAGGGCATGGCAACCCACTCCAGTATTCTTGCCTGGAGAATCCCACAGACAGAGCCTGGCGGGCTGCAGTCCATGGGGTGGCAAAGAGCCGGACACAACTGAAGTGACTTAGAACACACAGATGCCAGGACACAAAACTATCAACTCTCACAATACAAAACCGTAAATGAAGCAACTCCATGAAGTCGTGAATTTCCTGGGACAAGAAGGATTCAAGCAGCTCTTAGGTGACCATCATCCTAGAACAGTGGTGAAGGGGATGAGGCGCCATTCAAAGGGTTCCTTAAAGCCCATCTCTGACGCTGCATCATTCTGTGTTATCAGCAACACAGAGGTCCACACGAGACTCCTTGAAATACAGTCTCACTTGACTCACGAAGAAAAACATCTTACATTATAGCTAAGAGAATCTAAAGAAAACACGCATCTTGAAAAAGAGAGCCCTGGGTATCTTTTGGTGGCCGGTTTGCCTGTAATCTGCCCACAGGAGTGACTCTGCTGGACAGAAGCCACGTCTAATTCTGTGGCCATTACAGCGCTTAACATGCCATGATTGCTCCACAGAGATCTGTAAATGTAATTTAATGATGTCTCTGTATAATCCACACTGCCAAATCTTTCTGCAGTCTTACTCTTGGGCAGAGAATGTATGTGTCGACCCAATTACAGACTCTGAAGTATCTGCAGTACCCCTGGATCTTTTCAAACAAGTCAGTAGTGTGTTCTACAAATCCAGGTGGGTGGGCTCATGGACAAGGCAAGCCTAAAAAGCCCAAGATTCATCCTTACTTTTCATTTCTTTACCACATTGCTTTTATAATATAGCAAATTAAGAGGGTGTGTGTGTGTGTGTGTGTGTGTGTGTGTGTTGGTTTCCAATTAAAGTATTTGACCTGTCTAGTGCATTTTAGTAGATGGAGCTAGGTTTCACTCCTCTGCCAAACACACTTTGCAACTCCCAAGCCAATTCTTTCTCTGACCAATTTGGCAACGTGGTTGGCTAGGCCTGCAGGTAGTAGTGAGAGCAGAGAGCTCCCAGGGAAACATTCATTTTTATGGTGTTGGCTTTCACCTAGGTACCAGCGGGAGGCAACAGCACTTGGTCAAGTCCGCCTTCAAGCGACATCAAAGGCGCTGAGCATGACGCGGCTGAGCACAGACTAAGCCAACAGCGTACGAAGCTCTGGGCTGCAGCCAAGAGCAAGGAGGTTGAGAATTTCCGTTCTGGCTCCCGATGAAGAGTAGCTTAGGCCGCATCCTTAAGTGGACCCCTCCCCCATCTCAGCTAAGACAGCCCAAGACAAGACACAAGGTGGATCGAATCAGAGCTCTGACGTCACACAACGGGCAGACATGCAGGTGAGGAGGTTACCTGATGTTTAACCTCAGAGTGTTTGATGCCCATGGAAACCAGACATAAAAAGAAAGAGCAGCCAAGTTATTAAAAATCATACCCTTTATTAAGTCTCTCTTTCAAATAAAGAATGTTCACTTTGTGCTTTTTTTTTTTTTTTAAAGAATAGAGAATTAAAAAAATCAAAGAGACTTTGATTTTTTTTTAACTTCAAATTCCAGAACCAGCTGGAAAGATCTCAAGATATACCTAGTGGAGGTCCCTCTATTTATGGAGTTCATTTAATTAAGTAGCAGAAGGACAGGTAAAACACAAGCAAACCAGCCAATGACAATAAAAGTTATTGTAAAAGTCACTCCGGGGCATCTCAGGCTAAGTCATGGCCATTGTGCCTGCTCAGAAACGGAAAAGGAGAAAAAGATCGGCTCAACGTCCAGCTTCAGAAACTTCTGCTTCCACGTGTTGCTCTCATCACTCCCTGATAAGCGGCAAACAGATTTCCAGGGCTTCCCAGGTGGCTCAGATGGTTAGGAATTCGCCTGCAGTGCAGGAGACCAGGTTCGATCCCTGGGTCGGGAAGATACCCTGTAGAAGGGCATGGCAACCCACTCCAGTATGCTTGCCTGGGAAATCCTATGGACAGAGGAGCCTGGCAGGCTGTAAGTCTATGGGCTTGCAAAGAGTCACTGAGCGACTAACACTTTCAGTTTCAAACAGATTTCCATCACAGAAGCTGCTACACTCCCGAAGTCCTGTGTGTGGAAACATCAACCTCTTCCTTCTGGACAAGCTGCTACAGGAGGACGTGACTGTAAGATCTTAGCCTCCTTGGATGAATCTACAAATGGCAAGGACGGTAGGATCCCCTTAACACACCGAGGTCCCCCTTTAGCCTCCCAGTCACCCGTTTCTATGCATTAGCACGATTTATGCCTTTGCTGCTGTGAGTGCTCTTATTTTAGGAACACCAGCCCTTTAAATCCCACCCACCCTTCCCGGCACAGTGCTTCTCAAGAGTCTGGTCCCATGAACCACTTGACTAAGAACCGTTTAGAATGTCGTCTTTTTTTTTTTAAGTAGAATTTTACTTTTATCCTCATTCAGCTTCACATACTATCATCCATCGCACTAATTATTTTTCAGTAGCTTCAACTTTTCCATCTCATGGTCTTTGGATTAAACCTGCCTGGCAAAATCTCAACCTGGGAAGGATTCAATGCGGTGTTTATAGCCAGGTTGATGAGCACTTCTGGGGGGAAAGATTGCACCCTGCAGATTAGTGATGTGTTAGCGATGTCACTGAATGTTCTCTCATCTGAGTCCACACGCACACCCCATCACTCCGCCCCAATCTCTCACACACTGTCACCTCACCCTCACACATTTAACGAGCAATCCTCAATACCTCACTTCAACTCTCTCAACTTCTTACCACCAGATCTGCTAACCAGCCTGTATCTAACACCTAGAATGCTTCTTAAAATGCAGATTCCTTGATTCCACAGCAGACACACTGATTCAAAACCCCTGGGAGGAAAGTCCAGGATGGCACATTCTAAACAATCTCTTGAAATCATTCTGAAGCCCGTGATCCAGAGACAAAGCATGTTTAATGTCAAGTTCAACCTGCCTTCAGAGATCATCCAAGTGATGTCACATTATCCCCTCTGCACTGCGGACCGTGTACGACGCCTAACCATTTGGCAAAAGACTCCAGTCCATACACGTGGTGACATAACAGGGTATACAGGCTGTTTCTTTAGAGAAGTGCCCCACAGGCCTGGTCACAGAAGTATGTGTGGGGATAGTGGACCCCAAGACTGTGACAGGTCTCTGCTATACCTACTGTGGTGCTCAGGGAACTCTGCTTAATGCTCCATGGAACCCAGATGAGAGGGGGGTTTGAGGCTGAATGGATACGTGTATAATGTGAGTCTCTTCCTAAAATAGAGAGTAAAAGGTGAGTCTCTTTACTGTCCACCTGCTGATGCTTTGACAACTTACTATAGATCTTGCACAGTAATTTATTTCTCCCCCACATCATATTGAAAGCACATCTGAGAAAATTTACAGAAATACAATTTTATAAAACAAACATGAAAGAGATGCAGAAATAGGAACAAAAAGAAAAACAGGGCAAGAAAATAATAGAGAAACATAAATGCTGTATAATAAATAGAAGTAGTTCAGAGTTTCCTAGTGACCAAGAAAAATGGAAATATGACTATTCATAAAATTCAACATTCACAAGATAAAAACTTGTCCCTCCCCCCCCAAAAAAAATCCTGAATTTCCCTAATGCTGGCAACTTGAGCTAAGTAGAACCTCATATTCCGAAAAGCAAATCAATTACATAGAACGCCAATCCCTTGCCCTTCAGGTGGAGGCACAAAGGTTCATCAGTGGTGCCTTTGGTAGATGAAACACAACCTTGGCAACAAGTGTCTACAGAAAAGTTCCAAACACGTCTACTGAAGGACAGAAAACCTGTGGCATTAATGCAGGGGCTCACGAGGGCAGAACTAGAGACGTTTCCTGTTTCACTAGGTTAACTGATTGGCTAAATGATGTAGGGATTTCCAATTTTTTCCCCTGGAAAAAAGCTTTTCCACTGTTTTTTTTTCACAGATTCATCCTCTATTGATCTCAGGAACAGGGCATCTTGATAACACAGCAGCAGTCTTACAGTCCCAGAGCCTAGCACCGTGCTGGGATGCAATAAATTACAGACTCCGGAATTCCAAAATTACAGGCCTATGGAATTAGAGTGTGTCTCAGCACATGACAACCATTGAGACATCGACAGTGAGTCTTGGATCATTCGGCTCGGGTAGGCTTAGCAACAGCCAACGTCTCCACCCAGTCAGAAGCAGGCCAGAGGCACTGCTTATTCACGGGGTATTTATGGGCCCTACAACTGGTGTGCTGCTGCTGCTGCTAAGTTGCTTCAGTCGTGTCCAACTCTGTGCGACCCCATAGACGGCAGCCCACTAGGCTCCTCTGTCCCTGGGATTCTCCAGGCAAGAACACTGGAGTGGGTTGCCATTTCCTTCTCCAATGCATGAAAGTGAAAAGTGAAAGTGAAGTCACTCAGTCATCTGGTGTGGCCCCCCCCCCAACACCTTCCTTTATTTTACCTTAGGTTGGCAGTCTTTCAGCTTTATAAATTTCTCTCAAAAACATTATCCCCTCACGTTCCAGAGAGCACAATAATGCCTAGGTACTTTCCAGAAGAGCTTACGAACCTGTATGTACACACGGCTACATTTAAAATGGATGACCAGCAAGGACCTGCTGCTGCACAGGGAGCTCTGCTCAAGGCTGGGTGGCAGCCTGGGTGGGCGGGGGTTTGGGGGAGAATGGGTGCACGTAGATGCGTGGCTGGGTCTCTTTACCGTCCACCCGAAACTATCACAGCATTGGCAACTGGCAATGCGCCAACACAAAGTAAGAAGTTAAAACAAACCAATATTTCCAGTTTTCTCTTCTGATGGTTTCCTACTCTGAGCGCCAGAAGATAACGTGTTAAAGAGTAGCATGTACTGCCCAATATTTCCAGTTTTCTCTTCTGATGGTTTCCTACTCTGAGCGTCAGAAGATAATGTGTTAAAGAGTAGGACAAAGAACACGAAGATATTTTTCTGTGGCTTCTAATTGCCAGCACATACAATAGCAGTGTCTAACTATAAGCACTTAGGATACACCCAGGGGAGGACCCTGGTGGTCCCGGGGCTAAGACTCTGTCCTCCCAATGCAGGGAGCCTGGGTGCAATCTCTGGTTGGGGAACTGGATCTCATATGTTGCATCTAAGAGTTTGCATGCCTTGACGAAGACCTGGTGCAAGCAAACAAATAGATAATTTAAAAAGAGAGAGAGAGATACACTCAGGACAGTGCTAAGCCCGCTACAGAGAGTATCTCGATGCACCCTCACAAGCACACCAAGGACTAAATGTAATTGCCACTTCCGGTTTCTCCAGGTGATAAACCGGAAACAGACTCCTAGTGGGGTGAGGCTCATATCCAAACACAGGCAGCATCTCGCCGCCATTCGCACATTCCAATTCAAGGACCCCCAAGGGACAAAGATGAGCACCAAGGCCCTGTGTACACACCACTGGTTTTGTTTTGTTGCTTATTGCTGCTGTAACACATCCCCACAAACTCAGCAACTTAAAATAAGGCACGGCTATTCACTCACGGCTCTGTAGGTCATGTCCTCCCGTGAATTAATCCTTATCTGCCCAGAAGGGCACTCTCCACCACTGTGTCTCCCAAGATCTGAAATGATTCAACAGCAGAACCAACATCCTTTGGCCTTTGCGTGTTACCCGTAACCCTTTTACGTCTGGGTCCTTTTCTTGCATTCCGTGGAGGGTATATAGATAGTCACTGCAAAATCTTTCCATTTTTTAATACATTTGAAAATGTTCACAATAAAACGCTAGCCAAAATTAAGAGTTGAACCACAACTTGGAATCGGCTTCCTCAAAAAGGTGTGGAAGTCAATCACAATATTTGCAGGCATCAACAGGGAGGAAGCCAAGAGCTCCTTGTGGAATTATAAACGAAAAGCGCTTAGGTAAGAGTTTGGTAAAATGTTTGCTGCCCAGTAGGAAAAACCATGTACTGTAGCTGACCTTAGAATCATGGAAATAAAGGCCTCATTCCAGCGAAACGCTCCGGTGACATATTTTATTTTCGCAGAGTGGAACGGGGCTACCCCGGGGTTGTCCCTGTGGTTTTTAGTGATGCAAAGTGGCGCTCCGGGAGGAGTTTCGGTCCTGAGTTCAGCTTCCCGTGAGCCAGGCCCCAGAGGAGCAACAGAAACAGAATGCCTGCTGAGGGAGACAGAGAGACATCGGGTGCGAGGGGAGGAGTGAGCAATCCCACCGTCCACGAACAAGGGCCTCGAGGAAGAGAGAAGCCAAAGGGCTGAGCCACCCGCTCCAGAAAAGCCTGTCTTGTGTCATCCCACCCTGAGAGGAGAGTGGGAGTGTCACTGTTAGAGGAGGCCCCACCGATACAAGATGAACCGTGCTCCTTACAGGAGCCAAAGGGGAAGAAAGGAGAGGTAGGTCATTACAACCACCCAGACACCTTAACCTTGCACGTGCTAGGGGATGCGACACTATATGCCGTTGCTTGATCCTAACGGTGGCCGAAGGCAAATAGCAAAACAGTAAACTAGCCAGGATGTGGAAAACAACCCAAGTGTCTGTTGATAAATGGAAAAGAAAATGTGGGATACACCGAAACAACAGAACAGGATTCAGCCTTAAGGAAGGAAATACCCGCTGTTCTCAACCATGTGGATGAACCTGGAGGACCGGATCCTAAGTGAAATAAGCCAGACAGAGAAGGATGAATACTGTGTGATCTCACTCACACACAGACTCGAAAACAGCCCAACTTGTAGTAGCAGAGAGTGGAAGAGTGGTTGCAAGAGGCTGGGGCAGAGGGAGGAACAGGAAACCGTGGGCCCAAGGGTACAAAGTTCCAGTTACGCCAAATGAATGGGTCCCAGAGGTCTCAGCAGAGCGATGCGGACACAACTAATACTGCAGTATCTACTTGAAATCTGCTAAAAGCGGAGATCTTAAGTGTTCTCACCACAAAAAAGGGAAAAAAATGGTAGTTACGTGAGGTGACGGACATGTTCATTGATTTTAATGGTATTTCACAATATAGCAAATCATTACAATGGATGCCTTAAGTACATACAGTTTCTATTTGTTAATTATGCTATAACCAAACTGGAAAATTATTATATCTATAAACTACTTATTCGGGGTTGGTGGGCTATAAAGGGAATCTAGTCAAGGCTATGGTTTTTCCAGTAGTCAGGTATGGATGTGAGAGTTGGACTGTGAAGAAAGCTGAGCGCCGAAGAATTGATGCTTTTGAACTGTGGTGTTGGAGAAGACTCTTGAGAGTCCCTTGGACTGCAAGGAGATCCAACCAGTCCATCCTAAAGGAGATCAGTCCTGGGCGTTCATTGGAAGGACTGATGCTGAAGCTGAAACTCCTAGAAACTCCAAACTCCAACGTTGGCCACCTCACGCGAAGAGCTGACTCACTGGAAAAGGCCCTGATGCTGGGAGGGATTGGGGGCAGGAGGAGAAGGGGACGACAGAGGATGAGATGGCTGGATGGCATCACTGACTCGATGGACGTGAGTCTGAGTGAACTCCGGGAGTTGGTGATGGACAGGGAGGCCTGGTGTGCTGTGATTCATGGGGTCGCAGAGAGTCGGACACGACTGAGTGATTTAACTGATACTGTACCTTCCTCTGCAACTACTTTATTCACTCAGCGCTTTGTTTTCTCTGATTTAAAATATTTTCATCCCACTTGATTTTTTGTCTGCAGCCAAACTAGAAATTTAGTTTTTCTCCTAAAAAATGCAAAGTACAGCTACATATATTTAAAAGGTGTAAAACACACCAGATCATCACTTGATGAGACGGACGCATCTCATTCTCATAGTTCCCGTGGCAACATCCTACAGCTCCGCAAGTCAACTGTGAAAGAACTACATTTGCTGCTTCCCTTCCCTCCACACTAGGGCTAATACATATCCTGGAAATGAGAATGCTTACGTCTGGCATACTCCGGTAAGGAGGGCAAAATGAAAGTGGGTCAGGAAGGGAAACAAGTTTCTCTGTCCCAAGACCTACCTGTCTCACGATACATAATTTAAGGACTAAAGAGCTGTTTAAACAACTTCTCTAACAGCCAATAAAAAGAGAAACATCCCATTTCGCATGCTCTTACTCTCATTTGACGTTTTTTTCCAACCCATTTGGACCCACTTGCTCCCACTTAAGCCTTCTCTCCGACTGACTGCTCAGAGGTTCATTCTGCCTGATTCATTTCCCCAATCGTCTGGAAAGAAGACAGGTGGGGGTGATAACTCCTGTCTGCTCCGGGCACCCACTCAAGAGACCACCCTCGACCTGGCCAGCCCTCACTGCTCCTGGTAGGGGAATCTCAACCCTGCCCTGAGTTTTGATCCAGTTTGGGTTTTTAAACACTCTCTGTTGCTTAGTGGGGAGCTGAGTGACTTCGCTTCAATAGACATGATGTCACCCCCTCAGCCCTTATGCAAACAGTGTCTAACACCTTCACGATGGCAGCCGAGCCAGCTGACTCCAGGAGAAGCTGACAAGATAAGTATTTTGCGTCGGCACCTGCAGGCGGAGTCAGGGCACAAGCTGGAAACTTAAATTTAGACCCGGCAGCACTTCTGACTCCATGAACACTTCTTAAAGTCATAATGACTGACATCAGAGAGAGGAAAAATAACATTTCTCCTTTCCAAGGCCTTTTTTTCCCTTCCCTCCACCATCCAGAAAGTCACAGAATGTAAACCCAGCAAGAAGGCAGTGTCTTGTTTTATCACCACCGTTGCCCATGGAAGTTCAGAAGCGTGCCTCTGACCTGCAGGGATTCACCACCCTGAGGCTTCTCTCCAACAGCCGGGGTTATTGCAAGGAGAGAGAGAGAGAGACCACCACACGCAGTCATTACATATAGAGAAACTGACCCCCACCCACCCCACGAGCATCTATTGAGTACGTGTAAAGTAAGGCACGGTGCCAGGTACTGGGGAGAGAAGAGGCGTCCAGGTGAACAAAGCATCACACGATGAACAATCAGGGACGTGGGTGTGGAAGGTGATTTGCCCAAATCCCCCAGCAAGCAGGTGGCAGAGCCCTCACGGGAACACAAGGCTCCCAGCTCCTGCCTCTAAACCACACAAAACTCATCCACAACACAGCTGACCATCAAACGTGCCGTGCTGCTCCGGGGAGGGTCACTAGACCCCAGCGTTCTTTCCAAGAGGCGTGGCGCATGGTGGGCAAATGTCCAGAAGGCTTCCTCAAGAACACAGCCTGGGAGCTGGGCTGTAGAGAACAGGTCCCACGGAGAATGTGGAAATGGGCAGAGATACAACGAAAATGAGAGGAATCGGGAGAAAAAGCCAGAGGAAGGGAATCATGGAGCAGACGTGGCTGGCTGAATGGCAGTGGAGACGAGGAGGGAAGGGATGAAGTGGAAACAGGGTGGAGTCAGATGGCATCCTGGCCTCCTCAGGAGAGGAGGAGCCAAGGAAGGTGACGGAGGGGGAAACAGGTCACATCTGTGCTACAGATACACCAAGCTGGCGCTGGTGCAAGGGCGGCCGGCACAGCACCCCAGGCCAAGGTCAGAAAGACCTCATCTGGGGAACAAGGGAAGAGAACGCAGGAGGAAGATGGGAGTGAGAGATTTCAGACGTAGGAACGGCAAGTCCGGCAACCGCTTGGATGTGGGCATGAGGCTAGACCAAGGGCGCCCTTGAGCAGTCAGCACCCACCATCCACGCAGGCTTCTTCACGTGCAGATTTCCACAGCAAGCCCCTGCATCCCGGCTGGCTCCAGGAAGGCTTTCACCGCGTCAACAAGAGATCTGTGCTGACTCTGAACTGAATGACTGTCCTGCCGTGAGACGGGTACAGACACAGAAACTGCCCAGTTTGGTAACCACTTGACCAGTCATTTTATACCAGTGGGATCTGACAAACTGAGGTTTGATTTTTTTATGTATTTTGTTTTCCATTTCCCTTCTCTAATCATTCATTTTTAATGAATTTGACACAAGTAGGGGTCCACAGAAATTTGGACATTTTGAAAAACCCAACTGGGGCTTGCGCAAAAACAGTTTAAGAAGCAAACTTTGACCACACTTTGAATGGACAGGCGAGTAAGACGGGCTCACGTGATCAGGAGCTCCCACTGGAGACCTCCCTGGGGCTGACATCTGGCCACCAGAATCCCCCAGTTCCCAGACCCCATCACCGCAGCCCACTCAGCCTACACGCACACCACCCGAAAGGCACCACCCAGCCAAGTTACCTCCTCATTCCTGCATCCGAGTGGGCTCCCCCACCCCAAACCCACGGTGATCCCAGCCCCGTGTGCAGGTCGAGTATTACATGCCAACCCTCTGAATCTTTTTTTTATTCAGGAAATGTTCTCAAACAGCTATATAGAAAAAGAACCAGGAAAGAGCAAGCAGAGTCACAGAAGCTAAGCAGAGGATTTCTCAGGACTGTGCAGCAGGTGGTAAGGTGTGTCAGAAGGTTAAAGGCTTTAAGAGAGGAGGGTGAAGACTCGGGGAAGGGTGCTTAGTCGCCTTTGATAGAAGAATGTCCCCAGAGTGATGGGGACAGAAGTCAAACCGTAAGAGGACAGTAGAAAGTGGGCGAGCTTCGCTGAGTGGTGGGGGAGGCGAGGAGAGAGCTCAGCAGCTTCACCAGACTGTTCTATGGTGTAACTGGATGCTATTTTGAACATTAACACGACTCTCGATAACAATTCTCTACCTCCGTTCTCCAAATTCTCCCCTATCTCCTAATGGTTAGGGCTTCCCTGGTGGCTCTGTGGTAAAATATTCATGTGCCAGTGCTGGAGATGAGGGTTTGATCCCTGGATCGGGAAGATCCCCTGGAGAAGGAAATGGCAACCCACTCCAGTGTTCTTGCTGGGAGACTCCCGGGCTGGCTACAGTCCACGAGATTCCAAAAGGGACACAGTTTAGAGACTAAAGCACCTACTACAGAGCTGCTTAACCCCCACCTACTAATGGTTAGTGTAAATCTACAGCTGTAAAGTCCTTTTCCTTCCTTGCTGAGATAATAGGGTGAGTGACATCTGTCACTCTTCAAAGCAAAAGGCCATAAAGAAATACAATACTTACATGTTCTTACACCCCCCTCACCCAGACGACACAAAAAAAGGATGCAGTTCTATTTAAGCTTCCAGGATCCTTGGAGAAGGGTGAGCCTAGCAGGGGAAAGTCAGGAGTAAACTGGAGTCTGCTTTCTTAAATGTCTTGGACTTGTGCCCTACCTCAACTGCCAGAATTTAAGAGAGACACAAGCAAGAATCTTGGTGATGTTTGCCCGAGGCATCAAACCCTTTCAGCTTGAGTATCAAGGAGATGCCAACAGTGTCTCTAACCATCCCCAAAGGGCCCCAGATGCTTGATCTTGAAATCAGAAGAAATCTCATTTTTTATTATGAGCTCCTATAAAAAAAAAAAAAATACGGGAGGTGAGATACAGGATGGAGGCCGGTCAACACTGCAAAGAGCGGGCTTGATCCTGAAGAGTTCTCTGACCCAAAATCATCATTCACAAGCCATCTTCAGCAAATTCCATTCTTAAGGATGTTCCAAGCATATACAATGAAGCATGAACTGAAATGGCATCAATGAAAGATGGGATTTTCACTACACTTCCTCTATATTAGGATATTATTCTATTTCCTAGCATAGGCAACCGTTCAAAAAGAATAGCCCTGGATACACTATCTTGATTGTGGTGATGGTTTCAGAGGCACTCATATAAGTCAAAGTTTATCGTATCATATACTTTAAATAAGCAGCCTACTGTATGTCAATGATACCGTAAGAAAGCCGTTGGAAAAAATTAATAAAAGATATACATATGGAACACTCCTAGAACCTCTGAGCATTATAAAGTCTGGGGTTTCTCTGCTACATTCTAGAGAATGAAAAGGCTGTAGTGATCAGGGTCCAGCCAGGGAAAGAGAAACCCTAGCAAGTGTTTACAACAGAAAGAATTGAATGCAGGGGACTGCTGGCATCACAGTGGGAGAGGCCAGCAAGTCATGGTGAGACAACCCACAGACAAGCAACAGCCCGAAGCCACGGCTGCCTTCAGGAGAAGAAAGAGGGCCTGGGGCCACCCGTGGAAGTCGGCACCAGGCGGCCCTTCCAGAGAGGGCCGAAGCCGCTGGAAAGGAAGCTGCCTGCGGTCCCGCCGCTGCTCTACAGGGAGACCCGGGAAGGGTCAAGAGAGGCTATTAGGGCAGAGAAATGGCACAAGGATGTTTCATGGGGGAAAGGGGTTACAGAGCAAAAGTCAGCTCAAAAAACTCTAGAAAGCATGTTAGCAGACTTCCCTACTGCTGGGCTTGTCAAAGCTTTAGCATGCTCCCAGACACGGGATCTCCAAGAGAAAAATGTAACGCTAAGTGCTTCCACGCTCTTCCTCTGCAGAGCATTTGGGAGACGTGTCCCACGAAATGCTATTAGGAAAACGCTGATCCAGCCCAATATTCACATTTACAGACAAAGAAAGACGTTGAGATTTGGCTAAGTGGCTTGAACAGGCTAAAAAGGGATAACACAAAGACAGGAGGCTTAAGCTTCTGGAATCTTAATCAAGAGCTCTTTCTTCAACTCTGCACTGAAGAGGCCTTAAAGCACTTTCTATCACCCTCAAGAAAACCAGCTGCTTAGCCACTCTGGTGAGCGAGGTGTCATTTTGGTGGTAGAAGCTATGAGGCTCCATGAAGAGGTGTATACAGCGTGCTGTTCATGACAACCAAAGGCATCAGCACCACAGAAAAAGAAAAAGGTGTAAAAGAGGAAGTAAAGGCAGTGGGGTGGCCAGATTTATTAATGGGAGGAAGAGGAGAGAGAAACAAGAGGAGAGAGGGGGAACCAAGCTCCACAGGGTACCACTCGCATGCTTGAGCCATCCGGGCTTCCGCCTCTAACAGTGACGACACGTAGGTGCGTGTACGACAAACAGCCTTAAGCCAGCAGATACACAAGCAAGGTGCAAGATTGGTGAGAGCGGTTCCCAAAGCTGGTATGAGGGCATTCTGCCCTAGAGACCCCAGCAAAATGCAGAGGCCTGTTCCACAGCCCTTAGGAGAAATGCAACTCTCCCAATAGCTTCAGCTGAAGACACTTGAGTCCTCCTCACCTTACCCTCCATAAGCCTTTTGGCTCAGACTTCTGTCCCGGATGATGCTGGTGGCACAGTGCATGAGAATCCACCTGCCAATGCAGAGGGCATGGGTTTAATCTCTGGTCCGGGAAAATGCCACGTGCCAAGGAGCAACCAAGCCCGTGTGCCCAACTACTGAAGCCTGCACACTCTAGAACCCACATGCCATGGCTACTGAAGCCCCTGGGCCTAAAGCCATGCTCCACAGTGAGAGAAGCCACCCCGTGAGGAGCCCGGGCACCACAATGAACAGTGCCTGCTCCCCGCAACCAGAGAAAGCCACGTGCAACAGCAAAGACCCAGCACAGCCAACAGAAATTAAAGTTTAACAGAGGAAAAGATTTCTCTCCCACCAGAGAGTGTGAAACCACCATGAACACTAAGCCAGGTGATACGGAAGCAAGCTGAAGTCCTCAAATGTACTGACACAGCCCTGGTGCCAAGCTCCTCTTTTTGAGGTTTCATCTCCACAGGGATGTGTCAGGCGATAAAGGGAGTTGTGTAGCTAGAATTAAGAAAATACCCCAATCACACAGATAGCTGACTCAAGGAGAACTGGGGGGAATTCGTGAAGGGTATCACCTTACGATATTTACAGAGATGCTCACAGATCCCCAACCTACCTCAGACGAATCGCCAGCTATTTGTTCAACAGCACTCTTGAGGGTTACCATGCTACTTGACTACTGCCTTTTCTCATTATTTACCATTAATCGGTATAGCCTTTTCTCACGGAAAACAGTTCAAAGCAAATGAGCCTAATCTACTAAGACCACCAGTTTATGGAGTCTCTGTTAATTTAATTTTAATCTGATCTAAACAGTCTCTCCTGAGGAAACCTTTTCAAGTTCCCGGATCCTGCCACTAAGGGAGTAAAAGGTATTTTTGTTGAGTTTCTCCATCCAAAACTCACACGAAGTTTTAACAATATTTTTTTCTTCCTTTCTGAAAACTTGAACCCCTCTCCCCAGTAACATCCCCCACCCCCCAAATTTTAATAATTTACAAGCACAGAATTCCTGATTCTTATCCATTCCTCAGGCTGCTTTCTTTTACTCCCCCAGTCCCGCCGAGCACGGATCAAACAGGGCACAAGCCAGGGAGAAATTTAATCGCTCGTATCTCTGCCTGAGGGATTGTCTAGGTACTATGGTGACAGACACCTCACTGAAAGCATGTGGAGGAAAAAAGACTTTAAACTCCTAGACTTATATAAAAAAAAAAGAGAGAGAGAGAGGTTTCTAATGGAATTGCTGTCAACGCACAGAAACACAAAATAAGGCCGGCAAAGTCAATCAAAACTACTCATATACTGATGGGGTAAAGTTCCAAACAATATTGTTCGAAGGTATTTTGTTTCTCTTCCCCCAAACTCTGCCTAAGTTGAATTTTTGGGTTTTTATTGATTTGCTTTTCCAGCTAAATGTACAGTTTCTCCACAGATTTTTAGGTGGAACTACTCCATATGATACCATAACCATGGACACATGTCATTAAACATTCATCCAAACCCAGAGAATGCAGAAGACCAATGGTGAGCAATAATGCAAACTATGGACCCTGCGTGATACTGTGTCCACGCAGGGTCATTGACTGGAAGCTGTGTACCAGTCTGGTGGGGAATGGTGGTCCTGGGAGGGGGTGTACGCATGAGGAGGTATGGGCATATGTAGGAAATCCGAGCTTTTCTCTCAGTTTTACTATAGACAGACTGTTCTAGAAAGTATTTTTACTGTGCAGGTTCTCTGCTACTTTGTTCTGATAGAGGTGTGTTCAATAACATCTGGGGGGAAGTGAGACTTTTAGTCCTTCATTGCGTAGTTTTCAAAGCTCTGTCTTTAGGGTATGTCAATTCGTAGATTGAAAGGGGACGTGGGGAGAAAGTAAGTGGTCTCAGAGATCAAGGTTGATTATAAAAGTCTCCCAGCCACATCACCATAGAAAATAACCCAGACGAGGCAGTGGTTAGTTCCTGCTCTCCCGATACGCGAGTCAGAATTTTCTGCCAGCCCGTGTTCGTGAACAGGAAGCCAACAAGACTGTAAACACAGGAACCCCCACCAACAGACACAGATGTGGAGGGCTGGAAGTTCCACCCTGGACAAGGTAAAAAGGCTAAGGGGCAGGGGAGTCGTAATAAAGCTGTCGGCTGGTTTCAAAGTTCGGCGGAGAGAGGGCTCCTGGGCTGTGCCGCCTGCCTGCTGAGAAGTCAGCCCGCTCCTCCCCCCTCGGACCGCTCAGATGATGAGAAAACAATCTGAACATAAAGTCAGCACGACGGAGCAAGGACGTCTGAAGCGTGGGACAATCCCCGACCTATCTGGCAGGATCAGAAACCAAGGGCGTGTGCCCATGAACCCAAGGGCCAGGAAGGCTCTCCCACTCGGAACTAGAACCTCATTCTGCAAAAATGCTTGCAGGGGAGTCTTCGGCCCAGTCATCTGGGACTGGGTTGGAGATAACTGGACCGTGGGGACCCATCCAGGAATTACCTGATGCAATTTAGATAGCATCTCTATTATGGACCTAGTCTGCTTAATAATGGACATGGGCAGGGCAGGAAGAGAATCAGAGCCTGTGAACATCAGTAGAACAATGCTGCTCAGGGCAACGTGGTTTTCAGCTCATTTTTGGAGAAGAAAACAATTCTTTAAGGTCAACGGTCCTTCGGCATACCAAAGAAGAGGATATTTATAGAGATGCTTAGTTTTTGTTTTTCTTTTCTAAAAGCAGAGTTCTAGGAGAGAATGCTATCCACTAAAAGAAAATCCACAAAATTCCAGATCTGGGCTCCCCACCTTTTGCCCTGGGCTGCAGTCTTGCATGCTTTTAATTTCTCCTGAATTATCCACTCACGTCTGACCAACAACTCTATGGCCCTATTTCTCAGATGCTTTAGGCTCTCAGTGGTTCTGTTGGTCGTTCCTCAGCTTGAGACGCACCAGCAGTGAGGAGGAAGTGGGCCCAAGTACCTCTCACAAGTGTAACTACAAACAGAAGAGATGACATGAAACTTTCACGCTGTAAATTCTAGGACCTATGGATGACACAAATGGATCATCCCTAGCTGCCAATGGATAAAGGAAACCCAGCTTAAAAAAACACGTTGTCCACTGCTGGGCATGTTCCTCCAGAAAAGCAATGTCATGGAAGATAGCTCCATGTCTCCAGCCAGCTCCAGGGTCTAGCTTCATAAGGAGGCTGAAATTCTACTTATTGACAGTGGGAAAAAATAATTGCAGAGCACAACATTTTCAAAACACTAGTAAGTGGAGCCAAAAAGTCCAATCAACTTCAGCAGACTACAATGTCTTATTTCTAAAGCTTGGAGGGGGTACTAAATTAGGAGTTTGGGATTAACATATATATGCTGCTGCTGCTAAGTCGCTTCAGTCGTATCCGACTCTGTGCAACCCCAGAGACAGCGGCCCACCAGGCTCCCCCGTCCCTGGGATTCTCCAGGCAAGAACACTAGAGTGGGTTGCCATTTCCTTCTCCAACGCATGAAAGTGAAAAGTGAAAGTGAAGTCACTCAGTCGTGTCCGACTCTTCGCGACCCCATGGACTGCAGCCAACCAGGCTCCTCCGTCCATGGGATTGTCCAGGCAAGAGTACTAGAGTGGGGTGCCACTGCCTTCTCTGATACATATGCTACTATATATGAAATGGATAACCAATAAGGACCTACTGTATAGCACAGGAACATACTCGATATCTGGTAATAGCATGTTAGGGAAAAGAATCCAAAAAAGATACATGATACATATATATATGGATAACGGAATCATTTTGCTCTACAACTGAAACTAACACATCTCTGTAAATCAACTATAATGAAAAAATTTTAAATAAATAACACAAAAATTAAAACTAAAAACCATTAAAAAACAGATATTACTGCAGTTTCAAGAATTTCTGGCATGCACTAAGACTGTAGAGGTTGATATATCCCCGGTTCTTTAACTAGCTTTCATGAAAACAAGACTGGCTTTCCTTCGCCTTAACACAAGTGTCACCACTATCCTAAATAGCTGGTAGGACTAGGGGCATTTTCTGGTCCCAAGTTTCCAGAGGACAAAAGGTGGAAGAGAGGGGAGCCAGAAGGTAAGAATATTATGAGAAAATGTGCTTACATAAAAGCAACTCGGCTGTCACGACAAAAACAGAAATGAAGACAGCAGTACACACCAGCTCTTTGTGGGGAAAACAGAGGGGAGGAGAAGATGCCAGCCGCCCCCCACACCAGCCCCTGGGTGACACCACGCGGCCAGGACAGCTATGTCATCTGCCTGGGACAGGCTGGGTAGAGTGATGGTCAGCATGGGGGGGGAGGGGGAGGAAGGTTAATGTGTAACAGCTGTGTATACGCATGGGCCTCTCAAGGGCTCAGATCGTAGCAAGTGTCTACACTGGTTTCTACTCCTTTTACTCATACTTACGGAAGCTTGGACTACTCTGGAACACGATGATCTGATTAAAATATCGCCCACTTGTCTTCCCACTGCTGGAGGCATCAAAGGCGATGTCACAAATTTAGACAAGAGGAAAGACTGAAAAACTAGAATAAGGCTCAAATGGAAAAATTAAAAGTGCAATGTCTTCATATTAAGAAAAACAGAGCCTCCCATGGAATAATCCATTGTTAAACACAGGATGGTAAACAGGAGAGGGAAAAGTACCCAAAGCTGACTGGACCCAAGAAATGGTACTCGCCTCACTTTCCTAACTCAGCTTCATAAACAGACGGGAGAGAGGCAAAGACCAGAGCGACTGGTCATCTGAGACTCTCTGATATCCAGTATTCACCCTCTCACTCCCATATCTAAGCAAACGTGTGAAACTCAACATTCAAAGTAGCCAAACTCTGAAGGTACGGGGCTGAAGCAATTACACGCTGAAGAAAGTGCTGAACTGTGGGGATTTTTTCACTGACACAGATGTTTATATCACTAGGGATCCTTCCTCTATGCGAATCAAAGTTAAGTTCTCAACAGAGGAACTAAGAATGACTCAACACATCTAAAAAGGATTTATACCCATTCTTAGAAGGACATTCAGAGGAAGCACCATCTGAGAGCTAAACAATGGTATCTGCTTGCCCTTTGATCCAAGTTTAAGAACATTTTGTACAACTTGGTTGAAATACCACTGAATTTCACATTTAGTATTTGAAATCTCTTTAGGGGACCATCCACTGCTTTTCTGAGCCACACTCCTGCAATCAAGTTCTTCAAACTATTTTTGCTGTGAATAGCTTGCAGGCATGGATTTATTTTCTCCTAACAAAAATCTTCCTAAACACAGGCAGCTTAAATGAAAAATAGGCCCACTGATCATATAAGAAAAAGACACTACAGTGTATCTGGTTACAAATCCAAGGAAAGAGTACTCCATTTTTCTTCTAATTTATGTTTCCCAAGAGTAATTTTGTTCAGAAGATTGCCAGTATTTTTAGTACAATAAGTTTCTTGTTACTGGTAGGAACACATGCTGATTCCTTTTTCTGACCATAATTTGAGTGGGTTTTTTTTTTTTTTTTTTTTTCATTTTATCCTAGCATCTGCGGGCTTCCCTGGTGGCTCAACTGGTCAAGAATCTGCCTTCTATTCGGGAGACCTGGGTTCAATCCCTGGGTTGGAAGATCCCCTACAGAAGGGAAAGGCTACCCACTCCAGTATTCTGGCCTGGAGAACTCCATGGACTGTATGGTCCATGGGGTCGCAAAAAGTTGGACACCACTGAGTGACTTTCACTAGCATCTGTAGATCAATACCTCATTAATTTAAAATAAAGTCTGACATGCAGAGATTTAACTAAAACTTTGCACTACTCTCAAACGTAATGCCTATTATGAATTAATATACACACAGGTAACTAATAGAAAGGTGTTTAATAAAGCCTGAAAATATGCATCAGATATCATGAATCTCAGACGCTGAGATTACCTGTCTTCACTTACCTCAAATGTTTTACTTAATAAAAATCATGTAGGTTCTTGTTGTTCACCTGAAACCATCACAACATTGTTAATCAGCTATACCCCAATACAAAAAGTTTAAAAAAAAATCAAGTAGGGATTTTCCTGCTGGTCCAGTGGTTAAGAATCCACCTGTCAACGCAGGGAACACGGGTTCGATCCCTCATCTGCGAGGATCCCGCATGCCTCAGGGCCACTAAGCCCGCCCGCCTGTGCTCTGCAACAAGCAACAGCGACCACTGCAATCAGAGGCCCCTGCACCAAAGAGACGCCCCCACTCACCGCAACTAGGCAAAGCCCATGTGAGGCAATGAAGACCCAGCTCAGGCCAGATAAATACGTTAAAGTTCATAAAAATCAGTATGCCACTTGTAAATGAGCTAAATAAAATCAGATATCCCCTAAGCAGATTCGTGAAATACGAATTTTACATGAATATGCCTACTTTCACTCCCTCTTGATTAAGCACCTTCAGTATGCTCAGCATTGTGTTAGGAACTTCGGTTACAACAGTGGATAAGCCTGGCTGCTTTCTGAGGCTGACATCCTAGAGTGGTGACAAACAAAATGAGTAAGCAAATTTTAAAAGAAAAAAAAACAGCACTCCCTGTGATAAGTGAAACCAAGGAAATCAACAGGGTACGGTGACCGTAAACAAGTGAGGGAAGGTGGGGGCCGCAGCAGTTCCTACCAAGTGGTTAGAGGAGGTTTCTTCTCAAAGGTGAGCTTTAAGCTAAGACCCGAGACAGTTCAGGATACTTCTCCAAGGTCACATTGGCAGGCTTGCTTCTCAGGCTGCCAAGACATTTTCAGCGCTAGGAAACAAGCAGGAAAAGGCACCCATGGCCGGGATTGAATGCAGGTTAACGAGCACTCAGCTTGCCTGGCGGGCACTCTGCACACCAGCCGGTTAGAACGAAAGAAGTTATACATCAACAGACTGCTCACCCAGAGAGTGTAAAGCCATCAACACAGACAGCAGCCAGATGACCAGCCTTGGGGACACGCAAAAGAAATGTATCCTGTTGATTCATGCTTCCTGATGATGCGTCTCTGACTGACAAGGCTCCAGGCCTTTTCAATGTATTTCATGAGTAAGTTACTCCTCTGTCCCAAGAGGATGTTCACAACGATGTAACACATTCCCTTAGACCTACAGTTTTTAATTTGTAACTTTCAGTTTGTAACTTACCTAACTCAGTAGGTATATAAGAACACTTTAAAATCCATCCTGCCACCTTCTGTAGGGTTCTTTTAGTCATGTAATACAGTAACTTAACACGCCGTTGACAGGGAGGAAGAAATCTGTGGATTGTCTCAACACCCTTAGAGAATCCACATTGCGAAACAATTACTGAGCTTCCCAGGTGGCGCTAGTGGTAAAGAACCCACCTGCCAACTCAGGAATCATAAGAGCCACAGGTTCCATCCCTGGGTCAGGAAGATCCCCTGAAGGAGGGCACGGCAACCCACTCCAATATTCTTGCCTGGAGAATCCCCATGGACAGAGGAACCCAGTGGGCTACAGCCCATAGGGTCGCAAAGAGTTGGACACAACTGAAGCGACTTAGCACAGCACAAGCAATTACTTCTTTCAAATGTACTGTCCTAATGGTCAAAGCTATGATAATCAGATTTCATCACATTTTTAGCCTCTCATAATAAAATCCTCCTTTCCTACTGCTAAATGGATTAATATTAAATAGCATTGCTTGAGTGGCAGGTGGCATGGCTTCTGACTTGGATTCAACTTACCTGGAAAGGTTTTCTCCTCTACCCATGTGGAGTCCAGAACCGGATCTACAGATAGCTATAACTTGCAATCACAAAGTCTAAGAAGGGCTTGGGGCAGAATTCCCTACCTAGGAGTCTCTTTTGTTTTGTAACAGCTGGTCCCTGGCCTGAAATGACACTATTATTGAGTTCTTTTAGGATTTTTCAGTGCTATTTTTTGAATCTTTAAAAATCTTTCTGAAAAATCCCTAGGGAGATACTATGTTAAACGGTTGCTTTCGCAGGATTAGAGTTGACAAACAGCTTCAAGCTTCAGAAGCCACGTGTACCTGTAGACCTGGAAAGCTCAGAAAAGCAAGGAGAGAGAACTTGGAGGTCACTAAACAGTGAATGTCAAACTTTACAAACTTGCCTCAGGCCAACGTACAATTTCAAATACCAGTGGTTCTCAGACATTGGAATCACCCGAGGATCTTTAAAAAACGCTGATATCCAGCTTTCAGCCACACATTGATTTAACTGATGGGGGTACCACCTGGACATCTAGGCCTAAAAGCCCTCCAGGTGACTCATGCACAGCAATGTTTGGGAGCCACTGACATAAAGAAGCATTGCTGTTAACTGCTTTCTGGAGTGATCTGATTGCCTTCAGATACCAGGTGGTATCTCCCATGCCAGGGCTTCTGGACCGTGGCCACTAAGATTCTGACTTAACTGCTCTGGGGAGCAGTCCAGCATCACGTGTGCCAGATGGAGAACCACGACCTTAAGCCTAAGAACTGTTTTCTGGAAAGTGTGATACAACTGTCTCTGAAGAAGTCACAAGTGCTATTCTTCCCACTTTGTTCAAGTCGGGGATTACCCCCAAAAGGCAATGAAACATTTCTCCAAGGGAAGAAATTTAGGGGATTAGAGGGGGGGTAATGAGGACGAGGGCAGGGGATGGAATTTACTAAGACAGAAGCAGCAGGGATGTTAGAATAAGGAACAGCACTGGTGCCTCCCCGGTGCCCCAGCTTGACTGACTGGCTTGAGAATTTCCTTAGAATACTTCTTGGAGGTGGCTCCACCTTGGCTTTGATCCCAATAAATTGTGAAAACTCCTGTCCAATCAGAACCCGTGGCGCTGCAAGGAGCCAGACAGGCAGGCCTGGAGCCTCCAGTCCCTGTGAGATTCTGCGTCAGGAGTTTCCCAGGAAGATGCCTGCACCCCTCGGACGTCTGCGGTCTTGCTCCATACCCTCGGAACCCCGCCCCTCCGCCCCAGTCCTTTCTTCCCCCAAAGCTCAGCGGAGTTGATTCTCTCCTTGACAGACTTATAAAGGACTCGCTTAAGGGTTTTGACATGGGGATTGTCCTTAAAAGACGGACGTCTCCGACGTGGCTTGGAGACGCGGGTGCTGCTCTGGCAATGCCTGCAAACCCACTTCGGGGCCTGGGCAGAGCCGCGCGTCTCGCCCCGGAAGGGAAGTCCGCGGAGACCCACCCCACCGCGCGGCTGCGCCCGCTCCGGTCGTGGCTCCTGCGCCCCACTTCTCCCTGGCTAGAGCGCGGCCCCTACATCGCTGCGTCTACGCTGAGTCAGTTTATGAATGAAGAGGAGCACAGATCGGAGGCACAGATTCTGGGAAAAGTCCTCCTCACGCCGTTCTCATTTACAGATGCGAAGACGCGAGGGGGAAAAGCTCTGACTCGGTCCGGGTTTGCCACAGAACATTTGCGGCTGAGCCCGATTTAGCCGCCCTTGAATTTCCATTCTGTTGCCTGGCAACCGGTTCAGACCAGCTCCCGGCCCAACCCCAGCCCCCAACCCGCACCCTTTCTCTGCCCGTGCAGCTTGGGCCGAGCTGATCAGGAGTTCAGCCTTTGGGGGCTCGGGCCAAAGACATGTGAGCCGAGGGTACTAGGGGAGCGACCCCAAGCCCGCGCGAGCCCAGCCTGGCCGGGGCTGGCGAGCCTCCCGCGGTCCTTTCGGGACTTCCTTGTGCATCCCTCTCCCCCCAGATCGGTGGACACTACTTAACCACAGTCGTCAACTTTCCTTAAGTTCTCAGCTGCTCCGGGATTCTCTGAGATCCCGATGGGAGAACAGGCACTCTCAGAGTTGAGGACGCCGAACAAAACAGGAGGGGGAAAGTGTTGAAGCGCCATCTCCGTCCCAGCTGGCCCCACTCGGGCCGGACTTTTTTGTCACAGTCGAGTTAACGGGGCCCGAGCCGGGCACCAATTGGGAAAAGCGCGGACTGTGCTCGGGCGGCTCGCGGAGACGCGCCAGCCAGCGCCGCATTCGCGGCCCAGTGCCCCAGCCGCCCCTGCGCCGCGGCGAGCAGCCCGGGGCTGGGAACTCACGTGCCGTCCCCTCTCCCGCCCCCGGGCCGCGCAGGTGGTGCGAGGGCAGCTGGCGGGTCCGCGCTTCCCCGCCTGGGCCCCAGCGCCAGGGGCTCCTCCACCCTCTCACGCCCCGCGCCCAGGAGACTGGAAAGGGGAGGATGTTCTGGTCTTTACGCTACCCACCCACTCACCCCGCCCCCGATACTTACCCAGGTTCACAAAGCTCATGACCATATCGGCGTCGTTGAGAAAGGCGCTGTCCTGCGCGCTCGTCAGTGGGGACGCGCCGCCGCCAGGCCCGGTGGCCAGGAGGCTCCCGCTGCCGAGGGGGTGCGCGGCGCCCGACGATGGGGACCGGGGCTGGGACGCGTCGGCCCCTCCGCGCTGCCCGGGCTGCCGCCTCTCCTCGTCCGAAGCCCCGTCCTCCTCGTCGTCGGCGGACAGGGCGTTGTACAGGTCCAGCATGAAGAGGGGCGCAGACTTCAGCCGTCCGGGCGGGGGCTCCCCGCGAGCTGGCTGCTGCTGCTGCGGGAATACCGGGGGCTGCGGGAGGCCGTGCAGGGGCCGCGGCCGGTGCGGGAGCCCCAGCACCGACAGGATCTCTTTCTGCATCTCCCGCTTCTCGTGCGTCTTGAGCCGCCGGTACAGGAAGCCCGAGGAGGAGGTCTGCGGCGGGGGTGGCCGCTCCGCGTGGCCCGGGCTCCCGCCGTCCCCCAGCAACGCCCCCCCGGCTGCGGCGGCGGCGGGCAGGGGCGGGGGCCCGCAGAAGCTGCACAACAGCCCCCACCACCAGCACAGCCACTGCGCCGTCCGCCCCAGCATCCCCGCCGGGCCGGGCGGGCCCCGCGGGCCCCGCGAGGCGTGGAGCGGCGGAGCGAGGCCGGAGCGCGGCCGCGGTGGCCCTTGGCGTGAACAGCTCCCCCCGCCACCTCTCGGCGGGCTCGCTTCCCCTTCCCGGCCTCAGTCCTTATCTCTCATGGTTTTCTGGGGCGCCCCCAGTTGCCCGGACTGGAAGGGAGGCGGAGGGGGCGCGATCCCCTCCGCAGAACCACTGGAGGGGCAAGGGGAAACCCCGCACTCCCGCGGAGGTCTCCGGAGGCGCAAGGTCCAGGCCAGGTGCGTCCGAGTCCGGGCCGCGCTGCGGCGGGCGTCCTCGCCCCTGGGCGAGTCAGGGGGCAGTTACTTTAGGGTTCAGCTGCCGGCGCACAGCCCTCCCGGGGCGGCTCACCAGCGTCGGGGGATGCCCGGCATCGCCCCCGCGCACGCCTGCGCCTTGCTCGCGCGGCCGCCGTGAAGTGCCCCCGCCGGAGGGCCCCGGCCGTGGCGACAAGGCGTCCCAAGGTGCCAACCCTCTCGGCAAGGCTTGAACTTCCTTCTCTCTCACAAACTCCGCGCCCCTCGGTCTCCGGATCGCTCTCGAGATCTTGGCGCGCTGCTCCCCTGCCCGAGCGCAGGCGGTGAGGATCCTGCTCTCCGTTCCGTGCTGACTCGGCTGCCCCCACCCCGGCCTAACCCCGGTTCGCAGAAGGGATGGGAGGGACGCGGGCCGGGGCGCGGAGCGGCGGCGGCGGTGGCGCCGGAGTTCGCAGGCTACCGCCTCTCGGAGCCGCGCTGCCCGCAGCGGCCAACGTGGGCTTTCTGGTGCGCCTCTCGCCCAGGTACCGCACTCCAGCCCCCGGGACGCCCCGCCCCCCTGGAGATGGACAGGCCGGCTGCCAATGGGGAGGCGCGCCTCGTCGGTATTTAAATGGACCCGCCCCTTCTTGCACCCTCCCTCTCCCGGGAGGCGGCGCCTCCGCCGAGCGTAGGTTTCAAGTATAGAGAATTCTCGCAGGCGTCCCAGGAGCAGCGACTCAGAAAGGCAACCAGATCATCGGTAGGGAGAACGATCTGATCAGAGCCCAGTGGAAACCTTGCTCTTTTACGATTCCATAAAAGGCCTAAACTGATGTTTTTAACTAAATAAAAGTAAAGTCAGCTGTTAAATCAGTGTCACCTGACTCAGCTGAGGAAGAATAGAAAAATGATGCTTTTCCCATTCCTTCCTTATTTTCTCTAATTGATGTAACAGTCACGTGGCTTCTCCAAGACAGCTGCTGGAACTTGGGGCACAGCTGCGGAGAAGCTGCTCCCAAAAGCCACAAAGAGGGTCACGTATAAGCCAAACCCTTCGTCCAGAGGGCTTGGGCCGAAGTATTTTTATTTATTTCTTTATTTGGGCTTCGGCTTTGCTTCTTAGGGGCTTCCCTAGTGGCTCGGTGAGGAATCTGCCTGCAGTGCCGGAGACCCAGGTTGGACCCCTGGGTTGAGAAGATCCCCTGGAGCAGGGGATGGCAACCCACTCCAGTACTCTTGCTTGGAGAATCCCATGAACCGAGGAGCCTAGCAGGCCACAGTCCATGGGACCAAAAGACTAGGAAACAAATTAGCGACTTAGTACTGGCACTTCACTTCTTAAGCTAGCCCCCAAAAGAAAGCCGGTGTATTCAGATCCTATAATAGAAAAACGCACCCCCACCGCCATCTTCTTGGAAAGGTTTCAGGGCTTCTCCAGTTTGTCTGTTAAGGTTGCACCTTAATGTACTGAAATGCACTCTAGTTCACATGAAGCAAGATCAGTAAAACTTGAGGTAGTACAGGTAATTTCAATAACTGTAGGGGCTTGGCATGTTCCCATTATAGACAGGGCCCTGAAACTCTGGTTGCTGGGAACATTAGACAAGATCAAGCACATAAAACACGTTATAATTTTATGGCAGGCTCACTTCTCAGTTAAAGACACTGCCCCTCCATCCAAACACCACCCCCACCATCTGCCATGCAGGAAGCAAATTCATTTGCTCTTCCCATCCAAAAATGCCAGTTATTGCTGCATCTTAGAAGGAAGTTCTTGTAAAACATTTTAATCTTTTATCTACCTGGTTGAAAACATGTGCCTTAGAAATCAATACTGACCTGGCTGCCTTGGTTCACAGAGTCCAAGGCATTTGGGAGCCAGACCAACCAAATACATAGAGCCTTATAGGATCTGTGATCTTAAGGGACCATGAGGTTTCTGCTGATTCAAGCCTTATAAGCATTTTTACTTTGTTTCATAGAATCTGTTTTGAATGGGTAAATGTTTTTACCTCCCATCACCCCACCACTCACTGGATTGCTCTTATCTGTTGTCCTGTTTCAGCCCAGACACACTAGTCTTTAGGACAGACTTTGGTTTTACAAATGTCCTATAGCCATTGCTCTCAGACAAGACAACATCAGCCACACTGACAGCCAATCTCTAACCATCTGCAGGTGTTGTTTTCACCTGAAAAGAGGAACACATCACTCCCTTGGTCTGGGATTCCAGGCCCCTTAGAATTCAAGAGCCTCCATCTCCCTCTTTCTTCTGCTGGGACCTGTCAGCAGCGTGAAGTCATTGCAGTGCAAAATATTGCAGCCCCCAAGAGCTCTGATCAGAAGATCCGAAGTCTAAGCAAGTATATGTGGGCTTCCTCCTTTCTCGAACCCAGTCACGCCTTCTTAAGACTTCTAGTGAGACACGAGAAGAGTGAAGCAGCTCCAGCCTGTCAGGGCAGTGGGGAAAGCCCTGGAAAACCAAAGAACCCTGAGCATAGGGCACTTTGGGAGGCCTGTGCCCTTCAACACACAAAAGCAGACCATGACCCGTCTATTGTACACGCACCTTTTACATGAGCCAGAGGAGAACTCACTCAAGCTCACCACTGTCTCCTTTTCTCAGATACTTGGTAAGAGATAGGTGGATCTGTGTGACCTGGGTCTAAAACAGCCCTTAGTGATTTGTAATCAACATCTGTGCAGCAACCCTGACTCAGCTCTGCCATGGGCTCCACCAAGAAGTACTCTCAGGTCCTGTTGTGAGATGCTAGAAAAAAGGGGGTGCCTCCCAATGACAAACACAAGAGCACACGACTCTCTTAAGAGCCAGAGGGGAAACATATGACGTGAGATATGACAATGGTCATAAAGACGGTGACATTTGACCAAGGACCACAGGAGAGGATGCGCTCTCCTCACATCTCCACCGCCCCCTACACGTGCATATGTGTGTCAGAAAACACTCAAACATGGCCTTGGATCCGTTAGGGGAAAGAGGTATGAAGAGATATGATTCTGAAATTTTCATACAGTCAAAATTGGGACCACTGCTTCTTCAAGCCAATCTCAACTCCAGGTGGATAAGGGACGCCAAACCACCACCTCACTCCCTCCCTGCTAATCTGACCCCTGTCCATCACCCACTCCAACCCTCCTCCAGAAGTCCCAGGACTAGCGGCTGGGCAAAGTCCTGATGTGATTCAGGAGGGATGGAGGAAGGGCCAGGAACGGGTCTGCCTCTCAGGGTCGGCTGGGCTGTGTGATGGAGGGAAATCAGAGGGAGCTTCGCCCCCTGCAGGACACCAGAGTATCACCACCCCTCTGCTCTGTGGGCCTGGCCCGGCTTCATCAAGTTCTCTGCAATTCTCCAGAACATCTGGGTGGAAAGACAAGGAATTCGGTCAAGAAGCCGGATGTGGAAGCCAATCCATATCAAACATCTGGCGGCTTGGCTGACATTTCATGCAGATGGACTTCCGTTTTCTGGAGGAGGTTGCCGGTCCCAGCCCTGCCCACAAAATAGGGAACTGAGGAACCCCTGCCGAAAAGCGAAGGATTGCCCTGTGCCTTTGGTGACACGGGGGTAGGATGGGAATCCTGTACCCAGGGGTCTGTCAGGGCACAGGGTAGGTCACAGGACAGAGTGTTTATGAGACCAGTTACCCATGTTCCTTTCATGTTATGAGGATTTCCAGTTTACATTTATGACACACGGGACCAAATAATTTCTATTTTAAAAAGATGCTGCTATTAATTTGGTACATCAAATATTCTATACTCTATGCTTTCCTTTGAATTATATTATTAGCAATAAACTGCAGTTGCAGTCTTTGATTTGTGTACTAAATCATACTGGGCCCCTCTCAACTGACTTTCTTTTGCAAGATGTAAGTAGCTGCTTTTAGAATTAATCTAACATAGAAGCATTGTAAGCTACGCTGCTCTTGTGTTTAAAAGCCTGAGGTCTGGTCGCCTGGAATCCTTGGGCAGCTCCACTTAAAATACTACATTTTTATCTTCTACCTCCCTGTAAGGATTTGAGTATTTCTTAACTTGAATTTCTCAATATAATAATTTGCTCAGACTTTCAAAATGTCAATTTGGAGTTGCGTGAAAAGGAAATATGGTAAGTAAATGTTTGCAGAGTATGAGAAATGAGAATTTGAGAGTTAAATAAACATTGCTTCTGAAAGCTACACCTGTAAGGCAGCCTTCAAAATACAGGTCTCATCCAGAGGTCTGTGGCAACACTCGCATTCACTCACACTTTCCTTTTACTGTCAACTATTCAAAAATGCTGGGCATTCACACTTCAAAATATCATGCGAGCCATCATATTTTCCTACTCATGAAGGACATCTGGTGGCAAAGTGAAAAACTAATACATAAATCTGTTTCCAGAGAAATTTTCCACACTGTAACCCAAGCAGCAAACCTGTTACTTGTGTGTGTGTGCCTCAGACTTTTCTCACCAGCTCACATCTTTATCATCCAAGGATTTAGACGGGTTATGTTATATCAAGCCACAGAATCTTTAGAAACATCCATAAGATTCATTTTTGAAATGTTCATTGGTTAACTGACATGGGCAGACTAAACTTTAATTATTTTTATTTTAACTGAGTTAAACAATGCTTAACACAGTCCCATGACTAGCTCTACTATCCCTGGAGTCTGGTTCCAAGAAATCACCGAACATTAAGTCCCACTGGGCGGTGCCTGAGGTCTCTGAGCTCCACCCGTCTGTGGTTCCCTCTGGATGTGTCCCTTGGGTGTCAACCAGGAGGTCCCGTGAAAATATGACATGATTTTACTCCCAATCCTTTTCACTGGTAGAGCTGTAAGCAGTGGTGTGGGGGCGGGGGGCAGGGAAAACCACACTGTACTGGGTAAAATCAGGTTAAAATGAAAACCAAGGCCATCTTTGAAAGAGGACGAGGAAGTCTGAGATGTGTACCAATGGGAAAGCACATGTTGACACTAACTGGGACTGTTGTTTAGTTGCTCCGTTGTGATCGACTGTTTGCAACCCCATGGACCGTAGCCCACCAGGCCCTTCTGTCCATGGGATTTCCCAGGCAAGAATACTGGAGTGGGTTGCCGTTTCCTTCTCCAGAGGATCTTCCCATCCCAGGGATCAAACCCACATCTCCTGCATTGGCAGGCAGATTCTTTACCACTGAGCCACACAGGAAACTTGATACTAATTACCCAGCCTGTATTCATTCATTCATTCATCTGACAAATATTTGAATGACATATATTGAACAGCCACATGTGCCAGGCTCTGTTCAAGGTTTGGGGACACCAAAGAGTCAGATTTTAGAAGGAGAAGATTGACAATAAACAGAATAACTAAGAAAATATATTCAGGTAGGCAGGCTATTGTCTCTGTGATTTCTTTTTTTCGCTCTCAGTATTCCACCTGTGAGTATGTTTCTGTACACTGCAGAGGGGACTTTGCAGACAGAATTAAGTTTGCTAAGCAGAAAGTAGGAAGAGTATCCTGTAGTAACCAGGTGAACCCAATGTAATCACAGGGGTCCTAAAAAGCAGAAGAGAGGGCTTCTTCCCTGGTGGTCCAGTGGTTAAGAATCCACCTTGCAATGCAGGGGACACCAGTTTGATCCCTGGTCCAGGAAGATTCCACAGAGCAACGAAGCCTGTGCGCCCCAGTGACTGAAACCCGCACACTGCAGCTACTGAAGCCCAAGCACCTAGAACCCATGCTCCATACAAGAGGAGCCACTGCAATGAGGAGCCCGCACGACGCAGGGAAGAGCAGACCCCTCTTGCCACAACTAGAGACAGGCCTGAGTGCAGCAATGGAGGCCCAGCGCAGACTAAATAAATACTAAAATAGATACATAAATCTTTATTTATACAAAGAGCAGAAGAGGGAGGAAGATGAAATAGAGCAGCCTGCAAGGGACTGGCACCGCCTTGCTGGCTTCGAAGGTGAAAGAGCCAAGACCCATGGGCGCAGGCGCCTCTAGAAACGAGGGCAGGTCTCAGGCGACAGCAAGAACAAGAATCTAATTCTGGTTTCTGTCAGCAACCTGAACGATCCTGGGCGCGGTTCTCACCCAGAGACTCCAGGAGGGAGCCCTGGGTAGCTGGGTCCTTGATGTCAGCCTTGGGGTTGGGCGGGGGGGTACCCCAGAGCAGAGGAACCAGGCCCACCAACGGCCCACCTACACAACTGTGAAGGTAATAAGTTTGTGCGGCTTTAAGCCACTGATGCTGTGGAATTTTCTCTCACGACAACAGGAAACTAGAAAGTATGTAGTACAGTGACAAGGGCTGTGGGAAAAAACCAGACAAGGGAGAGGGGGTGGGGAGCGGGGACAGCGAGGAAAGGCTTCATCGAGAAGGGAACCCTTGAGTCTGGACCCAGCAGAGGAAAAGAGAATCAGCCTTGAGGCTATCTGGGTGAAGAGATTTCGGGGCAGTGGGGAAACGGGACGTGCAAAGGCCCTGAGGCAGGGGCATGCCTGTTGTGTCTGAGCAAGAACAAGGAGGCCAACAAGGCCAGCCCAGAGGAGAGAGGGGATGACAGTGTAAAACTGCGTCAGGTCCTCAGGGCTCAGTGGAGGCGCAGACATAGGGAACAGACTTACGGACACAGTGGGGGAAGGACAGGGTGGGACGAACGGAGAGGGTAGCGTTGACGCCTGTACATTACCAGGTATAAAAGAGACCGCCAGTGGGAATTTGCTGTACGATGCAGTGTGCTCATGCCCAGTGCTCTGTGGCAATCTGGGTGGGGGGATGGGGCAGGGGGTGGGAGGAAAGTTCAGGAGGGAGGGGACACATTTACTCCTGTGGCTGATTCATATGGACAGATGGCAGAGACCAACACAACCAGGTAAAGCGATTATCTTCCAATTAAAAATACATACAATTTCGTAAAACTCCAAAAACAAATGCATCAGAACCCCAAGGAGGTACTATTTATAATGGCAATGGGCCTGATCACTTTCATCCATCTCTTTTCTCTCTTTTTCAGATGGGGTGAACTCTGCTGTATGTCCTGCAGCTCAAAGACTCTATCATCTCCACTCTACCAGAGCCCATCTGGTAAGTTTTTTTATTTCAGTAATTGTATTCTTTCCATTTGGTTCTTTTTTTTTTTTTTATAACGTCTGTTTCTTTGCTGAGATTTTCTGCTTTTTCATTTATTTCCAGGGAATTTGTAATTGACTGTGGAAGCATTTTTCAGGACAGCTGCTTTTACAGCCTTGATGATTTGGGTGAGATGAGGTCATCTGACATCTGAGTGATCCTTGAGGTGGTGCTGGTCGGTAAGTTGGGGCTTTCTTGATTCTTGGCCTGGCAGGTGGTTTGGGGGATTTTGAACAGGTTTTCTGTGGGGCTTTGTTTGTTTTGGTGTATTTTTGTTTTGCATCCTGGGCACTCTATTCTGTCTTCAGTCTCTGTGCGTGCGCACTAAGTCACTTCAGTCATTCCCTGGACTGTGGCCTACGGACTGTAGTTCACCAGGCTCCTCTGTCCATGGGATTCTCCAATCAAGACTACTGGAGTGGGTAGTCTTGCCCTGCCCTCCTCCAGGAGATCTTTTCAATCTAGGGATCAAACCGGCATCTCTTATGTCTCCTGCATGGGCAGGTGGGTTCTTTACCACTAGCGCCACCTGGGAAGCCCACGAGGCTCTGGGTCCTATTTACGTCTTTTATCAGGCAGTTGCCCTGCCTAGGTCTAGCGGGCAGGCGCTGGCCTCCTTTTGTAGGCATGGCTGGTTCCAATGGCAACTTAGTTTTCAGAGGCTTTGTGCTATCATCATCATCTGCATGGTTTCTCCAGTGCTGTGGAGTGCCCTCATCCGTGTTAGCGCTGCCTGAAGGGCCAGTCTTCCCCATACAGACCCCTGGTGTCTCTCTGCGGGGCGAGAGTCCTTTGGAGACAAGGAATCTCTCTTAGAGTCAACTTTTAGATACCCATATACTAATGATCCGGAGAAGGCAATGGCAACCCACTCCAGTACTCTTGCCTGGAAAATCCCATGGATGGAGGAGCCTAGTGGGCTGCAGTCCATGGGGGCGCTAAGAGTCGGACACGACTGAGCGACTTCACTTTCACTTTTCACTTTCCTGCATTGGAGAAGGAAATGGCAACCCACTCCAGTATTCTTGCCTGGAGAATCCCAGGGACGGGGGAGCCTGGTGGGCTGCTGTCTATGGGGGCTCACAGAGTCAGACACAACTTAAGCGACTTAGCAGCAGCAGCAGCATACTAGTGATCTGCAGTCAAATGTTGGTTCCAGGACGGTTCCCACCAACGATCGCATGAGTCATTTTTATTGTTGTCATTGTGATATGGAGTCGGTGATTTAATTGATTTTAACAAATTCCATATAGTCACAAACACAAATAAAGGTAGCTTAATTAAAACACAGTTAAGGACAAAATAGGAAGGACTTCCCTGGTGGTCCAGCGGTTAAGAATCTACCTGCCAATACACGGGACACAGGTTGGATCCCTGATCCCAGAAGATTCCGCATGCCATGGGGCAACTAAGCCTGTGATCCACACCTACTGGGCCTGTGCATCTAGAGCCTGTGTTCCTCAACAAGAGAGGCCACTGCAATGAGAAACCCAAGCGCCATAACCAGAGAGTAGCCCCCACTCGCCACAACTAGAGAAAGCCCACGTGCAGCAACAAAGACCCAGTCCAGTTCAGTTCAGTTGCTCAGTCGTGTCCGAATCTTTGCGACCCCATGGACTGCAGCACACCAGGCCTCCATGTCCATCACCAACTCCTGGAGCAGCCAACAAATAAAGAAAGAAATATTTTCTTTAAAAAAAAAGGAAAATCAAAAATTACTAGATTGGAACCAAGTCATCAGGCAGGTATCTAAAATCATAACAGAAATTAAGCACTGTATTTAGCTCAGAGATGCCTCGGGGGCAAGACAAAAATGGAAATGGTGGGTTATATTGTTCTCAGAGTCGAGTAGAAAAATGCAATGGTATCTGGAGAAAATTTTCTTGCACTGAATCCTCGGAGGGCTTTTTAATGTAGTTCCTTCTAGAAATCACTCCTCTGCCTGTTGATGACTGTATGCTCATTTCTCCTTTGACGGAATAAGCCAAATCTGCTCCAGTAAGATTTGTACTTTATATTCCAAAAGCAAGCAGGCACTGCTGTTTGGGATTCCGTGTGGGGTTTTGTATGGCGTCTGAAATGCACCAGGGAGTTACTGCTGCTGCTGCTGCTGCTGCTGCTCAGTCGCTTCAGTCGTGTCCGACTCTGTGCGACCCCATAGACGGCCTCCCACCAGGCTCCCCCGTCCCTGGGATTCTCCAGGCAAGAACACTGGAGTGGGTTGCCATTTCCTTCTCCGATGCATGAAACTGAGAAGTGCAAGTGAAGTCACCCAGTCGAGCCCGACTCTTGGCGCCCCCATGGACTGCAGCCGACCAGGCTCCTCCGTCCATGGGATTTTCCAGGCAAGAGTGCTGGAGTGGGGTACCATTGCCTTCTCCGCTAGCAGTGTGCAAAGAAATCGTGTCTACGTTTGAGTACAATTTCTACACGTATTTTTCCACGACAAGAATGCAGGAAAGGGCAGAAATTTCAAACACACCTGAAGTACTTTTACCCAGTATGTTTCTTGTTAAAGAATCACTGAAGTGCATGATTTCTATACACCCTGACCGCTCTGTGTTTACAAAGCCAACAGCCCACGCAGGCCCCTGGCTACCTATGCTCACGTGACGAGATTGGGGAACAAGAGGTCGATGAAAGATCTTGCTGAACAAAAAATTTTTACCAAATCTCATGCAGAGGCTAGTGAATTTACCCTTTAAGCAACTGAACTAGGGTGGTAGAAAGAGCAACTCACAAATCAATGAATTTTCAGTCGCCCTCCAGATACGCAGCCTGGTTAGTGCGGGCAACAATCACCACATCTCACTGTTACCTGGTCTGAAATCAAGACTGTAAGCTTTTTTTTATCCCAGCCCTTAGCACAGTGCCAGGCACATAGTAAGGTGCTAAGTCAACATTTATTCAGTGATAGAATTTTATTGGTTAACAGCTTGGGTGGGAAAAGAGAATGCCTGAGACATTCTCCCATCACACACTTTCTCTACCATGAGAAGATCTCAAAACATAAGAAATTATGTGCATTCATAATAGTTAAACTAAACTGTAGCCAACGATAATAAATATTACACTATTCACTAAATATAAGCAAAATGTCAGAGCTTTAAGACAACATGATTCTCTTCCCACACAGACATTAGCATGGGATCACCAAAGCTAATTTTAGCAATCACCTCTACTCCTTAAATGTGTATAAATCACACTCATAAAAATGAGACTTTCATACAGAAATAAAACTAAAATTTGCCAATACACCTCAGAGTAAAAATGTTATTTAAGGATTAGTAAAACATTTATTTTCCTAGCATGTGAATAGGACACTTGTTCTCCTAATTTTCCTTCACGTCCCTCACCAGAACTGAAGCTTCTGACATCTGGAACAGATTCTTTCAGATGCACACATACACCTGTTTCAAATTCAGACGCCCCAGAATCAATGCAAAAAGAGACCTTCCAGACAACACCAGTGGGTCAGGCCTCCTGTCAACCATGCACTTGGCTAAGGAAAGAAAGCCGTCTCTCCCCGCCATGAGACGGGAGCGGAAGGGGAGATTTTGTAAATGCTGCTGTACTCTGCTTGATCCCTCAGTTGTGTCTGACTTTTTGCAACTCCATGGACTATAGCTCGCCAGGCCCCTCTGTCCATGGAATTCTCCAGCAAGAATACTGGAGTGGGTTGCCAGGTCCTCCTCCAGGGGATCTTCCCAACCCAGGGATCGAACCCAGGTCTCCCGCATTGCAGGCGGATTCTTTACCTTCTGAGCCACCAGGGAAGCCCATTCAATTAATGAAATGACCGCATTATCACTTACAGGCTCATGGAAGCATGTGGTTCACAGTAAGCCTTTTACTGTAATTACCTTAGTTCTAGGTCCTTTTCTCTTTTTATCAGAGAAACTCAAGACACATTCTTTTCAAGACTGCTGTGTTCTAGTTATGCAAGAATCAGTGCTAGAGGGCACTTTCCTGGTGGTCCAGTGGTTAAGACTTTGAGCTCCCAATACAGGGGGCCAGGGTTCAATCCCTGGTCAGGGAACTAAGATCCCATATATTGCAGCAAAGCATGCATGCTGCAACAAAGACCAAGAGCAGCCAAAATAATTAAATAAAATTATATACATATATATAAATATATAAAAATCAGTGCTAGAAACCCACTGTACAACCTAATGCCTCTGGTTAACCATACCCTCTGTGTGTTTGTATGTGTGTGTGTGTGTGTGTGTGTGTGTGTGTTGTGCTTAGTCGTGTCTGACTCTGCAACACTATAAACTGTCACCTTCCAGGCCCCTCTGTCCATGGGGATTACCCAGACAAGAATACTGGAGTGGGTTAGCATTGCCTACTCCAGGGAATCTTCCCGACCCAGGGATCAAACCCAGGTGCCCCAGGTCTCCTGCACTGGCAGGCAGATTCTTTGCCTCTGAGCCATCCGGGATTTCCTTAACCATACCCTCAGTTCAGTTCGGTCGCTCATTCGTGTCCGACTCCTTGCAACCCCATGAATCGCAGCACACCAGGCCTCCCTGTCCATCACTAACTCCCAGAGTTCACTCAGACTCATGTCCATTGAGTCAGTGATGCCATCCAGCCATCTCATCCTCTGTCATCCCCTTCTCCTCCTGCCCCCAATCCCTCCCAGCATCAGAGTCTTTTCCAATGAGTCAATTCTTCGCATGAGGTGGCCAAAGTACTGGAGTTTCAGCTTCAGCATCATTCCTTCCAAAGAAATCCCAGGGCTGATCTCCTTCAGAATGGACTGGTTGGATCTCCTTGCAGTCCAAGGAACTCTCAAGAGTCTTCTCCAACACCACAGTTCAAAAGCATCAATTCTTCAGTGCTCAGCCTTCTTCACAGTCCAACTCTCACATCCATACATGACCACAGGAAAAACCATAGCCTTGACTAGACGGACCTTTGTTGACAATGTAATGTCTCTGCTTTTGAATATGCTATCTAGGTTGGTCATAACTTTCCTTCCAAGGAGTAAGCGTCTTTTAATTTCATGGCTGCAGTCACCATCTGCAGTGATTTTGGAGCCCCCCAAAATAAAGTCTGACACTTTCCCCATCTATTTCCCATGAAGTGATGGGACCGGATGCCATGATCTTAGTTTTCTGAATGTTGAGCTTTAAGCCCACTTTTTCACTCTCCTCTTTCACTTTCCTCAAGAGGCTTTTTAGTTCCTCTTCACTTTCTGCCATAAGGGTGGTGTCATCTGCATATCTGAGGTTATTGAGATTTCTCCCGGCAATCTTGATTCCAGCTTGTGTTTCTTCCAGTCCAGCGTTTCTCATGATGTACTCTGCATAGAAGTTAAATAAGCAGGGTGACAATATACAGCCTTGACGTACTCCTTTTCCTATTTGGAACCAGTCTGGTGTTCCATGTCCAGTTCCAACTGTTGCTTCCTGACCTGCATACAGATTTCTCAAGAGGCAGGTCAGGTGGTCTGGTATTCCCATCTCTTGAAGAACTTTCCACAGTTTATTGTGATCCACACAGTCAAAGGCTTTGGCATAGTCAATAAAGCAGAAATAGATGTTTTTCTGGAACTTTCTTGCTTTTTCCATGATCCAGCAGATGTTGGCAATTTGATCTCTGGTTCCTCTGCCTTTTCTAAAACCAGCTTGAACATCAGGAAGTTCACAGTTCATGTATTGCTGAAGCCTGGCTTGGAGAATTTTGAGCATTACTTTACTAGCATGTGAGATGAGTACAATTGTGCGATAGTTTGAGCATTCTTTGGCATTGCCTTTCTTTGGGATCGGAATGAAAACTGACCTTTTCCAATCCTGTGGCCACTGCTGAGTTTTCCAAATTTGCTGCAAATTTGGAAATCCCCATGGACAGAGGGGCCTGGAAGGTGACAGTTTATAGTGTTACAGAGTCAGACACGACTAAGCACAACACACACACACATACAAACACACAGAGGGTATGGTTAACCAGAGGCATTAGGTTGTACAGTGGGTTTCTCGCACTGATTTTTATATATTTATTTATATATATATATATATATATATATATAATTTTACTTTTATTTAATTACTTTGGCTGCTCTCGGTCTTTGTTGCAGCAAACCATACCCTATCGTGCACTTAAAGTTTTACTGAGGATAGATCTCATGGTCTGTGTTCTTACCCAGAAAAGGAAAGGAAGAATGTATGGAAACTTTTGGAGGTGGTGGAAACGTCTTTGACCTTGACTGTGGTGAAGTTTCCATTGGTGTCTGCACGTGTCCAAACTCATCGAACTGCTTATACTGAATAGGTGCAGCTCTGTGTAGGCCAGCTATACTTCAAAAAAGCTGGTTTTTTCCAAAGTGATCTGAATGATATGCTGAGACATATCAGACAGGATCGTGAGGAATTCAGACCATCAAAGGATAAAGGATAAACCACCCCAAAGGGTTTGAACCAAGGAAAACTGACTCTGATACTGTATTTTAAGCTATTTAATAGGCTGCTTTGCAGAGCATAAAAATAGGAAGGCCCAGAGGGGAATGTTGAGGTAAGCCAGGTAAGCTGCACCCAAATTTGTGACCTATGGAAACTGTGAGATAATAAATGTTTGTTGTTTTCAGCTGCTAAATGTTGAGGCGATCTGTAGCAACAGAAAACTAAAATGGAGAAGAATGTGAGGAACAGAAATCTTGATCAAAAGAAAGCTAGAGAACTATGGTTAGGATTGACAGTGTTAAGTAACCAACTTCCTGAGACACCTCAACTCAATGGGGTCAAAATGTAAACCATCTTACATTTGTCCAGCCTTATGCCTTCCACTGTTCTCTGTCCAGTCCCCATTGGCCCTTCCTTAACACAGCTGCGCAGATTTCGTCACTTGCCACTCACTTTCAGTTGAGAAGCTCACACAGTTTAGCACTTCAGCGTCTTTACTAAAAAATGTCAAGCTAAGATTTTGAAGGAGCATCCCACACCCATTATTGGATCCACAGTCTGCATAACCAGTGGTCAAAACCTTACAATAATGTTTCACCAATCTTATGGTTACCGAAAGGGGAAGAAGGGAGGGATAAATATTAGGAGGCTGGAATTAACATATACACGCTACTGTGCATAAAAATGGGCTTCCCCATTGGCTCAGCGGTAAAGACTGTTTGCAGTGCAGGAGACGTGGGTTCAATCCCTGGAACGAAGATCCCCTGGAGGAGGACATGGATACCCACTCCAGTATTCTTGCCTGAAAAATTCCATGGTCAGAGGAGCCTGGCAAGCTACAGTCCATGGGGTCAGAAGAGAGTCTGGCACAACTTAGGAACTAAACAACAATTTATAAAATAGATAACCAACAAAGATCTATAGCAAAGGGAATCAGTTAGATATACATCTGTAACGAATGAAGTGAACTGAAGTGAAAGTTGCTCAGTCGTGTCTGACTCTTGGTGACCCCGTGGACTATACAGTCCATGGAATTCTCCAGGCCATAATACTGGAGTCGGTAGCCTTTCCCTTCTCCAGGGGATCTTCCCAACCCAGGGATCAAACCCAGGTCTCCCACATTACAGGCGGATTCTTTACCATCTGAGCCACCAGGGAAGCCCAAGAATACTGAGGTGGGTAGCATATCCCTTCTCCAGTGGATCTTCCCGATCCAGGAATGGAACCGGGATCTCCTGCATTGCAGGCAGATTCTTTACCAACTGAGCTATGAAATACAACATTGTAAATCAACTATATTTCTTTATAAAATTTAAAACTTTTTAAAGTTATAGCAAAAAAATGTGTTTTATAAAGGGTATCTCACAGAACATTATAACTAACTGCTCAGCATATTCTTCAGAATTCTGCCGAAACAAAACCCAAAATCTACTGTTTTTATTTTCCCTAGAATCCATTTTAAGTATAACTAAGAACAATGCTCAACCGTATAATAAAGTTGTGTGTTTCCTCATTCTTGATCATCTGCCTTTTAAAACGTTCCCAATCAGAAAACAGGCAGATGTTGAGCATGATTGCCTCACTGCAGGAATGAACAGCTCGGTCTCCTCACTGATGGAAATGCACATGCCAATTTACTATTGCTTTGATGCACATCTTGACTTGATGAGCATTGATTTCTATTCAGTATCTTGTTTAAAATGCCAGCTTCTTTGATATCTTGCTCCTCTTCCTTTAATATCCCTAATGTTTAAATGGATGTTCATAGGTTTGAAATGATTTCTTAGAGGAGTTAATTCATCCATAAGACAATGAATATTCCATGACTTGAGCCCAAGTTTGCAAAATATCTTGTGTGCCCCTCCTGGTGCTGTATCAATTTTATAATTTAGACGTGTTCAGAAAACCAGGGAGAGGCTGACCTACAGAGATTCTCAAGCACTGTAATTACTGTTTTTATTTCCAAAAATATTTTATTGGCTTCTAAAACTCGTGTGTGTGTGTGTGTGTGTGTGTGATTTTCAAGCTATTTATCTTCCTCAACACTCTCCCTTATCAGCACCTCAAAGGATGTGGTCTGGTTCTCTGCCGTCCTGTCTATCCTGGGCCTCCCTCTTCCACGGATAAGGATGTGAAGAAACAAACGAGAAAGCAAAGGTGATCCTAAGCAGCTCACGTCCTGCTGGTGGCGGTGATGGGGAGCATCTTTGAGCCACCTGATGCTGCTGCCCTCTGGCAATATCGAAGCTTCTATATACCCAGGACATGTGTTTGGGTATATGTGGGCATATTTATATGGTGGAGGTGGCGTTCAGATCTGCCCCTGCCTTCGCCATCACTGAGAACCCCTTCAGAAAGGGGTACCATGTGTCTCTCTGGCCCTCAGTCATCTCACCACATTGGGCATCGCTTTGCTGGCCCAGGTACCTCCTGGAGGGCCTTCCTTCCTGCCCTTCATCTGACTTCAGTGCTCCTTGTTATTTATCCATGGAAGCCACTGAAGGTCTTTTCCATACCCTCTGAAGGCCAAAGAGAACTACAGTGAGGCCCCCAACAGCCATCTTCTTTATCCAAACTATGTTAAATCACGGTTCTTACTCACCCTACTGGGCTTCCCCTGTGGCTCAGCAGGAAAGAATCTGCCTGCAGTGCGGGAGCCACAGGAGATGCAGGTTTGATCCCTGGGTCGGGAAGATCCCCTGGAGAAGGGCGTGGCAACCCACTCCAGTATTCTTGCCTGGGAAATCCCATGGACAGAGAAGCCTGGCGGGCTACAGTCCATGGAGTCTCAAAGAGTCAGACACAACTGAAGCCACTTAGCATGCATACACTCACCCTTCTGGCAAAAGTTAGAAAGGTCTCTGGACTTCCCTGTTGTTACAGTGAATCAGAATCCACCTGGCACTGCAGAGGACACCGGTTCAACCCCTGGTCCTGGAATATCCCACCTGCCAGAGAGCAACTATACCCGTGCGCCACATCTACGGAAGCCCTCACGCCCTGGAGTTTGTGCTCCGTGACAAGAGAAGCCACCGCAGTGAGAAGCCCGCGCGCCACCGTGAAGAGCAAACCCTGCCTTCCACAACTAGAGAAAGCCTGCGTGCAACAGTTGAAGACCCAGAGCGACCAAAAATTTAAAAATAAATGAATAAATTTTTGTTCAAGTTAGAAAGCATCTCACTTTAGAAATGTCAGGCAGAGGCTCTGCTTCTATGGATACACGTGCTCCTAACCCTGGGGGATACCCAGCAAGCTCCCCCACAAATCCCTTCACCACGCTCCCCTCTGCTCCCAGGGAGACCCCAGAGGAAAATACAAGGTTTCCAGCTTCACAAGCATGAAGCAAAGGAGTGAGACTCCAGCCTTCCCTCCTGCGAGTCATTCATCTCTGCGAGTGACTCTCTGGATGCTCCCCGCGTGGGAAAGAGCCCTGCCTCCCTGGTGAGGAAGGGAAAAGCCTCCCCCCACCTAGGGGTCCCCTCTCTGCACTCCTGGGGGGTATGGGGGGAAGACAGGAGTCATGGCTGAGGCTGGTAAGGAGCTGTCTGCTGCCTCCTGAATAATCCTCGAAGGAGCGAATGCCTCTAAATTGCAGGCAGTCGTTGGAAAGGATTGCGTCTCTGTTCTCTGTTTTGGACACATGGTGACTGAGCGAGGAAGACAGTAGAAGTCTCACTTTGTGTGATGGAACCCTCAGAGGCTGTCCCAGGAAAGCGGACAGCATATCCAAAGGCCAAGAAGAGGAAGACCACGACTCCTGATGAGGAAGGACAGCCGTATGTTTGATTTGCAAGGGCTCTAAGATCTGAGTCAAAAGCAGAGGTTAAGGGCACAAAAAGAGACCTAATTGTCTAGAGACCTGCAATGCCTTGTTGTGCTGTGCTGGGCTCAGTCACTCAGTCATGTCCAGCTCTTTGCAACCACATGCCCGCCAGGCTCCCCTGTCCATGGGATTCTCCAGGCAAGAATACTGGAGTGGGTTGCCATGCCCTCCTCTAGGGGATCTTCCAGACCCAGGAATCAAACCTGTGGCTCCTGCATCTTCTACATTGTAGGCAGATTCTTTGCTACTGAGCCACCAGGGAAGCCCCAAGTATGCCCTACTGAGGAGTAACAATTATATACCATTGGTGGAGCAGAGTTGTGGAAGAGTTTTTTGCAAAGGAGTGACAAGATTCTGTTTGCAGGTTAGAAGGGTGGCTCTGCGGGCACTGTGGTGGGTAGATCATCTTGATGTGTCCGGAATTAAGAGGAAAGGAAAGTCGGGTGTCCTCATGTCTCATGCTTGAACTGGAGGAATGGCAGGTGTGATGGAGGTGAATAGAGTGAGGAAGACGCCAGCTTTGACCCATTGGTTTCTGACTTGAGGAATGTGGTGGAGAGCACAGGTATTTCCGGAGGTGGGATTCAGCAGCAGATGAGCTCTGCTCAGGACGTGTTGCGTTGGAGGCTCTCATAGGGTGTCCACATGGAGCTGCCTCGTTGTAAAACCATTTCGGTGTCATTTCAGGGGCTCTGAGGAGCTCCAGTACCACAGTTCTTTATGTCTCAGCTCAGGAAAGGATTCAGCAAGAGGCTAAGTGATAGATAAGAAGTGATTTACCAGAATGGGACGCTCATGAGGTTTACAAGCAGCCAGGTGAGAAATATCATGCCCCTAGAACTTACTGGGCTACTGTTTTACAATCAAAGGAAAAGTGGGGAGGGAGAAGACTTTCTTTGTCTTTCTTGAGTGGACCTCATGCTTCCATCATCCACTCCACAGGATGAGCAGGGGAGTTTTCTTGTCCCCACATGGTCAAGCTAGGTCCACAGATTGTTTTTCTCTGTGGGCAGAGAGCATGTCCTAGGGGTCCCTGACTTACTGAGCTCCTTGGGCAGCATGTGGAGCTCCTGCCACCATTATTGCACTGTTTGGGGGCACGTCTCGGGCTTCTGCGGCCTGGTTTTGTGGCTAAGCAAGCCCGCTTGGCTCTGTGATTAAGCAAACCTGCTCTCTTGAGTGATCGTTAACTTCCAGGGGTTGCCCATATTTCTCCCACTTACACTCCCCTGGTGTAATCACCTCCTTTATCCCTGTACTCTGTCCCTGTCATTCCCCCTCCAGGTGGTCACTGGTTTTGCTCACAAGGGGGTGAGGGGTGACTTGAGCGACCATCAGCTGTCTCCTGCTGGGATGGGCAGAGGCCTGCTGGGGAGGAGTAAGCACCGGGCTGACCGTCCCTCCTCTGCTGGGAGAACTGCAAGTCGGTATCCCTCTGGGGAGCATCACCCTCTTAGCCCTCTTAGTTGATACATATTAGAGGACGAGTCTACAGAAAGATTGGAGAAGGCAATGGCACCCCACTCCAGTACTCTTGCCTGGAGAATCCCATGGACGGAGGAGCCTGGTAGGCTGCAGTCCATGGGGTCACTGAGGGTCAGTCATGACTGAGCGACTTCACTCTCACTTTTCACTTTCATGCATTGGAGAAGGAAATGGCAACCCACTCCAGTGTTCTTGCCTGGAGAATCCCAGGGACGGGGGAGCCTGGTGGGCTGCCGTCTATGGGGTCACACAGAGTTGGACACGACTGAAGTGACTTAGCAGCAGCAGCTACAGAAAGATAGAGATGAAAAGAAATCCCTCAACGAGCATTAGGAAAGTCATTAAAAGAGATTATAACCATGATTTTGAAGATCCAAACCACATTTCCCCCAGACAGATTTTAAGTCTGCAGGAGGGTCGTTTAAGGCTTCAATCTGTTTCTTTTTGCTTAGGCTCAGAATCTCAGTGTTTTATGTTTGAGGGTCTGTGGAGTCTTATCTCACTCATAGATTTAATCTGCTCTTTTTTCCTTTTCTGTTAATATCCTTTGGTGGTATGGGCGGCTTCCTTGTCCCTTGAGACACCAAGTGGCCCCTGATTTAGCCAATAAGTCCCTTCCATTAAAGAAACAGGACAACCAGGCACAAGCAGAAGGGAATATAGGAACAACTAGCCATGGAGGTTGCAGAAAAGGGGTCCCAGGATAAAAGGGGGGGGTCCCGGGATACAAGGGGGGTCCCAGGGAGGTGTGCCTGGTGTCTGGGGCTTTCCCTCTGCCAACCCCCCGGATGCTTGCAAAGGGCACACGGGTCACAGTCTTTCCCGCAGTGTCCTCTGTCCACACAGGGCACACTAACTTGTCCGGGTACCCGTGGGCCGCGCGGTCCACCATGGCCAGCCAGACTGGCCCAGGAAGCCTGGGCTCCCCTGTGGCGGGCTCTGAGAGGATGAAGCCATCTTCACCTCGTGGGCCTTTTGCTTGTCTCTCTGGGTGTGTTCACCCTCTTTGGCCATATCCCTATTAATCTTGGGGCTTCCCTGGTGGCTCAGATGGTAAAGAATCTGCCTGCAATGCAGGAGACCTGGGTTCGATCCCTGGGTGGGGAAGATCCCCTGGAGAAGGGAATGGCAACCCACTGCTATATTCTTGCCTGGAGAATCCCATGGACAGGGGAGCCTGGCGGGCCACAGTCCATGGGTCACAGGCACAACTGAGTGACTGACACTGACTTTCTTTCTATACTGAAAACTGAAGACGCCAATTGGAGTAAATCGCTCATGGGGTTCTGAGGACTGGCAGTGCTTTTTGAATCCTTTTTTCATCTGATGTCTGGAGCAGACTGGGCTATGAAATGCGTAGCCCAAAGGGATTTTGGCACTGGAAGGAAACTTTTGGATAGCTTTTTACTGCTCCGGTGAAAGCTGCTGCTGCTGCTGCTAAGTCGCTTCAGTCGTGTCGAACTCTGTGTGACCCCATAGACGGCAGCCCACCAGGCTCCCCCATCCCTGGGATTCTCCAGGCAAGAACACTGGAGTGGGTTGCCATTTCCTTCTCCAATGCATGAAACTGAAAAGTGAAAGTGAAGTTTCTCAGTCGTATCTGACTCTTAGCGACCCCATGGACTACAGCCGACCAGGCTCCTCCATCCATGGGATTTTCCAGGCAAGAGTACTGGAGTGGGGTGCCACTGCCTTCTCCGGGTGAAAGCTGCTAAATTCATGAAAACGGTTGCTCCAGCAAGGGCTGTCTCAGAGGTAGGAGCCAAGACCTCAGTCACTGCTGTTACAGGAAAAGCCCACGTTGACAGAACCCTCACTGACCAGGGGGTCGCCCAGCCCCAGCAGGTCACACAGCACACTGGGTGGGGAAGAACGCTGTCCCGGAGGCAGACTCACAATGGAATCACCAGATAAGTTTTATTGATAGAGATAGATGGGACCATATGATTGATAGTTTAGTAGATGGCATGAAAAAGCTCACAATAAAACCCATTAATTATGAAAAAGTGAAAGAAGTCCAATAGGGACCAGATGAAAATCCTTCAGTTTTTTAAGGGAGATTAGTGGAGGCTTTAAAAAAGTTCACAAATGTGGATCCTTCCTCCCCTGAGGGACAGGCCCTTTCTGTTACCCATTTCACAGTCCAGTCTGCCCCAGCTATCAGGGGGAAAAAAGATATCCAAAAGACGATTGCCGGTCCTTAGACCCCCATGAGCGATTTACTCCAATTGGCTTATTCTGTTTTCAATAATAGAGATATGGCCAAAGAGGGTGAACACGCCCAGAGAGACAAACAAAAGGCCCAAATGGTGGCAATGGCTTTGTCCACTTAGAAACCAACACAGGGGAGGCCAGGCTCTCTGGGCCGATTTGGCCAAGCTAAACCACATGGCCCGTGGGTACCCAGACAAAATCACTGCACCCCGTGTGACAGAAGGGACACAGGAGGAAAGACTGGGATCGGTGTGCCCTTTCCAAACAGCCAGGGCACTGGCAGAGGGCTTGTTCCAGATGCCAGTGAGTGATGGGGAACCTTGACCTTTGACGGCTTCACAATCAAAAGACTGACCGGGCCCAAGGTGAGAAGAGGCTCTACCTAGAGGTGCCATCTGCCAACTAATGCCTAAGTGGTCACTGAAGTGATGGGCCACCGAATAAAATTTCTAACAGACGCTGGTGCAGCCTTCTTGGTCTTAACCCTGAGGATTACAAATCTTAACGACTGGGAGTGTCAAGGAAAAGACAGGGGCACACCTCCCTGGGGCCCTCCTTTTATCCTGGAACCCCTTTTCTGCAACCTCCATGGCTAGTTGTTCCTATACTCCCTTCTGCTTGTGCCTGGTTGTCCTGTTTCTTTAATGGAAGGGACTTATTGGCTAAATCAGGGGCCACTCGGTGTCTCAAGGGACAAGGAAGCTGCCCATACCACCAAAGGATATTAACAGAAAAGGAAAAAAGAGCAGATTAAATCTATGAGTGAGATAAAAGACTTCACAGACCCTCAAACATAAAACACTGAGATTCTGAGCCTAAGCAAAAAGAAACAGATTGAAGCCTTAAATGACCCTCCTGCAGACTTAAAATCTGTCTGGGGGAAATGCGGTTTGGATCTTCAAAATTATGGTTATAATCTCTTTTAATGACTTTCCTAATGCTCGTTGAGGGATTTCTTTTCATTTCTATCTTTCTGTAGACTCATCCTCTAATGCGTATCAACTAAGAGACTAAGAGGGTGATGCTCCCCAGAGGGACACCGACTTGCAGTTCTCCCAGCAGAGAAGGGACGGTCAGCCCGGTGTTTACTCCTCCCCAGCAGGCCTCTGCCCATCCCAGCAGGAGACATCCCAGGTCGCTCAAGTCACCCCTCACCCCCTTGTGAGCAAAAAGAGTGACCACCTGGAGGGGGAATGACAGGGACAGAGTACAGGGATAAAGGAGGTGATTACACCAGGGGAGTATAAGTGGGAGAAATATGGGCAACCTCTGGAAGTTAACGATCACTCAAGAGAGCAGGTTTGCTTAACCACAGAGCCAAGCAGGCTTGCTTAGCCACAAAACCAGGCCGCAGAAGCCCGAGACGTGCCCCCAAACAGTGCAATAATGGTGGCAGGAGCTCCACATGCTGCCCAAGGAGCTCAGTAAGTCAGGGACCCCTAGGACATGCTCTCTGCCCACAGAGAAAAACAGTAATTTGTGGACCGAGTGTGACCACGTGGGGACAAGAAAACTCCCCTGCTCAACCTGGAGGCGGAGCGGATGACGGAAGCATGAGGTCCACTCAAGAAAGACAAAGAAAGTCTTCTCCCTCCCCACTTTTCCTTTATTATAAAACAGTAGCCCAGTAAGTTCTAGGGGCATGATATTTCTCACCTGGCAGCTTGTAAACCTCATGAGCGTCCCATTCTGGTAAATCACTTCTTATCTATCACTTTGCCTCTTGCTGAAGAGCTGAGACGTAAAGAACTGTCTTACTGGAGCTCTTTGGAGCCCCCCAGACGACACCCAAACAGTTTCAGTTGGATGTACAGGAGTATGCCCTAGTAACACCCGACTAGAGACACTGACTTGGAAGCTGGAGTCATAAGTGTGAGTGCATTAAGTGTAGAGTGCCTACACTCAGGATGGAGTTCTAGAGGCCACTGACATTCTAGGAGTAGGATGGGGAAGAGGGAACCAGAAAACACACTGGGAATTATCACTGAGGTGCGTGGGGAGCCAGGAGAATGGTGCCATCTTATTCGATATGGAGGAGACTCCATGGTGAAAACGCTATCGAAGGTTTCATAAGGTGGCGTTTGAAGTGCTTCCCCGGGACGTAACCATCAGAACATCCTTTGAGATCCTAGGGAGGAAATTGCAGAGGGATGGGAACTGGTGTATAAGGTAAGTCCAAGGAAAGTGAAGAAGTAGAGAAGACAGAAGAAGGAGAATGTCTCCTGGGAAGGAAAAATGATTTAATAAAGCTGGAGGTGACTACAGGATCAAGGAAGGATGTGTATGCGGCCAAGAGGGTGTGCTGGTGGGTCTAGTTCAATTCAGAGAAGGGAGAGGAGAGTGTCCTTGAGGCTTAACTGCAGTTCTTCCTGCTGAGATGACCGTGAATTCTAGAGAAGAATACTGCTACTGCTAAGTCATTCAGTCATGTTCAACTCTGTGTGACCCCATAGACGTCAGCCCACCAGGCTCTCCTGCCCCTGGGATTCTCCAGGCAAGAACACTGGAGTGGGTTGCCATTTCCTTCTCCAATGCATGAAAGTGAAAAAGTGAAAGTGAAGTCGCTCAGTTGGGTCCGACTCTTCGAGACCCCATGGACTACAGCCCACCAGGCTCCTCCATCCATGGGATTTTCCAGGCAAGAGCATTGGAGTGGGGTGCCACTGCCTTCTCCACTAGAGAAGAATACTTCTAAGCTATTCATGGGGCTTGTGCATGCGTGCCAAGTCACTTCAGCCATGTCGGACTCTGTGCAACCCCACGGACTATAGCCCACCAGGCTCCTCTGTCCATGGGATTCTCCAGGCAAGAATACTGGAGTCGGTTGCCATGCACTTCTCTAGGGGATCTCCCAGACCCAGGGATCAAACCCACGTCTCTTAGGTCTCCTGCTTTGGCAGGCAGGTTCTTTACCACTAGCGCCACCTGGGAAGCACAATCATGGGCTTACTAAAGCTTCATTTACCAGCCTCGCGGGGATGTAAGACTCCAGTAGAATTTTAGTAACCAGAAATTTAATTTCCAACATCTAATTCTTTGCCTAAGTCTCTGTTTTCATCCCAAGAAAATAAATACAGAAGCCAGAAATACCATGTCAGCACGCTGTGAATTCCGTCCATTTCTCCGGCAGCATCACATTCACATCTGGCATTTTGATAAAAACAAGATGCGTCTTTGAAAGCACACCTAACTGTAAAATATTGATCATCTTAATCAACCAGTAACTCTTCCAATATTCTCCCAAACCTCAGTGAGCCCCAGACACTGCTGGGGGAACATAGCCAGTATGGAGATTAGCCACAAGGTCATACTCATCAGTTTCCCAAGGGCACTGCCGATGGAGTGTCTCTCATCTCCACACAATGCCGAGTTTCAGTTCAGTTCAGTCGCTCAGTCGTGTCCGACCATTTAAGACCCCATGGACTGCAGCAAGCCAGGCCTCCCTGTCCATCACCAACTTCCAGAGTTTACTCAAACTCACGTCCATTGAGTTGGTGATGCCATCCAACCATCTCATCCTGTCATCCCCTTCTCCTCCCGCCTTCAATCTTTCCCAGCATCAGGATCTTTTCAAATGAGTCAGTTCTTGACATCAGGTGGCCAAAGTAAATGTTGAGTTTATACCTCCTCAATCTCCAGCTTCCTGCCTCATAAAGGATAGCGGGTGGGAAACGTTTTGCAGAGAAAAGTCTTCATTTTCCTACCAAATCTACAACCTTATCTTCTTCTACTTTTGTCACAATAAAGGAGGTGTCTCTCCTACCCCTGAATCGGGGCAAAATGCCCCGTGTGCACACTGGTCCCGCCTCCTTGTGGTCTCCAGGGGCTTGGCTCTCGATTCATCAGCAGCATGTGTCTGCCTCACACCCACAGCATCATCACCACGATCTCCCTATCAGTGACGGGTAACTTTCCCTTTGCCCAAGTGCTTCCGTGTGTTCCACTTCCAAGAGCTTTCCTTCAGTCCCTCCCCAGCACACATCCCCTCCAGCCTCCTCCCCATTTTCCTCTTTCCCCGGATGGCTATGAATTGTGGTCTTCATCTGCTACATTTCAACACATCCCAGTCGGCTTCCACCCCCACCGTGCACGGTCTTAATGACTACCATCCGCAACATCTACTAATGGTTAGTGTACATTTGCAGCTATAAAAATCCATAATACATCCTCAGTCACTAAGTCATGCACCACCTTTGGGACCTCATGGGCTATAGCCCAGCCGGCTCCTCTGTCCATGGGATTCTCCATACAAGAATACTAGAGTAGGTTACCATTTCCTCTTCTGGGGGTCTTCTGACCCATGGATCAAACCTACATCTCCTGCATTGGCAGATGGTTTCTTTACCACTGGGCCACCTGAGAAGCCCTAATACTAACATATTCTTCCTAAAATGAGTATTTACTTAGATCTGACTTCTCAAAACAAAAACTAATTTACTAATTTAGAAACAGTATTCTTCACCACTATATATGTAGTCAGTTATGTTGAAAGTGCTTTCATAAAGCTGACAAAGCATCACAGTCTATTTTTGTGAATTCATTTTTCAATCTTACAAGACTGTGTAGATACACAAGCCCTACTGACATCTGCTTGTATCATCCAGAGGTCTGGAACATGATTTGCAACTGTCAACTACATGATAAAGCTGTCCAAAATCCATGGAGGCAGCTGCATACATTTTGAAACCAGAGCCAAAGTTCTATTTATTCTTCGACAGTGTAAGTGGTGCACATTTTACAGGATTATGGAAGGTAAACCCTCACCCCACCTTCTGTCGTCGTTGTTTTGAACTTACCCTACAGAAATTTCTTTCATGGGCTAAGCATTTCCTAAGTTGCTCTGTTCCTAAGATGAAATGTTACATATATTTCTTTATTTTTTATTGAAGTAGAATATACATTCAGGCTTCCCTGGGGCTCAGTGGTAAAGAATCTGTCTGCCAATACAGGAGACGTGTGTTCGATCCCTGGGTCAGGAAGATCCCCTGGAGGAGGAAATGGAAACCCACTCTAGTATTCTTGCCTGGGAAATCCCATGGACAGAGGAGCCTGGCAGGCTACAGTCCATGGGATTGCAAAAGAGTTGGACACAACTCAGTGACTGAACAATAGCAACAATATACATTCAGAACATGCGTATGTCTTAATGTGCTATTGGTGAGTTTTCACATGCTCAGCCCACATGTATAACCAGCACCCAGCTCGAAACAACACGATCAGCCTTTAAACCCCACTTCTAGCAGCTGCTCCTCCCAAAGATAACCACAGTCCTGACTTCCAACAGACTTAGTAGCTTTGCCCGGTTTTGGACTTCATAGAAATGGAATCAGGCAAGACGCTGATTTGTGTCTGGCTTGTTTTGCTCAACACTGAGGTTTAAACACCTTATTAATGGGTCTATAATCGTAGGCTAACCTCCACAGCACTGCAGTTCTCATTCAACCATTCAGTAAATATTTGTTGAGCTCCTCATGTGTGCCAGGAACAAATGAATCTTCGTTTCTATAGATAACATTTCAGTGCTCATTTGTTGATAGAAAGTCAGTAGAGAAAATTTTAGTTTCCTAACATGTCTTTCACAGTGAATTGCTTTGCCAAACTGAATTTCAGCAACCTCCAAAATAACCTCAACATCAAGATACACATAAGGATACAGGAAATACTTTTTCTTTCAATAGGAACAATGTCTATTTGTACGAATATTCTCAATGTTTACTCAATATTCTCAGTGTTTTCTCTTACAACATTTTGTGACTGAAATAATCTTTTTTTCAGATTTGTGAATCTAAATTCTTGGGAACACTCAGTTCTCTGGACCAATTTGTTCTGAAGCAGGTGAAGATTCAAGGACACACTGAACTTACCTGTGAAGCCCAATTTTACCACCACTTAGCTGTGCAACTTTAAACAAGCTCCATAATCTCTCTGTGCTGCTTTCTGCATCTATAAAAAATAGTAAACCTACATGATTTCTGGAGACTCTCCTAGTGTGAAAATCCTATTAATCTTTGTTAAAAATAAGAACTAATTTCCACAATGGAATATTACTCATCCATGAAAAAGAAGGAAGCCTTCCATTTGTGACAACATGAATGGATCTTGAAAGCATTATGCTAAGTGAAGGAAATCAAAGACAAATATTATATGATATCACTTACGTATAGAATCTAAAAAAACAAGACAGAATCAAAACTGAGCTCATACAAATGGAATACAGGGAAGAGACTGGTGGTTGCCAGACAAGGGTGGCGGGGAGTCGAGGTGGGGGAAATTGGATGGAGGGGTGCAAAAGGGACAAGCTTCCAGTTATCAGACAAATCAATCCTGGGACGTGACGCACAGCATGGTGACTGCATATAACGATACTGCATCATGTGTCTGCAAGTTGTTGAGAGAGTAGGTCTTAAAAATTCTCATCACAAGAAAAAAGCTTTGTAACTCTGTATTATGATGGATGTTAACTCATCTTATGGTCATCATTTTACAGTATTTACATATGCTGACTTACTATGTTGTATTACCTAAAACAGTGTGCTGTGCTCAGTCGCTACAGGCACGCCCAACTCTTTTGCGACCCTGTGGACTGTAGCCCGCCAGGCTCCTCTGTCCATGGGATTCTCCAGGTAAGAATACTGGAGTGGGCTGCCATGCCCTCCTCCAGGGGATCTTCCCCACCCAGGGATGGAAGCTGCATCTCCTGCATCGGTAGGCAGATTCTTTACCACTGAGCCACCTGGGAAGCCCATTACCTAAAACTAATGAACGTCATGTTAATTATATCTCAACTTTAAAAGACCAATCTCAGATGAGAGGCTTACGAAGTAGTGCCCACTTTCTGTAGATGCCTGAAGACAGTACATAAAGAGGATTTGTACACTTGCCTTAGAGAGGTACCTCCCACCAACATCCAAGGAATATCATAGAAATACAGTTTCTTTGGGGCTAACACTCTTGCTATTCAAAGAAGAGCTCCAAAATTATTTTTCCACCTTTCACACTGAGGTGGAAAAATGCAGAGCTCAGTCTGATCGCAGTGACAGTGTGCATAAGGCAGCATAGTTTTTGCTCTGGAGCATTTTGTAAGTGGCAGGCCTGAGCAATGACAACAATACCACAAAAAAGCTGGGGTCTATTTCCCAAAGAGAAAATAGATCGAAGGTACTGCCTGTTTCCTTGGTTCTGTAAAATATTTGATTAATGATCTTTCTCACAAATGACAACAAAAAATAGCACATTAACATGTTAGTCCTTAGAATTCTCAAGCCTACATTCTTTAAGCTACCACAAAGCTTAAAAATGCAGTAACTAGGGCTTCCCTGGTGGTCTAGCGGTTAAGAATCTGCCTTGCAAAGAAGGGAGACCAGTTCAGTCCCTGGTCCAGGAAGATCCCACTTGCCACAGAGCATCTAAGCCCGAGTGCCACAACTGCTGAGCCTTGTGGTCTAGAGACCCCAAGCTGCAACCACGGAGCCTGCTTACTGCCAATACTGACCCACGCGCCGAGGGCCTGGGCTCCAAAACCAGAGAAGCCTCTGCGAGGAGAAGCCCAGGGCTGCAACGAAGAGTAGCGCCCCATCCCCCGCTCGCTGCACCTAGAGAAAGCCTGTGTGCACCCACAAAGACCCACCCCAGTCAAAAATTAAGTTAATAATTTTACAAAACTCTTTAAAAATGCAGTAACTTAGTAGATGAGTAACTCCGTCATTTCTTCTGCATCCCCTTTCCTATGCATCCTCAAAGAGGAAAACTGGATTGTTCTTCAAGTTTAAGTGGTGATCAATAAAATGAAGCCAAGGGACTTCTCTGGCAGTCCAGTGGCTAAAATTCCACACTCCCAATGCAAGGGGCCCAAGTTCAATCCCTGGTCAGGGAACTAGATCCCACATGTGGTAATTTAAGATCCCAAGATATGGCACAGCCAAATACATAAATAAAAGTATTTTAAAAATAAAAAAAAATTAAATGAAGCCAAACGTCTGAAGGATGTTGACAAATAGACTCATATCTGGTCTACTGGAGTTCATGTCTGTTTCTGTCTGAGTTCATGGCCTCATGTGTCTAACACAGATGGGGAGAGAGCAAGACCCAGCACAGAAGCAATCGATACGGGCTCTCTGTCACCTCTGAATGGGAAATTACCAAGGTTTACATCAAACCCCAACTCTATTTTGGGTTTATTTGAGGGAGAAATATATCAACAAGGATTTTTTTTTAACCTCTGCAAAGTAAGTCATTACTTACGTAAAACAAACACCCCAGAAAGGAAAGCTCCACCATCCGTCGCCTGCAGTGGGATTTGAGGAAGCGTGCTGACGCAGCTCAGGCCTCGGGATGCCAAACAACAGCTGAGCTCATCTGTATGCAGTTGGTAAATTTGTAAAAGGTAAACTACAAGAAATGTGGCATAATGACACCATAAGGGGGAAAAAAAAGTCGTTTGTGAGTCCGCTGTTCTTTAAACTCTTTGAATTCTTGCTTCAGCGGCTCTGTTGAGTCACAGCTGTGATCCGTGTTGGCATGAACCAAAAATAACACCGCGAGCTGCAAAGGTTACAGGGTTCGGGCCAGCTTTTTACGGCCACACAGCAGTACCTTTCTGTTGAGTGGAAATGTAACATTTAGCTTGTAAGGGAAATCTTTCTCAAGCAGGTTCTTATTCAGAGTTCTCTCGGGTCTGCCCAGGGTGCTGTTTCTGCTCTGCTGAAAGCAGACAGCCAAGGTACAAAACACAGGAATTGGATGGACACTCTCGTCTTCAAGGGACTTCCACTGAACCTCCAATGCTGGACAAGACCACTGATGGAGAAAATGAAGCGTGTTCCTTAGGCGACACAAAATCAGCTCTACATCTGACTTTGATTAGAAAACATAAACCCTTTTCAGAATCTTTCCCCTTTCTTCCCCTCCTCCCCCCAAAATGGCACTGCTTCAGTTTTTCCAATCATACAGTGATATTTGGAAAGTTCCATGCACTTCCATTAAGAAAAATACAGAGAAGGAAAAAATACATAATGGCCATCTATCATTTTGTATGTGGGACTCAGTTATGGGATTCTCAAAAAAAAAAAAAAAAGAGAGAGAGGGAGAAAATCAACTGTGTGTTACATAAGTAATTTAAGTCTGTGAGAACGATAACTCTATTTTGCTCTAAGAAATGACTTTTATATTCAAGGGCTGATTTTATTTGTAATTTCCCCACTAGGGTTTATTTTCCTCTGACCTTCCTTTCACTCACTTCATCATTAATTTAACACACAGCAATGCAGGAGACGCAGGTTCGATCCCTGATTCAGGAAGATCCCCTGGAGAAGGAAATGGCAACCCACTCCAGTGTTCTTTCCTGGGAAATGTCACGGACAGAGGAGCCTGGCAGGCTACAGTTCTTGGGGTTGCAAAAAAAAGTCAATCATGAGCGACTAAAGAACAACAACAAATTATTAAACACCTATTATGCTCTAGGTGTCTAGATATAGAGGTGAGTGATGTCAGCCCTTGTGAGGGGGAATCGAGTTGGGACGTGAGTCAAAGAATCACAGAATAAGTTTGACAAAACGGTTATGGCCAGGACTCTTCAGGAGAGCCTTGCACTTTAGTGCTTAATGTCCAGAGACTTGAACCTAATCAGGGCAGTCAAGAAAGACACCCATCGTGGGACTTCCCTGGTGGTCCAGTGGTTAAGAATCCACTTTCCAATGCAGGTGATGCAGGTTCGATTCCTGGTCGGGGAACTTAGATCCCACCTGCTGTGGAGCAACCAAGACCATGTAACAGAGCTAGAGACACCTGCAAGCAAGAGCCCACATGCCACCACAAAGCCCAAGGCAGCCAAAAAAGAAAAGGAAGAAAGAAAAAGAAAGATATCAGCCAGGGAGCAAAGAGCAGTCCGGGTGGTGGACCACTGTTCCTTGGAGCATCTGAAGAACTAGAAACAGGGCTGGTGGAGGCCCAGAGGGAACAGGGGTTGGAGCAGGGGGCTGGAGAGCTGGGTAGGACTCAAAGTCACCGATAAGCACTCTAATCCTTCTCCCAAGACCAGCAGGAAGCCACTGAGGTTGAGCACTGAGTAAGTAGCGGGTGACCTAAGCACATTTCAGTTTTGTGTTTGTCGTATAAACTCACGGTTGAGTCAAAAAACAAAACTCCAGGAGAAACAGAGATGAATCATTGTCGTAATTATTAATTATTGCTAGCAATATCCCTAGCAACACACGTTTAAGAATAAACTTGGCACAGGCCAATTGCCTAGCGGCGACAGACGACCATTCTTCTCTTCACGGTCATAGAAAGTTGACCCAAACCCTGGTAACCTTCACCGTGAGTCATGTCAGTTTTGGCCCATCTCAACTCACCTGTTTCCAAAACACTGGGGAGGTGCTCTGGCAAGACAGGTCCAAGGCCCTCCATAGGCCAGTCACGCAAGCAGCCTCAGGCCATGAGCATCTGCAGACGGAGCGTCTGGCGGAAGACGCCAAGGCAAGGGGCAAACCCCAGGAGCCCCGAGTGGTGCCTGCTTCTCAGAGTGGCAGAGCCATAACTGGAGTAGCCCTCCTTCCAGAAAGCATTTTTCATGTTAGGGCTTCTTATGTGCGAAAGGGCCTTCAGACTTCCTGAAACGAGTGAGCAGTCCTGCTGTGGTGACCCTCCACCTTCTACCTTCCCGAGTGTGAATGCACAGAAACCTGCGTGATCACACCGCTGCAGGAAAGGACTTCCCGGGGGTCCAGTGGTTAAGAATCTGCTTGCAATGCCGAGGATGCGGCTTCATCACCTGGTCGGGGAACTAGGATCCTGCATGCCTCGGGGCAACTAGACCTAGGAGCCCCGACTTCTGAGCCTGCTCGCTCTAGAGCCTTTGCACGGCAACTAGAGAAAGCCCGTGTGCCACAAAGACCCAGTACAGCCAAAAAAAAAACAAGACAAAACAGCCCACTGCAGGTCCCATCCAGAGAAACCCACACCTTAGGATCAGCTTCCTATGCTTTCATCCTCTTCCTTGCCTACCTGCTTCTGTCTAAATCTGCCCAGATGCACATACCCAAGAAAAAAAAAAATTAGCAAAATTCTTACCAAAAAAAAAAATGTGCTTTTTAAGATTTGTCAAAATATTTTGAGACTTAGGTGGGGGAGAATGAGGAGAGGAAGATGTAGGTAAGTCCCTCCTCTCTCTCTCAAGTCCCCTTGCAGAGTCAGTTCGGGCAGAACAGTTCAAGGCAACTATAACAGTAAGGAGAACACAGGAGGTTGAGCAGACCCACAATAGACAATGAACAGAAGAAGAATAAGCACAGAGTAGGCTTCCCAGGTGGCTCAGAAGGTAAAGGATCTGCCTGCAGTGCAAGAGACCAAGGTTCAGTCCCTGGGGCGGGAAGATCCCCTGGAGGAGGAAATGGCAACCCACTCCAGTATTCTTGCCTGGAGAACTCCACAGACTGAGGAGCCTGGTGGGCTCCTTGGGGTCACAAAGAGTCCAACATGACTGGGTGAGTAACACTTTCAGAATCTTCACCCTGTTGTCTCTAGGACTTAGCCCAGCAGATTCCTTGGTCTGTGGAATTCTCCAGGCAAGAATACTGGAGTGGATTCCCATTTACTCCTCCAGGGGATTTTCCCGATCCAGGGATCGAAGCCACATCTCCAACGCCCCCGGCATTGGCAGTTGGGTTCTTTACCACTAGCGCCACCCGGGAATCCCTTGGGGATAAAATGATACCACAAATGTGGGGGAAAAAAAAAGAAAGAGAGCTTTGTCAAGTTTACATGTTATATACGTAGTCACAGCCCAGCTCTCCTGATTGGTAACCAGTATCCAAACCAATAAATTCACAGTTCAGGCTTAACAATGGCCATCAGTGATCTCAGCCCCTTTCCTCCGAATTCTTTCCGGTGTCCACCTCCCCACTACCCGCGCCCGCCCCCCAACTCTACTCTCAGATTCCTTAGGTTTTAGTGTTGCTTCCTTAAGGAGATCTGCCTTGAGGTTTATTCATGTCCTTAACCCCTTAAACTTCTTCAGCTAAAACCCATTGCCACCCTAAAGGTCCCGCCACTGATCTCGCTGCTGTGGAAAGTTTGAAATCACTCGGCATAAAACCCATTTGAAATGGAACAACCGCAGTCTATTTTAAATGAGATAAGGCAGGCACCAAGTCTTCTATTCACTTCTCTTTCCCTACAATAGAGGCAGAGGGATTTCCTGCCCGTTTATAAGGCTATTGTTTTAGGTTTAGGAGGAAGTTGTAAAACAATAAAACAGAGGGGGGGAAAGCTGTCTGATAGGTTTATCCTCAAAGGTAAGGTCTAAACGACCCCTCACTGCAATGGATAGTTTTAAGCCCCCAAAAGTGTCACGTCTGACTTTGCGGTCAGACCTCAGACTTCACCACCAAGCCGCTGACTCACCCTCCCAAAGGAAAGGGTGGGGCTGGCAAATGTAAACAGAGAGCAGGACACCTAAGACTGAAGACTTGGGATCCGAACACCCGGGAGGAAGCGGCCCCACCCCAGGAGGGACCATCGGGATGCAGCTCTGGGCTTGACGGAAAGCACTGAGAACCAGCTTGCGTTAAGGTTGCCAGTTTTTAGCTTCAAACACTAGAAACGCTTGCCTGTGAGTCAGCAAACATCTCCTTTTGGTTTCGAGGCTGAAAAGTAGAATTGTCTCAAATTTCTGAAGTTGTTTAGGAGAAAGGATTCTCCTTTCTTACCGGTACCATCAGCCCCTTCACCTCCGGACATCCCTCTCTCCACACTCCAGACCTGCCCATCCTGGGGGCCTGGAAGCAGGTTAACTGGCAGAAGATGCATGGGCATTTCCACAGGCACCCGAGGGGACAAAGACCATGCAGTGTGTACCACCCTCTCCAGGGGGATCTTCGGGGGGCCTCTTAGCCTGGCCTCTCTAAGGACCATCAGCCTGCCAGGGGCCCCATCACACCTCACCCCACAAAGAGGGGTCCAGGGGTCTTATTCAGACTGGCACACCCTGCATACCTCAGAGCACGTGCCTGAACCGAACTTGCCATGTAGAATCTCCCAGGAATGAGGAACTGGAAATCAGAGGCTGCATGTCAGTTTCTGCTTAGGTGGCAAGTTGGAGGGATATGAACGTACATGAGTTGAGAGCCATCTTCTGCCATCTGCGCTGATGCATAGGACCTGACAGTCTATAAACAATAAAGTCCTGTGAAGAGATGAGCCAGAGAGAGAAAGAGAGAGGAAGAGAGAGAGAGCAGGAGGGAAGGACAGAGAGAGAGGAAGGGCCCGTCTTGGGGTCTGATGACTCTGGTCCTGACTCTCTCCCCCGCCCCTACACCCTTTGGCTTCCTTGTCCCCGGGTTCCGTGAGATAGCCCCACATTCCTGGAATTAACCCTCCCCTTTTATTCCAGCTAAGTCAGGTTGATGTCCGATGTCTGCAGCTACAGTGGACCCCAGAGCTGCCTCCGTACACGCGCTTTCCTTTTCTTGGCAACTGTCTCCATTTGCTTTCAACACTCACTTCGCCTCAGTGCCACATACACGCTTTAAGGGGATGTGATTTCAAAACAATACATATGACTCAAGTTTAAGTTAACCAACAGCTACAGGTTTAGACAGGTCTGTATAGTCCTATAAGAAAAGCTATGACAAGCTTTTGAAAGAAAAGCTGCGACCAACCTAGACAGCATATTAAAAAGCAGAGGTATTACTTGCTGACAACCGTCTGTCTAGTCAAGGCTCTGGTTTTTCCAGTGGTCATGTGTGGATATGAGAGTTGGACTATAAAGAAAGCTGAGCACCAAAGAATTGATGCTTTTGAACTACGGTGTTGAAGAAGACTCTTAAGAGTCCCTTGGACAGCAAGGAAATCAAACCAGTCAATCCTAACAGAAATCAGTCCTGAATGTTCATTGGAAGGACTGACGCTAAAGCTGAAGCTCCAATACTTTGGCCACCTGATGCAAAGAGCTGACTCGTTGGAAAAGACCCTGATGCTGGGAAAGATTGAAGGCAGGAGGAGAAGGGGACGACAGAGGATGAGATGGTTGGATGGCATCACCAACTTGATGGACATGAGTTTCAGCAAGCTCTGGGAGTTGGTGATGGACATAGAAGCCTGGTGTGCTGCAGTCCATAGGGTCACAAAGAGTTGGACACAACTGAGCGACTGAACTGAGTGACTAATAATCAAAACTATGGTTTTCCAGTGGTCATGTACAGATGTGAGAGCTGGACAGTAAAGAAGGCTGACTGCTGAAGAATTGATGTTTTCAAATTGTGGTGCTGGAGAAGACTCTTGGACTCCAAGGAGATTAAGCCAGTCAATCCTAAAGGAAACCAACCCTGAATATTCATTGGAAAGACTGATGCTGAAGCTGCCACCTAATGCAAAGAGCTGATTCATTGGAAAAGACCTTGATGCTGGGAAAGACTGAAAGCAAAAGAAGAAGAGGGTGGCAGAGGATGCGATGTTTGGATGGCATCACTGACTCGATGGACACAAGTTTGAGCAAAGTCCAGGAGACAGTGAAGGAGAGGGGAGCCTGACGTGCTGCCTTCTATGGGGTTCCAAAGAGAAGACCAGACAACAACAACAGGTTTAGGAGTGAACTCAACAGCTGCTGCGGCCAAGGAGAGGTGGTGGTGGTTTAGTCGCTCAGTCATGTCCGACTCTTGCAACCCCATAAACTGTAGCCCACCAGGCTTGTCTGTCCATGGGATTCTCCAGGCAAGAATACTGGAGTGGTTTGCCGTTTCCTTCTCCAGGGGATCTTCCTGACCCAGGAATTGAACCCAGGTCTCCTGCATGGCAGGCAGATTCTTTACCATCTGAGCCACCAGGGAAGTACCCAAGGAGAGGTGAGGGTCAATATTCTGACAGCTTCCAGGATGACCCCCTCACTCATTTCTGTGGTCCTGATGGAGAAGCAGGCCAACCAGGGAGTTGTTGACAGCCTGGTTATGACCACACAGAGGACGCCCCCGATGGCTAAATAGAAAGATGGAAAAGAAGCCTTGTTTCAGAAGACACCACAGAGCTGCCAAGTCAAACCATTCCCAAAGTCCACCCTCCCTCAGACTATCCATTGACATGGCCCCATAAATCCCTTTAACTAAACATCTCAACTAGAATTCCTGAGACACAGATCTGCAGACTTCCATGGCAATAGTCCCAAACTACTTCAGTATATTCTGGGAGAATAAGGAAAACAGGAAAAGAGGGCTTGCCTGGAAAACCAGAGTCTTCCAAGATACCAGCTGTCCTTGCCACCGATTACCAATGGAATCTTGGGCAAGTGTGTCTCTTCTTTGAGCCCAGCTGCTCATTTGCCAGGTGAAAAGGACTAATACTCTTTGATTTTAATTGTTGACCCTGAGTGCCAACATTTGTTGAATCCTCTGGGAGTGATTTATGATTACATATGTGAATTGTCCCATACTCTCAAGACTCAGAAATCAGCAACAACAAAACATTTTATTTGCATTAAAACTTTCATGGATCCTGGAGAAGGAATGGCAACCCACCCCCATATTCTTGCCTTGGAAATCCCATGGACAGAGGAGACTGGCAGGCTACAGTCCATGGGGTCACAAAGAGTTGGACATGACTGAGCAACTTTCATCAACATCGTGGAGAGAGGAAATGAGGGGATACAGCTGAAGAGTCTTCTGACTGAGTCCTGTTCACAAAGGCCAACCCTTGGAGTATTGGGGAGTTATCAAAACCAAGGAATCCAGGGGTTTGGGCCCCTGCTGGTCACACCCAGCTGGGGGACACCCTTCCCTTGAGCTGTGTGGTTATGGGTGACCTCTAACAGTGGAAACAGCAACTGGTCCATCAGGCTTTGTGAGAAGGATATAAGAGTGTGCTATTTAATGCAGGCTTTGAGTTGGTTGGCGAACGCATTGAACTCTTCAAAGTTAGTATTTGTTGCTGATATTATTTTTCAAGACTTCTTTTTGTCAGCGACTGCTTTGTTTCTCCCTTTCGTGATGTGGTTACTGCTAAGAAAATAAAACCTGCCCCAACCCAGAAACTCAGAAGTGATACTCCAGGTTCTCTCACTGGAAAGAAAAACAAAAACAAAACCAGTATAATTGACTTCCACCACAAAGGGCACATGCAAGATTGTGCGTGCACTCATTAAATTCATAAAGGATATTGGATCCAATCGCGCAAGAATCAAGCTGGGAGCAGACCTGCCATATGGATTTACTTTTACTGGAGGTTTCCAAATATTCAATTTTAGAACAGACTTTGGTGCCGTCTTTTTCAAGAAATCTCTTCTCCCCACAACTTTAAATAGAGCTGAGCTAAAGCCAAGCATGATCGCAAAAGAACAAAGCAAGAGCGGTTCACAGATCATCCTTTGGTAAACTTCCAAGGAGCTATCACATGACAGCATCTGTATATCAGGCCAATTTTAGGACTGATGTCTGTCCATGCTTGGGAAAATAATACTGGAGAAAAATATAATTCTAGAGACCATAAGGAATAGTACCATGTACATTTCCCGCTTTAAAAAGAAGATGGTCACTTTGGTTGGCCAAAAATGTATTTCAAACAAAAAATATTCCTCTATCTTCTCAATTCACAGCCTCAAATTGGAGAACTATAAGAAATCATAGTAATTATTACCCACTCCAGTCTTGTTGTTAATTGGCCTATCTTCCCTGGTGGCTCAGATGGTAAAGAATCTGCCTGTAATGCAAGAGACGTGGGTTCGATCCCTGGGTGGGGAAGACCTCCTGAAGAAGGGAATGTCTACCCTCTCCAGTACTCTTGCCTGGAGAATGCCATGGACAGAGGAGCCTGGTAGGCTACAGTCCATGGGGTCACACAGAGTTGGACAGGACTGAAGCGACTATCACTTTCATTTCACCCGTAATTAGGTAGAAAACTAGTCCGAAATATGACTAAGCCTATTAAGAGTGCAATACTCAGTACGGTATGATTTTGTTTACATGAAGTTCAAAAGCAAGCGAGGCTAATCTACGGTGTTAGAAGTCAGAATATTGGTTCCTTCTGGAAAAGAGGAAGCGGGTAGAGGAGGGGCCTCTGGTAACGCTCTTTCTCTTGATCTGGGTGGTGGTTAAATGCATGAGAGTTCTGACATGCATAATCAAGCTGTGTGTTTACAACTTGTGCATTTTTATACGTATGTTACACACCAACCTAGAAGACGTTTATTTCACCCTCAAAAAAGAGTCTGGGTAATTACATCTAAGTCAAAAAGTGAACAAAGAGATGTCATTTTATTTTAGATCCAGCATTTACTTTAGAAACACATTAGCTTTTTACTCACCTTTTTAATATGTGGAGATTGACTATTTGGGGTGCACACTGTTACGAGTGTAACAAATGCATGAAGTCAGGCGCTCCCCTTTACCAAGATGCAGAGCAGTTCTCACCTCCCCCAAAGAACTCCTCAAACTGCTCCTTCAACTCCCAGCTGGGGACCCCATCCCGCCCATTCAACTCCCAGCAACCACTGATCTGTTCCTGTAATTTTTGCATTTTCCAAGCATGTCGTATAATTAGAACCACATAAAATGTAGTCTTTTGACTCTGGCTGCTTTCACTTAGCAAGAGGCATTTGACATTCATCCACGTTGTTACATGAACCAGTAATTTTCTCCCTATTATTCCATTCTGAGTAGTATTCCAGTATTTGGATGTACCACGGTTGTTTTATCCATTCACCAAAGGACATTTGGGTTGTTCCCAGTTGGGAGCATTCACGGACAAGTTTTTATGTGAACAAATGTTTCCAGTTCTCTTGGGTCAATACCTTGGAGTGGGATTACTGGATTGCCAGGAGAAATATCAACAACCTCAGATATGGAGATGATACCACTCAAATGGCAGAAAGTAAAGAGGAACTAAAGAGCCTCTTGATGAGAGTGAAGGAGGAGAGTGAAAAAGCTGGCTTAAAATTCAACATTCAAAAAACTAAGATCACGGCATCCAGTCCCATCACTTCATGGCAAATAGATGGGGGAAAAAATGAAAGCAGTGACATATTTTATTTTCTTGGGCTCCAAAATCACTGCGGACATTGACTGCAGCCATGAAATTAAAAGACACTTGCTCCTTGAAAGAAAAGCTATTAACAAACCTAGATAGTGTATTAAGGGCTTCCCTGGTGGCTCAGAGGTTAAAGCGTCTGCCTGGAATGTGGGAGACCCGGGTTCGATCCCTGGATCGGGAAGATCCCCTGGAGAAGGCAATGGCACCCCACTCCAGTACTCTTGCCTGGACAATCCCATGGAGGGAGAAGCCTGGTAGACTACAGTTCATGGGGTCGCAAAGAGTCGGACACAACTGAGTGACTTCACTTTCATTTTCACTTTCAGACAGTGTATTAAAAAGCAAAGACATTACTTTGCCAACAAAGCTCTGTATAGTCAAAGCTATGGTTTTTCTAGTAGCACATACAAATGTGAGAGATGGACCAGAAGAAGAAGGCTGAGCACCAAAGAACTGATGGTTTCAAACTACAGTGCTGGAGAAGACTCTTGAGAGTCCCTTGGACTGCAAGGAGATCCAACCAGTCCATCCTAAATAAAATCAACCCTGAATATTCATTGGAAGGACTGATGCTGAAACTGAAGCTCCAATATTTGGCCACTTGTCGCAAAGAGCCGACTCTTTGGAAAAGACCCCAATGCTGGGCAAGATGGAAGACAAAAGGAGAAGGGGGCAGCAGAGGATGAGATGAATACAAAGCATCACTGATTCAACGGGCACGAATGTGAGGGAACTCCAGGAGACAGTGCACAGGGAAGCCTGGCGTGCTGCCGTCTGTGGGGTCGCAAAGAGTTGGACATGCCTGAACAACTGAACAACAGCAACACGTAAGTATACGCTTACTTTCTAAAACACTCAAATTTTTTTCAGAGTGCCTGTACCATTAGCGCTGCCACTCCCAATGAATGAAAATTCCATTGTTCTGCATTCTTTAAAGCACTTCTTATTGTCTTTTTTTAAAATGCCATTCTAATTGGTAAAAAGCTCATGTTTACAGAAAATATTTGCCCAAGATTCTACTAGTAGTACACAGAGTAAGTTTAAAATGTAGAAAGAAACAGTATACATGAATATAATTCTGCAGGCCAATTGAAAGTATTCTACTTCCTTAAAAATAAAGAACTATCTTTCATAATGAATTCCTTTAATACTTGATAAATATTCATTGGCTTATATCTATTGGCCATTTGTATTTCTTTCATGAGAATGGCCTGTTTAGCCAATTTGCTCATAATTGTATTAATATTTTTTTTTAACATTTATTTATTTGCACTCGGTCTCATGTATGACATGCGAACTCCTAGTTGCAGCCTGGGGGATCTAGTCTCGGGACCAGGGATTGAACCCAGCCCCCTGCATTGGAAGCCCGGAGTCTTAGCCACTGGACCACCTGGGAAGTTCCCTCATTCTGATATTAATATTTTAAAAGCTCATCTGAAAGAGCCCTTTGTGTTTTATGGAAATCAGACTGTCAATTATCACTAGGCTGTAGATAAGTCTGTGCTTTTACTTTGTTTACAAAGTTTGCAGCTACAAAGAGATTCTCTTAAGCTTAGAGTCAAATTTATAGCAAGCTCTTTTCCACTCAAAGATTATTTTTTAATCTTGACCGGTGTTTTCTATTTTTTTTACATCGTTTTCCCCTGGGCAAAATTCACCTAGAATTAATTTGGATGTGACAAGGGAAGGATCTCAAAGACTAAGATTTAAATGAAGTAAAAGAAATTAAAATCTGCAGGTCAAAGGTGGAAAAAAATTTCCTAAGATTAATAAGCTTCTTATTAAAGTGTGTTTTTTAATGATTTTGTTTTTATTTATTTTCAGCTGTGCTGGCTCTTCATTGCCACCCGGGCATTTTCTAATTGCAGAGAGTGGGGACTCCTCATTGCAGGGGCTTCTCTGGGTGCCGAGCTCGGGCCCTAGATCACAGGCTCAGGGGCTGTGGCCCGTGGACTTGGCTGCTCACAGCATGAGGGATCTTCCTGGACCAGGGATCGGACCCGTGTGCACTCTTCACCACTGAGCTACCAGTGAAGCCCCAGAAGCGAGTTTTTAAATTTAGGTTTCTCTAGTCACTTTTTGAGCAAGCTCTGGGAGATGGTGAAGGACAGGGAAGCCTGGCACGCTGCAGTCCGTGGGGTCGCAAAGAGTCGGACACAACTGAGCGACTGAACGACAGCAAAGTCACTTTCACTTGATGTCCCTCCCACTCCAGCTTTACAACGTTTTGAGAGTTTTACTTTTTTCAACTTTCATGCAACATAAAATGATGGAGACTTCTTGGGGAAATGTGACAGCAAAGTCTGCTCTTAACTATTTCTAATGTAAATGACATAACTTGATCTTGAATAGCTAAACCGGACGCCCAACACATTTATTTTAAAAACTCCATTGGAAAAAATGTAAATTCAAATGGCACTATTTGATTCCAGTAAATGTGAATTCAAATGCATCGTGTTATATACCTGGGGCCAAACTGTCGCCCAAAGCACAGGACACCCCGGGCTCCCAGCTGCCATTGGAGGGATGGGGCTGGTCTTATGTCAGCTTCCTGGTGGCTCAGTGGTAAAGAATCTGTCTCCCAAGCAGGAGACCTGGGTTCGATCCCTGGGTCGGGAAGAGCCCCCGGAGAAAGAAATGGCAACCCTCTCCACTATTCTTGCTTGGGAAACCTCATGGACAGAAGAGCCTGGCAAACTACAGTCCATGGGGTCACAAAGAGTTGTGACTCAGCAACCAAACAACAACAACCTCTTATGCAATGCATGTTTCCCCTCACTGACTTGAGATGTCACTTTTATTATATAATAAATCCCCATTTGTTCTTGGGTTTATTTCTAGATTCCCCATGGCTTTTTCTTAATCCGTCTACAAAATGGACTCTTGTACAGCTTCATCATGTGATGACTTTTGACATGAAAAAAAATAACCTTCAATTTTTTTTTTTTGTATTTTACTATGAAAATTAACAGATACAGGAAAGTACATAAAGTATGTAAAAACTTTTAAACAAATAGTTATAAAGAGAACACTTGTATAAACACAACCCAGGTCAAGAAATAGAAGCAAAATTTATTTTTTTAAGTTGTCTCCCACAAACTACCTATTTAAAATATGAATTATCAGCTAGCTCTGATGGTTAGACAAGCATATTTTCAGTCATTTAGTAAAAGTTTAGATGTAATTGATAGTGGAACTAATAACGCTCCGGTAAAAAAAAAAGTACTAGTTAATTTTGTTATTTTTTAAGTAAATGGGGTTTAAACCTTATAATTCCACATTGCATAAGCGCAACACAACAATTTTCCCTTATTACACAAAAAGATTTTTCTAAGTATATCAGTCTTATTTTAAAAAAGAACATTTAAACTTAAGAAGGACCCCTTTTCAGATGTTCAGAAACATTTGTTAATTTATAAACAGATCTGCACTGTGCAAGAGGGCGGCTACCAGCCAGGTAGCTAATTAAACTTAAGGTAATTAAATAAAATGTAAAATTCGGTTTTTCAGTCACACTAGCCACATTTCAAATGTTCAAAAGCCACATGTAGCTAGTGGGTACCCAAAGCATCCAACACAGAGGGAGAACGTTTTCATCATCGCAGGAGGTTCTAGTGGGTGGCTGTGGGCTAGACCCTTCTTGGCTTCCACCAATGATCTGAGGGGTCGAAAACACTAATCTGAGTTGTCTTTAAAACATTCAAGATAAACAGTGAAAATAAACATAGGAAACAGAGGTCAGAAATTAAAGAGAGAGAGAGAGGAATGTACCAGGAATGAGTGATATTACACAATTGAGCACTAAATTTTGTTTTAACCTTGTTTAGCCAAAGCTGAACAAATAAACAAAACATTCAATGGGTCATATAGTTCTCATTCCACAGCAGGAAGCATACACTTTTATTTGGCAAGAAGTACTGTTTCCTGATGATAATATTTGGTGAGAAAATATTATGGGGAACCTTCTATCAGTGTAACCCATGGGTGGCTGAACTGGTCAGGTGACCTCCGCTCACCCCACACAGCTTGAAATTTATGCCTCACATCAAAAAAGTAGCAAAAATCAGAGACTTCCCTGGTGGTCCAGTGGTTAAGACTCTGCACTCCCAATGCAAGGGGGCCTGGGTTTGATCCCTGGTCAGGGAAGTAGATCCCTACATGTTGCAACTAAGATCTGATGTGGCCAAATTAAAAAAAAAAAGTAGCAAAAAAACATCATTAGCAAGTAATGTTGATTTTCCTGAAGGTTTTTCAAGGAGATGAAGGGAGGGATTACATTACCGAGCACAGGGCAATGTCTCATCCAACTGTGGGCTAGCTCTCACTGTCCTCATCCGACCTGTGGACTCTTCTCCAGTGCCCCTTCAGCTCACTTTTCCTCTCCTCCCATTCCCTCCAATGCCCACCTCCTCACCCACAGCCTCTAAACATCCTCTCTATTGGTCATAACAGTTCAGCTCTTGACTTTGCACGCACACCTTGTCCAGCAAAGCCAAAGTTCAGTGAGGACCCCAAGGGTGACCCACAGTGAGCCCTCCAACCCACTTCACAGGGGCTCCCCCTGAGCCACCATCTGAACAGTCATTTTGAAGGGGAGGGGAAAAAAAAACAGAGCTGAGGCTGGGGCGTTCAATCACAACTTAGTCAAAGCAATTCTTATGAGAATTAAATGAATTTGGTCCAGATACTTTGGTTTCTGCTAAACTCTGTAGCCCTCCAGGCAAAATAGAAAAACAAATAGACATGGGTACAAGAATTAAGATGCTTTCCTGGGGCAGAGGGAAGACTACAAGCTCTTACTGGAGGGACACTGTCTTTTCCAGCTCGACAGCTGGTGACATCAGGTCCTCTGGGGAAATGACTTTCCCAATCACAGCCATCATTTAGAAACAGATCTGAGGGACCTCCCTGGCGGTCCAGTGGCTAACACTCCCAATGCAGAGGGCCCTGGTTCGATCCCTGGTCGGGGACCTAGATCTCACATGAGCGACTAAGTGAATAAGGGTTCACGTGCCTCAACTAAAGATCCTGCATGCCACAACTAAAGAGCCCCCATGCCTGATGAAGACTGAAGATCCCCCTGCCACAGCTAAGACCCAGTGCAGCCAAATAAATCAATAAATGAACATTGCTGGTTTTGGTGTTTTTTTTTTTTAAAGAAACAGATCTGAGTTTCCAGCATACATCTGTCTAAACAATCCCATGACACCACCCTGCCTCCCTTATTGATCACAGCATGGGAGAGGGTAAGGGAAACAAAAGGTCATCATGGTAGCCCCCAAACCTGAGCCTGTCTTAGGGCCCAGTTAGCCAACACTGGTCGCCATAATGAACTCCCCCAGAGCTGGCATCCCTCTGTTGACACCACACACTTCAGAAGGAGGAGCATGAGAGATATGGTCTCTGTGCTTCCTCCCCTTTTTTGCAGGTGGAAATTGGTTAGAAGTCCATTTAGACACAGGAAGAATGATTCTTCCCTGGTGGCTCAGACGGTAAAGAGTCTGCCTGCAATCCTGGAGACCTGGGTTTGACCCCTGGGTCCAGAAGATCCCCTGGAAAAGGAAATGGCAACCCACTCAAGTATTCTTGCCTGGAAAATCCCATGGACAGAGGAGCCAGGTGGGCTACAGTCCATGAGGTCGCAAAGAGTCGGACATGACTGAGCGACTTCACTTTCACTTGAGACATGGAAATCATAGAATTGTAGAACTGGGAAAGACTCTCGAGTCCTTCCTGTACAACTTACTGCTCTTATAGACGAGGTCAGTGGAGTCCAGAGAAGTGGGGTGTGTTGTTTAAGATCACTAGCCCGTCAGGGGCAGAACCAGAAGAACCCAACGTACCTGTAGCTCCAATTGTTTAAATCAGAGGCCACAAATCATTGGCCCACAGGGTATTTTTAATTTTTAATTGTTTGCTATAATTTTAAAGTTGGGGGGAAAAAATCAGAAGTGCTAACACAGAGTTACGGCTGGCTCCTTTAGGTGAGCTGTGAGACTCTCCATTCACAAGTGGAACATGCCCCTCCTCCAAGCAGGCAGTAAGCACACCACGCTCCAGATCCATGTCTGATATATTTTTGTAACTGGGGTCTAGCCTATGATTGTACTTAAGGCAGATGAACTCTTGAATGAGTGTTGCATGATGTCGGGTCGACATTTCGGCATAGAGAGTCGTGAGAAGCGACAGTCTTCTGGTTCACGGTTCTGCTCTCCATCCTGAGCTGCTAGCTTGCTGGGTGAGGTTAACATCCATGGAGATCACCTGGAAGCCTCCCCACCTCATGGGCCCCCCGCCCACTCCCCCTCTCCTTCCCACATCCCCCACAGTCACATGCAAAGTCCTGGAATTCCCCTGAAGCATGCAATGATCTCCATCTCCTTTCTCTGGCATAAGCTCCATCCCATTCACTCTGGCACCCCTGCCCCCCACCACACCCATAGACACAGCCTCAGCTCAGTCACTCCCGTGTCACCCCGCCTATCATCAACGCCCCCAGCCGTTCTCCTTTCTCAGCAAGCCCAGCCTCCGCGCTCCGTGTCACAGGATCTCAAAATGTTTTTCAGACTTGAAAGGAATATTGTGGTCTAATAATTTCAGAGCACTTTTCACAAACATTTTTGGGGCCCCAAATATGTAATTTAGCAACTTTGCACAAATGCCCGGCTTTGAAGAGGCTTTTGGTCTGCCTTTTATCTTTGCTTGGGTTTTTCCCCTTTGGTGCATCAGAATTTTTTCTCTGTTGAGCGTGAGGTTCACGCTGTGGTGTGTGTGAGTGTTTGAGTTATCTACCAGATAGAGCAATATGTTAACTGTACTGAAACTTTGGGTTTATCATTTCTAGGGCAACTGTTTAGAAGACTAACTACCAAAAACTAAGCTTTCCCACCCACTGTAGAAACGTCACATTCAAACATACTGAGAACTTAGAAAGTCAGCTTTAGAAGCAAAGATACCAACCACAGGGGGATAACCTATAATTCTGCCAGAGAGTGAATATTATATTTCCAAATGAGTAAAAGGCCGCAAGTGGGAAAGAGAGCTGAAAAAAAATCCAAACTTCATTAAAATAAGGGTTGCCAACAAAGCTGAATTACCTTTGACAGTCACACTTGCATGAAAACATCTGTTCTGACATGTGTATCAAGAGATCCAAACATCTAAAACTGGAGAATGAATAAGCCATTGTTTAGTCTGTAAAGGGCAAGACTGTATAAATGAAGATAAAAGTGGCAGAAAAAAAAGGTACAGAAAAGAAAGATTCCTATAGAAACCGTCCACCAAAACACAAATGCAGGAGAGGGTGAGACAAATGGAGAGAGTGGTGCTGACATATACACACGACCATGTGTAAGGCAGTGGGAAGCTGCGGGGAGAGGAAGCTAGGTGGATAGCTGGATGGATAGACAGACAGACAGTGGGAAGCATGGAGCTTCCCAGGTGGCCCGGTAAAGAACCTGCCTGCTAGCACAGGAGACTCAGGAGACATGGGTTCAATCCCTGAGTCGGGAAGATCCCCTGGAGAAGGAAATGACAACTCAAATCCCAGGTCAAATGAGCCTGGTAGCCTATAGTCCATGGGATTTCAAAGCGTTGGACGCAACTGAGAACACTCCTGTAGCACAGGGAGCTCAGCTCGGTGCTCTGTGATGACCCAGAGGGTGCGGTCAGGTAAGGGGTGGGAGGCCCCAGAGGGAGGGGATGTATGTGCAGGTAGAGCTGATTCACGTGGTCGTATTCACATGTTAGTTAGAAACTAACACAGCACTGCCGGAGAAGGCAATGGCACCCCACTCCAGTACTCCTGCCTGGAAAATCCCATGGACCGAGGAGCCTGGTGGGCTGAAGTCCATGAGGTCGCGAAGAGTCGGACACGACTGAGCGACTTCACTTTCACTTTTCACTTTCACGCATTGGAGAAGGCAATGGCAACCCACTCCAGTGTTCTTGCCTGGAGAATCCCAGGGACGGGGGAGCCTGGTGGGCAGCCGTCTATGGGGTCGCACAGAGTCGGACACGACTGAAGCGAAATAGCAGCAGCAGCAGTAGCAGCAACACAGCACTGTAAAGCAATTACATTCCAATTTTTTTTTTAATGACAATGGGATACACCAAAGCTCCATAGAAATGGATTATGTCCACTAAGACAACAGCAACACACACACACACACAAATGAACGCACAGAAACTTTCCCACAGATGAGAGAGCAAAACCCTGAGGAAGAAAGCAGCAAGATGAGAAAAGGCCTGTTAGTGACTCAATGGCCTGAAATAAGATTAGATGGAGGAGGGGTCAGTTATGCAGATGCAGTCAGAAGGGAGGGGAGTTCGGGGAGTGACGGGAGGGTGCTCAGGGAGCAAGGGGAGGACAGCAGAGCCCAAACCCAGAGAAGCATCCCAGAGACAAGATCCAAGTCTTCAGCCCCTTTATCAAGGGTTGTTACCCTCCACCCTTATTGGATGAAACTTCCCGGGCTGCCCCTTCAAGCAAGCACACCAAATACTAGGAGTTGCTTAAACCAACAATCCAAAGAGATGAGCAGGCAGGTTAAAAAGAAGTAAAGAAAACAAGAATTGGAACGCCTTAGAGGATCGTCTTCCTAATAGAATAACCTGGGTCTCCCACATTACTGGCAGATTCTTTACCATCTGAGCCACCAGGGAGGCCCAGGAGAATAACAATGATCGCACAATTAGTATGATTAGGACGAATAGCTAAAAATATAGATTTCAACCTCATCTGTTTTGCCAGCTAGGCTAGCCAAAAATTAAAAAAAACAATTAAGTCAGGGGCTTCCCTGGTGGCTCAGTGGTAAAGAATCCACCTGCCGCTGCAGGAGACCTGGGTTTGATCCCCATGCCATGGAGCAGCCAGGCCCATGCACTGCAACCCCTGAACCTGTGCTCTCGAACCCAGGAGCTGTACTGAGCCTGCGTGCCTAGAGCCCGCGCTCCGCAGTGAGAGACACCACTGCACGGAGAAGCCTGCACCCCGCAACTAGGGAGTAGGCTCTGCTCGCTGCAACTAGAGAAAGCCGCACAGCAACGAAGACCCAGCACAGACAAAACATAAATTATAAAGGGATAAGTGTTAGTCTCTCAGTCGTGTCTGACTCCTTGCGGCCCCATGGACTGTAGCCCGGCAGGTTCCTCTGTCCATGGGATTCTCCAGACAAGAATACTGGAGTGGGTGCAGCCATCCCCTTCTCCAGGAAATCTTCCCAACCCAGGGATCAAACTCCGGTCTCCTGCATTGCAGGTGGATTCTTTACCATCTGAACCACCAAGGAAGCCCTAATATATAAAAAAACAACATTTTAAAAAAGAAAAAAAAGGCAACCAAGTCAATAATCAAAGCCAGAGGGACCTCTGGTTCTCCTGTTTCTAATGTTGCCTTATGATGTAATGCATCCTCATGGGAGAAAAACGGATCACCTACAGTCACTCCCTTGAGAGCTATTTCATCGAGATATGAACCAAACTACTGTGAAACAGCCCAAAAATACAGCAATGGGGGGTCAGCCAGGGGGAAGCTGAGTTCCCCAACTGTGGGCTGCTGTGTCCAATGCAGGCTTGGAAAGCTGCTTTCAGGGGGGGCCCTGGCGGAACCCTGGCAGGCAGCCTCAGAAGCCCTGAGTCTGGGTACCAAAGACTATTCGCATCCACGCTGGTTCTTCATCTGTCATGCCCACGCATGCCCTAATGGCTGCGGGCAAAAAGAAGGAAGCTCTGCTGCCAGTAGCCTCCCCACTTTCTCCCCTCCTGAGCTCCTGCTCCTCCATCTCTCATTTTGTTTTCTGATTTCTCTGTCACAAAGCATCCTCCAGCATGGGAGGCCTTTCAGTGCAGTCTCTGTGCTCTGCATTCAATGCCATCTGCAAATGGCCCACACTCACCATTTCCACCTGATCGTCCCTGTTTCTCTATACATACCTTGCAATCCTGCTCAAGACATGCTAGAAGCAACTGTAGTCCAATAAAAATTAATAATAATCTTAAAAATACATGCTCTATCTTTTCCAAAAACTCTCTGAGCCTCCCTGCTCAGGGAACATCTCCTCCATCTCTGGGGTGTGTGAATTTCCTACCCTTACAGCCTCCACCCTACTTTCCTTTCAACACACCACTGCTTCCCCAGTTCCAAGAACCCCTCACCATTACAGAAGAAGGATATAAGGCTTCCCTCAAGAGTTCTGGAAATGATACAAATGAACTTACTTACAAAACAGAAAGAAATTCACAGGCTTAGAGATCAAACTTAGGTTGCCGAGGGGAGGAATAGTTTGGGAGTTTGGAATGGTCATGTACACACTGCTATATTTAAAATGGATAACCCACAAGGACCTACTGCGTAGCACATGGAACTCTGCTTGGTGTTATGTGCTGCCCTGGATGGAAGTGGGGTTTTGGGGGAGAGTGGAGACATGCATATGTGTGGTTAAGTCCCTTCGCTGTTCAGCTGAAACTACAAGTCTGTTAATCTGCTATGGTGCTCAGTCGCTCAGTCGAGTCCAACTCTTTGTGACCCCATGGACTGTAGTCCACCAGGCTTCTCTGTCCGTGGAATTCTCCAGGCCAGAACACTGGAGTGGGTAGCCGTTGTCTTCTCCAGGGGATCTTCCCAACCCAGGGATTGAACCCAGATCTCCCACATTGCAGGCAGATTCTTTACCACCTGAGCCACAAGTGAAGTCCTGTAATCAGCTATAACCCAATATAAAATAAAAGGTTTAAAGTTTGAAAGACAAATTAATCTGATGCCTCTGGTATGTTATAGATAGGCCTGCAAATAAATAAATTTAAACTATTAAAAAGAGTTCTGGAAGGTTCTGGTATTTACTTCCACCCTTCCTGCAGGTCTGCTCATGAAGCGAAAGCAGGCCTCCATACTCCCAGACTCATACCTCCAGCAGCTCATGTGGTGCCTTGCACATACCGAGTACTTAATAAATATTTATTTGAATCTTCAGGGTTGAATTTGATTGAATTGTAAAATAAGGTTTATGTAGTTCAAGTTTTGGGTACCTAGAAATCAGTTTCACAGAATCACAGAATTTTTAATGCCAGAAAGAATGGCAAGACCATCTAGTCAACCCTATGGAGGAGGAAACAGGGACCTGGGAAGGTTTTTAATTTGCGCAGGGACACACAGTCAAAAAGAAACACCCGCATCTGAGAACAAGATGCCCAGAACACAATTCTGACAATCTAGTGGGATCCTAAGGCACAATATTCATGTTAATTTCAGAACATGTCTTGAGGAAATCGTTTGATGTCTTAGCTGCATGTGGAGAGCCTGCAGCAACCCAGCCAGTGTGCTAAATATTCAGGGAGGGAACACCGCCTTGCTGCTGTCCGCAGTCGTGGCTAACTCTGCGACCCCTCGGACTGCAGCAGGCCAGGCTTCCCTGTCCTTCACCATCTCCCAGACCTTGCTCAAACTCGTGTCCACTGAGTCGGTGATGCCATCCAACCATCTCATCTTCTGTTGCCCTCAATCTTTCCCAGCATCAGGGTCTTTTTCACAAGTTGGCTCTTCCCATCAGGTGGCCCAAGTATTGGAGTTCAGCTTCAGCATCAGTCCTTCCAATGAATATTCAGGGTTGATTTCCTTTAGGATTGCCTTATAAGTGTGTAAATGAAAATACTTATCATTGTCTTTAGAAAGGCAGAGAGCAGACTGTCATTCAGCCGAGATCCCACACCTCGAGCTCACACACCGGGAGACCTGACTCCCCCTGTTTTTAACTCACCATAGTTCCTCTGTATGTGCAAATTCCCTTTCTGTTTCCCCCTCTGCTCTCAACTCTGCCTTCCCAAAGAAAAGTCTGGTTTTGAATCCTCGCTGATGCTGCTGTCTGCGTTCACATTTACTCCTCTGCTGTCACTCCTGGTGCAGCTGCATTCTCTGTCGCTTGTGTCTTTAACGCGGATAATGTATGACTCAAATTTCTGGCATGAAGAGGTTTCTGACAGGTCATTTTAACCTGGGAGATGCACACCACTTTCCCAGCTTCCAAAAGAAGGAAAGAAAAAGAGGGTCGTAGAATGATCTGAACGATGTTAACTCCTAACTTGGACCTTCTTCACCACCCCTCCGCCACCTTTTTAATCGCCCTTTTCTTTTTTACTCTTTTCCAACTCACTGCCTTCTAACATAATACAGAAAAGAATGAGATGCTTCTTAGGATGTATCTTAGATAGGACATCTGGAAATTAGCCTCTGTTTCATGTATTTCTTCACGGCTTCTCACTTCTGTTTCATGTTAATTCCTTTGACAGAGGTGAATGCTTTGAGACTTGTCACCAGCTCCGCTCCCTAAACAGCCTGAGTTCTTTGACAGGATCTCTTTCCTTCTGCCACATTACTTAGGAACTAGTATCTCATGCAGGAAATGGCAAGCCACTCCAGTGTTCTTGCCTGGAGGATCCCAGGGACAGGGGAGCCTGGTGGGCTGCCGCCTATGGGGTCACACAGAGTCGGACACGACTGAAGCACTTAGCAGCAGCAGCAGCAGCAGTATCTTATGCAATACAAATCACCTTCCTAAAGCTGACATTTTGTTCTCTGCATGAGCCTTCTTCTTCAAGTACCCAGCCGTTTTCCATCCATGGGACATCACACAGAGTGTCAGAACGCCAGCCAAGCCTGGACTGAGAAGGGTAGGTCAGAGGCAGTCTCCATCATATTTTAAATATTCACTGGTGCACTGGGACGACCCAGAGGGATGGTATGGGGAGGGAGGAGGGAGGAGGGTTCAGGAGGGGGAACACATATATACCTGTGGTGGATTCATTTTGATATTTGGCAAAACCAATACAATTATGTAAAGTTTAAAAATTAAAAAAAAATTAAAAAAAAATAAATATTCATTTCTTCTATTGACTTGTGTGCCAAATGCTATTTAACAGTAGTCAGTGGTAATTTCTGGAGAAGGTGATGGCACTCCACTCCAGTACTCTTGCCTAGAAAATCCCATGGATGGAGAAACCTGGTAGGCTGCAGTCCATGGGGTCACGAAGAGTCAGACACGACTGAGCGACTTCACTTTCCCTTTTCACTTTCATGCATTGGAGAAGGAAATGGCAACCCACTCCAGTGTTCTTGCCTGGAGAATCCCAGGGACAGGGGAGCCTGGTGAGCTGCCGTCTATGGGGTCGCACAGAGTCGGACACGACTGAAGCAACTTAGCAGCAGCAGCAGTAGTAATTTCCTTTGTTTCTGAGGATAGATCTCATGTGTACCTAACCTGAGTGTAATCCCTTATTAGACTTGAAAAAAGAGTTTGCACAAAGTGTAAACAATCCTCCTCATAGATTTAAGACTGAATGGTCTCGGCTTTACCATTGGATTATCAGTTCTCCTGCCTGAGAGCGTTTGGCCAGGAGAGAATGCGGAAGTGGGGCACCCTGTAAGGGACTTACAGAAATTAGAAGTCTGAAGATGACCACAGATATCAACAAGAAGCATCAGGTTCCTTCATCAACTGGGTCGGTATCTCTCAGAGAACATTCTGTGGATGTGTAATCCCAAATATTTTAGATGCAAATTAGTAAATACTATTTGTTTTCCTTTGCTTGGAAAATATCTCTCTATTAGTCAGTGTTCTGCAGAGAAACAGAACCCATAGGGTATACACACATAGAGATTTATTTTAAAGAATTGGCTCATACAACTATGTGGGCTGCTAAGTCTGATACTGGCAGGGCAGGGCAGCAGGCTGGAGAGCCACAGGAGAGCTGATGTGGCAGCTTGAGTCTAAAGGCTTCTAGAGGCAGAGTTCCTTCTTTCTCAGGGATTAGTCCCTTTCTCCTAAGGCCTTCGACTGTTTGGACAAGGCCCACCCACATGGCGGAGAGATATCCACTTTATTCAGAGTTTACTGGTTTAAATGGTGAACTCACCTGAAAAACACCTTCACAGCAACATCTAAGCCTGGTGCTGACCTAATATCTGGGTACCATGGCCCAATCAAGTTGATACATAAAATTAGCCATCAGACTGAGCATGTGACAGGAAACTTTAATTCTCTACAGGAAAATTAGAACATTATGGTATTTTGTGCGGTATCTTCTAGCTTTCCCAGTGCTTAATCATTCTGGCCTTAAAGACAGCATGCCATGACAATCTGTCAGTTGGGACCACTTGAGTATCAGAAAGAATAGGACCTTTTTCAACAGCGTAAGTCCTGTGTCTGAAAGTTGTCATACAACAATCAGTGTTATAAATGGTTTGATTCCACTTACTTTATCCATCACATGCCTGAAAAGTGTAAGACTGGTGGTTCTTCTTGGGGGTACACCTCACCACCATTTGTAACACTGTGTCTACAGGGAAACACATTCAAACGTGTAAATCCAAACACCAGTGATACCCTGCCTGTGCTTGTGAGCAGAAGGGATGACGATGTTCTTGGATCCTGGTAGCTTATTTTCTCCTTATTTCCCTAATCATCAAAATCATTCACGACACGCTTTTGTTAGCTGATATTCTCTAACTCCGACAATCCCCAGGACCCAGGTGTTCATTCCAGAGGACAAAGGAAGCATGTCCTAGAGAGCAATCCTTCCATACGAGTTCCCATAAAAAGGCTGTTTATGAAGAGAGGGTCAGCTCAGGATCTCCATGGTGGTCCAGTGGTTAAGAATCTGTCAGCTAATGCAGGATAAGCTAAGCTAAGTCGCTTCAGTCGTGTCCGACTCTGTGCAACCCCATAGACGGCAGCCCACCAGGCTCCGCCGTCCCTGGGATTCTCCAGGCAAGAAAACTGGAGTGGGTTGCCATTTCCTTCTCCAATGCATAAAAGAGAAAAGTGAAAGTGAAGTCGCTCAATCGTGTCCGACTCTTAGCGACCCCATGGACTGCAGCCCACCAGGCTCCTCCATCCATGGATTTTCCAGGCAAGAGTACTGGAGTGGGGTGCCATTGCTATGCAGGGTACACAGGTTCAATCCCTGGTCTGGGAGGATCTGAGTCCGTATATCGAAACTACAGAAGCCTGTGCGCCCTGGAGTCTGTGCACCACAATGAAAAGTAGGCTCTGATTGCTGCAACCAGAGAAAATCCATGCAGCAACGAAGACCCAGCACAGCCTAAAATAATAAATAATTTAAAAAAAAAAAAAGAGAGGGCTAGGCCATCTACATAAAAGGAGTCTAAAGGCTCAAATAATAGCATTCAGTTGTGATGTGAACACTGGAGTTAATTTATTTTTTTCTATGAATATACAGAGGCAAGGAAATAAGAATAGAAAATCTAAACTGGGTAATGGAAAAAAAGCTCACAAGTCCCAACTATGCGCTAACATAGTTACTCTGTTACTGGGATGGAGCCGTAAATAAAATCTCCCGGCTGATAAGGACAGCAGATACAATGCTACTCGTTGACCAGGTCGCATCTTATTTCCTCCCCCGGCCCACGTTTCGGAAGCTCACGCCCGGCCAGTGACCCACTGCCCCACCCCCATCCCCAGCAAGGCTGTCCACAATCTTGTCCTCTCTTTTGGCCATCTCGCAGACCACACATTGAAGATTGCAGTGTCACGAGATCAAAGGGTTCTGGAATCCTGAGATACTGTGTGATAAGGAGCCACCAAGGAAAGCCATCTGACCAGCGTGATGTGAACAAGAAGACTCCTTTGTGCTGTAAAGCCCCTGAAATCCTCGGTTTATCTGTTAGACATCGTGACCTTCCCTAGCCCCACAGAATACGTGTTCCCTAAGTCTTGTGATCTGACAGTAAATAACAGCATTCCTTAAAGCGAGTAGCATATGCTAAAGTAGACGTGCCACAAGGAACATTATTCAGAGACCAACACAAAGCGTGGATTACAGAAACTGACCAAAACCTGTTTATCGCTGGAGGAGAAGCCTCCCTCCTTGTTTCTTGTATCAGCCAAATTTCCTGCGTGGCATTGGAGTCCCTCCCATGGCCTGGCCAATTCCTCCTTTTCTAGTCTTGTCTTCTCCTGGCCTCTCATCTTATTTCCGGAGACACCAAGCCACCCGTGTTCCTCGCATAGACTCTGCCATCTCACGACTCTGCTCTTTCTTTTCCTCCTGCCTAGACCATTTTCCTGGCCTTCTTTGACTAGTCACCTGTCGATTTTCAAGAAGAGGTGGAGAACCATGGGAGTGACACAGAACAAGGGGTCCGTTCCACAAGCAGCCAGCAGGAGCTGGACGCACAGTGTACTCGCGGCCGAAGTCCCGAGGGCGGGCATGTGGCAAAGAAAGGTGGGCGTGGAGTGGGGTCTGCTGGGAGCGCAGAAGGCTGAGCAGAGCCCAGGCTGGCCTCTCACAGCCCTGCCTCTGGGGATGCCTCCAGGAGGCTGGCCTTCTTCATCAGAGAGATGCCCACTCCCCTGGTCCGGGAGCCAGAGACGCTGAAGGAGGGAGGCCAATGGGGACAAAGTCCTCCTCCCCGCAAGGTGGGGCCATGTGGGCCCCCGCTGGCCCTGTACAGATGGACATCTGGACACAAACACAGTTGCAGCTCCTCTCCCACCTTTCTGACCCCACATAAGTGTCTCCTGGGGTCTGTCCTAGCCCAGGACCCTGCAGGAAAGGGGTTCCTAAGGAATGTCATTCCACCTTAGCCAAGCAGACCAGTACGAGCTCACCACACGGGCTATCATCTATTCATTTTTTAAAAATTGAAGTACACTTGACTTCCCTGGCGGCTCAGATGTTAAAGAATGTTCCTGCAATGCAGGAGACGTGGGTTCGATACCTGGCTTGGGAAGATTCCCTAGAAAAGGAAATGGCAACCCACTCCAGTATTCTCGCCTGGAGAATCCCACGGACAGAGGAGCCTGGCAGGCTACAGTTCATGGGGTCGCAAAGAGTTAGACACAACTGAGCGACTCAGCATGCCTGCCCTCAAACAAAGATCCTCATTAAAAGCACAGGCAGAGAAGGACAGGAAATGTTTCCGCCTCCCCTCTAGCTCTCCAGTCCGAAGGCAGGTGTCCCCGGCCTCCCAAACAGGTCGCACACGGAGCAGTCCCCTAACTAGGGGGCGGAGAGCGTGTGAGTTTCAAAGAGGAGCTAACATTGAGCGAACGTTTCTTCGGTGACAGGTGTAGCTCTCAACACCTCCGCTCCTTGGACCCCTCTGGCTAGAGTTCTGGCAGGTGGGCAGGATTTACCCCCCAGGAGGACCAGGGCTGTTAGGTAATCTGCCCACAGCTGGTGCAGCCCACAGCTGGATTCCTCTGACTCCAGTTGCAGGCTCATTCTGCTGGCCCCTGCGTCCCCTCCCCACCGCAGCCTGGGGACTGCAGGTGGCTGGACTGGCCCAGTGACTCAGAGGGGCCTCAAACTAGGGGAGAAAGAAGAACGCCATCATCTGGAGCTCTTTAAAGGCCCGGGGTGCATGTAAACAGTACTCTATGGCTGACCCCACCCTCCTCCCACCGAGGCCCAAGGGTGGGGCCAGGGCTGGAGTCCAGCACCTCCTCCCTTCTCCCCACCCCGTCCTCCCCACCCTGGGGCGGCTCTGGGCGCAGCAGCCGCCCCCGCTCCTTCCGCATCTACCTCCGGCCCACATCTCCTAATGCCCCGGCGGGTTTGGGTGGTTCTGCTGCTGGGGGCTGCCCTGGATGCCCTTGTTTGAAACAGAGCCCTCCAAAGAAGTGAGGAGTGGGTCACAGGCTGAGATTCACCCCACATCCCCATGGCCCCTGCGCTGGCTTGACTTCATTCCCAGGGTCTCCAGCTGTGACCACCTGATGTCTCAGACCTCTTGGCTTTAGGATCAGAGGTCCATCCCTTTGGGAGGATCTCGGAGGGTGGCTCGGTGAGGTGGCCTTTGGACGCAGACCAGCCCAAGTGTGCATTCTCCCGGTCACGGCTCCTGCTCTGCCATCTCAGGCCAGCTGCCTCGCTTGTCTGGGCCCTTCCTTCCTCGTCTCCAAGATGAACGCCGTGCCCATGCTTGGGTGGTTGGTAGGGTGGGTGGGAAGGAGGCCTGGGAAGCCTTAGTGCAGAGCCGGGCACACAGCAGGCATGGTGGTGGGGATGCTGGGACAGTTCCTATGCCATCCCACTGGGAGATGTGGAAGGGAGTGGCTGGACTTAGAGCAAGCTCGTGGTTCTTATTTTTTTTTTAATTGAAGTATAATTGATGTAGGGGCTTCCCCCAGTGGTTCAGCCGGTAAAGAATCCGCCTGCAATGCAGGAGACACAGGAAACGCGGGTTTGATCCTTGGGTCAGGAAGATCCCCTGGAGAAGGAAATGGCAACCCACTCCAGTATTCTTGCCTGGAAAACTCCACGGACAGCCTGGTGGGCTACGGTCCAAAGTGTCACAAAGAGTCAGACACGACTGAGAGACTAGGCACACACACACAGTTGATTCACAACGCTCTACTCATTTCTGCTGTACAACAAAATGGCTCAGTTATACATATATATATATAACTTATACGTTTTAAAAATATTTATAAAAATATTATTATTATTTTTTAGTTTTGGGTTAGTAAATGTAAACTATCACATCTAGAATGGATAAACACACCACGGGGGGAGAAGGAGGGTGGGATGAGTTGGGAGACTGAGGTTGACATATATACACTGCTGTATATAAAATACAGCATAAAATATCGTATAAAATAGATAACTGAGACCATAGTGCATCGCTCAGGGAGCTCTACTCAGTGCTCTGTCCTGACCCAAATGGGAAGGACATCCAAAAAAGAGGGGATATGTGTACATGTGAGGCTGATCCACTTTGCTGCCCAGTAGAAACTAACACAACGTTGCCAAGCGACTATAATCAATTTTAAAAGTCTGATGGACAGACAGCAACGTCCTGATGGACAGACAGCAACGTCCCGTTGTATCGCGCAGGAAACTATAACCAACTTCCCGGGCTAGATCGTAATGGAAAACTTCTTCTGCGTGGCAGGCGGCTTCTTTACCAACTGAGCTATCGGGGAAGCCCGCTATCTATGCTTACACATGCATGTGTGTTTCCCAGGTGGCACCAGTGGTAAAGAACCTGCCTGCCGTGCAGGAGGCGTAAGAGACGTGAGTTCCATCCCTGAGTCGGGAAGATCCCCTCGAGGAAGAAATAGCAACCCACTCCAGTATTCTTGCCTGGAGAATCCCCATGGATAGAGGAGCCTGGTGGGCTACAGTCCAGAGGGTTGCAAAGAGTCAGACATGACTGAAGTGACTTAGCACACACACGTGCGCACACACATATATGAGTCCATGATTCTTATGGCCCTCAATCGCTCAGCCTGCAGGGGCCTCAGAACATTGTAGCTCTAGTAAAACCACTCCTGTTTCTCCAAAAGCAAACACAACTTCTCTCCTTGATCAAATGGGAGTCACTCATTCCTGTGTCCCGTGCTGGATGTGAGGAGGGGTCATTCAAAGACATTGAAGACATGTTTCCTGGCTTCAAGGAGCTTTCCATCTGTGTCCCGTAAAAGAAAGATATTTGGATCGTGTGCAGAAGGGGTTAACAGCAGCTCTGCCCGCCTTTTATGCTGTTGCTACTTCGAAGCAGTAAATTCTCGTCTGAACTGCACTTGACCCTGTGCACACAATCATGTTATTCATATTCTTATAAACAGAGGGTACAGTATGTATAATTTCCTAGATTTCTGGGAGGAGATGTATCATAACTAAACAGCTTTTCCTTCGGAGAACCCGTCCCATTTGTTTCTGGTTAGCTTCAAAGCAGAACCTAATTTTTTCCTTTTATGTGTCAGAAAGTTGAGTGAAATTTGTCACTTGTTTTTATGAAAAATTCTTTGCCTTTGCCTTTATGGCTTAAAAAAAAAGAAAAGAAAAAGAAAAACACCCACAACAACTCACACTTCCTCCACGGCGCAGGGCACCTGAAGCGCAGTGACAGGAGGCGGGTGTCATTTCTAGTCATGGAAACTAGCAAGAGTTCCGTGGAATGGCCTGACCCCGTCTGTCCGACGAGAGTCTATTTTCAAGTGTCTACTGTGGAAGCGAGACCACTGGTGACATCTTGTTCCAATTTAAGCAGAGTTGAGCTGTGGGCCAGCGCCTTCAAATCATAACCAGCTCAGAAATTACCTCCTACCAAAAAACCACAAGGGCTAGGCTCTGTAAGAATCAGTCCCGGAAAAGTTGGAACTCTCCGATCCAAGCATATTTCTGAAGCCATCCAGGCAAGAACAGCGTTTGCCTTTTCTTTCGTGGGGGGATGTCTTGTTTGTCCTGGGATGAATTACCAGGGTGGTTGGGGTGATGAAGAGTAGTTTTATTTTGCCTTAAAATGAACTGACTGCTCTGTGACCACTTTTCTGGGAGCCAGAGCTATTTAGAAGATGTTCAACCTATTTTTACCTTTCTATAGACCTATTTAATAGAGATACCGTGTCATTAGCAAATTCCCCAAAAAACATGAGCCGACACACTGTCTCAGAAATGACTCAGAATCAACAGGATGTCTCTCTAGGAGCACAGTTCTCCCAGGGAAAGGCTCCCTCTGGCCTGCATTTTCCATCCCAGCCAGGCCTCGGTTCACCCAGAGGACCACGGGGATTGTGACATTACAGGGAGGCTCCCTGTCTGCCTCCCACACCCCAAACATTATTATATACACCATGGCTTTGAGCTCTCAGTTTACTCAATGTCTTTAAATTCAAGTGACCAGTGAGCAAGGAAAGAAACAGGAGTGGCCCTGAGATGATTCAGATAGGCTGAGTCCACCCAGGATAAATGAGCAGTCAGTTCACATCTAGGCTCTAGGAGCGTAAGGCATGTGTCACCATGGAGAGGATGAAAGGGAGAGAGCTGAGGGCCGAGGTCAGCAGTGGCCACCGGGACTGCTCTTGCAACGGAGGTGGGCAGTACTGGTTTAGGGCACCAGCTGGCTCTGCAACCCACCTGTGATGGTCACTAGTGTTATGAGCCAAACGGTGTCCTCCCCCTCAAAATTCATACATTGACGTTCTAACCCCAACTATTTCAGAATGAGACTGTGTTTGCAGAAAGGACCTTTAAAGAGGCAGTTAAGGGGTTTCTCTGGTGGTTCAGTGGTAAAGAATCCACCTGCCAGGGCAGGAGACATGGACCCCTGGTCCAGGAAGATCCCACATGCTGTGGAGCAACTAAGCCAGTGTGCTACAACTGCTGAGCCTGGGCTGAACTATCGGCTGGGTTCTCTAAAATGAAATTATTCTGGGGTTGCTGCCAAACTTCATGTATTTCCAAAATTTTCTCAGATTAAGCAAATTCAAAAAAGTCTTTCTTTGGGATTTTAAAATTAGGAAAAGTTCAGGGTGGGGTAGAAGGGAGGCTAAAGAAGGAGGGGAGATATATATATATATATATATATATATATATATATAGCAACTAATACAACATTGTAAAGCAATTATATTCCAATAATAAATTTATTCAAGAAAAAAATTCGGGAAAAATATTAGCCTCAGGGGGCAACAGAGGACGAAATGGTTGGATGGCATCACTGACTCAATGGACATGAGTTAGAGCAAACTCTGGGAGACAGTTGAGGACAGAGGAGCCTGGTGTGCTGCAGTCCATGGGGTCACAAAGAGTTGGACAGGACTTACTGACTAAACAACAATGAATAACCTCTGAGACGTGTTTGTGACCACAGCCTCTAATCTACTTCTATTTTCCTCACTCTTCATTGTCAAACGCTGGGTGTTCCCCACCTCTCTTTCCCCAGGCCCTTTAAACCCCCAGTCACCTGGCTTCATCCACCCTGCCACCCCATCCCCACCACCAACAGCATCTCTAAGACACTTCTTCAAAAAAAAAAATGTTGATGGGGTGCAGAACAATAGTAATTCCATCCATTTTTTAAATTGAAATGAAGTTGATTTACAATATCATGTTAGTTTCACATGTACAGCACTGGTTTCAAATTAGGAAAGGAGTACGTCAAGGCTGTACATTGTCACCCTGTTATTTAACTTATATGCAGAGTACATCATGAGAAATGCTGGACTGGATGAAGCACAAGCTGGAATCAAGATTGCAGGGAGAAATCTCAATAACCTCAGATATGCAGATGACATCACCCTTATGGCAGAAAGTGAAGAGGAACTAAAGAGCCTCTTGATGAAAGTGAAAGCTGCTGCTGCTGCTGCTAAGTCAATTCAGTTGTGTACGACTCTGTGCAACCCCATAGATGGCAGCCCACCAGGCTCCCCCATCCCTCAGATTCTGCAGGCAAGAACACTGGAGTGGGTTGCCATTTCTTTCTCCAATGCATGAAAATGATAAGTGAAAGTGAAGTTGCTCAGTCATGTACAACTCCTAGCGACCCCAGGGACTGCAGCCTACCAGGCTTCTCCGTCCATGGGGTTTTCCAGGCAAGAGTACTGGAGCAGGGTGCCATTGCCTTCTCCAGAAAGTGAAAGAGGAGAATGTAAAAGCTGGCTTAAAACTCAACAGTAAAAGACTAAGATCATGGCATCTTGTCCCATCATTTCATGGCAAATAGAATGGGGAAACGATGGAAACAGTGAGAGACTTTATTTTCTTGGGCTCCAAAATCACTCCAGATGGTGACTACAGCCATGAAATTAAAAGACACTTGCTCCTTGGAAGAAAAGTTATGACCAAACTAGACAGCATATTAAGAAGCAGAGACATTACTTTGCCAACAAAGGTCCATCTAGTCAAAGCTATAGTTTTTCCAGTAGTCATGTATGGATTTGAGAGTTGGACCATAAAGACTGAGCATTGAAGAACTGATGCTTTTGAACTCTGGCATGGGAGAAGACTCTTGAGAGTCTCTTGGACTGCAAGGAGATCCAACCAGTCAATCCTAAAGGAAATCATTCCTGAATATTCACTGGAAGGACTGATGCTGAAGCTGAAACTCCCAATAATTTGGCCACCTGATGCAAAGAGCTGACTCATTGGAAAAGACTCTGAAGCTGGGAAAGATTGAAGACGGGAAGAGAAGGGGACGACAGAGGATGAGATGGTTGGATGTCATCACGACTTGATGGACATGAGTTTGAGCAAGCTCCAGGAGTTGGTGATGAACAGGGAAGCCTGGTGTGCTACAGTCCATGGGATCACAAAGAGTTGGACACGACTGAGCAACTGAACTGAACTGTACACCACAGTGATTCAATTATACATACATATATATGTATTCCTTTTCAGATTCTTTTTCCTTATAGGTTATTACAAAATATTGAGTATAGTTCCCTGTGCTATACAGTAGGTCCCTGTTGGTTATTTGGTCTAAAAGTGAAAGTTGCTCATTCATGTCCAACTCTTTACGACCCCATAGGCTGTCAGTTCAGTTCAGTCGCTCAGTCGTGTCCGACTCTTTGCGACCCCATGAATCACAGCACGCCAGGCCTCCCTGTCCATCACCAACTCCTGGAGTTCACTCAGACTCACATCCATCGAGTCAGTGATGCCATCCAGCCATCTCATCCTCTGTCGTCCCCTTCTCCTGCCCCCAATCCCTCCCAGCATCAGAGTCTTTTCCAATGAGTCAACTCTTCGCATGAGGTGGCCAAAGTACTGGAGTTTCAGCTTTAGCATCATTCCTTCCAAAGAAATCCCAGGGCTGGTCTCCTTCAGAATGGACTGGTTGGATCTCCTTGCAGTCCAAGAGACTCTCAAGAGTCTTCTCCAACACCACAGTTCAAAAGCATCAATTCTTCGGCACTCAGCTTTCTTCACAGTCAAACTCTCACATCCATACGTGGCCACTGGAAAAACTATAGCCTTGACTAGACGGACCTTTGTTGGCAAAGTAATGTCTCTGCTTTTCAATATGCTAACTAGGTTGGTCATAACTTTCCTTCCAAGGAGTGAGCGTCTTTTAATTTCATGGCTGCAGTCACCATCTGCAGTGATTTTGGAGCCCAGAAAAATAAAGTCTGACACTGTTTCCACTGTTTCCCCATCTGTTTGCCATGAAGTGATGGGACCAGATGCCATGATCTTCATTTTCTGAATGTTGAGTTTTAAGCCCACTTTTTCACTCTCCTCTTTCACCTTCATCAAGAGGCTTTTTAGTTCCTCTTCACTTTCTGCTATAAGGGTGGTGTCATCTGCATATCTGAGGTTATTGAGATTTCTCCCTGCAATCTTGATTCCAGCTTGTGCTTCTTCCAGCCCAGCATTTCTCATGATGTACTCTGCATAGAAGTTAAATAAGCAGGGTGACAATATACAGCCTTGATGTACTCCTTTTCCTATTTGAAACCAGTCCGTTGTTCTATGTCCAGTTCTAACTGTTGCTTTCTTACCTGCATACAAATTTCTCAAGAGGCAGGTCAGGTGGTCTGGTATTCCCATCTCTTTCAGAATTTTCCACAGTTTATTATGATCCACACAGTCAAAGGCTTTGGCATAGTCAATAAAGCAGAAATAGATGTTTTTCTGGAACTCTCTTGCTTTTTCGATGATCCAGCGGATGTTGGCAATTTGGTCTCTGGTTCCTCTGCCTTTTCTAAAACCAGCTTGAACAACTGGAATTTCACAGTTCATGTATTGCTGAAGCCTGGCTTGGAGACTTTTGAGCATTACTTTACTAGCGTGTGAGATGAGTGCAATTGTGCGGCAGTTTGAGCATTCTTTGGCATTGTCTTTCTTTGGGATTGGAATGAAAACTGCCCTTTTCCAGTCCTGTGGCCACTGCTGAGTTTTCCAAATTTGCTGGCATATTGAGACCAGCACTTTCACAGCATCATCTTTCAGGATTTGAAATAGCTCAACTGGAATTCCATAACCTCCACTAGTTTTGTTCGTAGTGATGATTTCTAAGGCCCACTTGACTTCACATTCCAGGATGTCTGGCTCTAGGTCAGTGATCACACCATTGTGATTACCTGGGTCGTGAAGATCTTTTCTGTACAGTTCTGTGTGTTCTTGCCACCTCTTCTTAATATCTTCTGCTTCTGTTAGTCCATGGAATTCTCCAGGCCAGAATACTGGAGTGGGTAGCCTTCCCCTTCTCCAGGGGAATCTTCCCAACCCAGGGATAGAAACCAGGTCTCCCGCATTGCAGGTGGATTCTTCACCAGCTGAGCCATAAGGGAAGCCCAAGAACACTGGAGTGGGTAGCCTATCCCTTCGCCAGGGGATCTTCCTGACCCAGGAATTAAACTGGGGTCTCCTGCATTGCAGACAAATTCTTTACCAACTGAGCTATCAAAGCCACTTCTAAATGCTCCCTCAATGACCATCCTCATCTCTATAGCGGTTGACATCTCATCACCCCCAAATTTTTCCCTGAATTTTTTTTAACAGAAGGAGCACTTGCCTTCTGTGGAAACTGTATATGCTACCAAAGTATGTGGAGTTCAAGATAAAGACACCCCCTCCCATTCTGCAGCTCAGTGTCTTTAAAACATCGGTGTTCAATGAGGGACAGGTTTATTCCTGGGGGACATCTGGCAATGACTGGCGATAATGTTGGTTTCTACAGCTGCGGGGGAGGGAGGGAGGTCAGACAGGCTACTGGCGCCCAGTGGGTAGAAGCCACGGATGTTGCTAAATGTCCCGCAGTGAGCAGGAGGCCCTTCCACGAAGGACGGTGTGGCCCCAAATGTCAGTAGTGCTGAGGGTGGGAAAACCCACCCCGGGGACAGTGTAGACATGAATATGCATGGGCGTTTTCTTGCTCTGTTTCCTGCCGCTGGCACTTCTGTTCATTCCCAACCTCTTTTTTGAGCACCCACTCTATGCCAGGCCAAGCGCTGGATGCTGGGAGTGAAACAGACATGCTTCCCGTGCTCAGGGGCTACGAGCCCCAGCTGGGGGAGGCTGACCAGCATTCACCCAGATGAATGTGCAACAGGGCACTGTGTAAAAATACAAAGGAAAAGGGTAACATTTCTGAGGAAATAACTGAAAAGACCTAATTGAGGCTGGGCAGTCAGGCTGAGCCCCTCTGGAGAGGAAACAGCTGGGACTTGAAGGACGTGAAACAAGTGAGCAGGGAGAAATTCCTCGACACCGGGCACAGCGCACGCGACGGCCCTGGGGCAGGCCGTTGCAGGAAAAGGCTGCTGTGGCTGGAGTCCAGGGAGCCCTGGGCAAGAATACCGTGAAATGATGTCACATACATTAACCCAAGTATGAGGACATCTGTGGACCCACGATGGGGGAGGGCAGCACTGGTAAAACGATTGCTTTTCTGGTCTCCTACTAGCTCCTCTCTAGGCTTAGCTCCTCCCTGCTCTCTCGGACAAAATCCAGGACGGGCTTCAGGAGTTATCTCATCCCTCCCAAGTCATAAAATGTCCTCTGATCACTTCAAGTCACAAAATTGACTCCTCTCTGTAATTAAGATGTCCAGGGCTTATTTATAACAGCCAAGACATGGAAGCAACTGAAATGCCCATAGACCGATGAATGGATAAAGAAGATGTGGTACACACACACGGTGGAGTAGTACTCAGCCATAAAAAAGAATGAACCAATGCCCCCTGCAGAAACACAGATGGGCCTAGAGAGAACCACAGTAAGCGAAGTAAGTCAGACAGAGAAAGACAAATAGCATATGATATCACTTATATGTGGAATCTAAAATAGGATATAAATGAATTTATTTACAAAATGGAAACAGAGTCACAGCATAGAGAACAGTTTAATGGTTACCAAAGGGGAAAGGGTTGGGAGGGGCAAATTAGGAGTTTGGGATTAACAGATACACACTGCTACATATAATAGATAAATAATAAGGACCTACTGCATGACACAGGAAACTATATGCAATATCTTACAATAATCTATAAGGAAATGAATCTGAAAAACAATATATAATTGAATCACTTTGTTATACACCTGAAACTAACACAATATTGTTAATCAACTCACTTCAATTAAAAAAAAGAGAGAGAATAGTACTTCTCTGGTGGCACAGTGGATAAGAATCAGCCTGCAAATGCAGGGGACACAGGTTCGATCCCTGGTCCAGGAAGATTCCACGTGCTGCAGAGCAAGTCAGCCCAGGCACGACAGCTACTGAGCCTGCGCTCTGGAGCCTGAGCACAGGGACTGAGGCTGCGCTGCAGTTTCGGAAGCCCGCGTGTCCTGGAGCCTCTGCTCTGCAATGAGAGGAGCCACTGTAGTGAGAGGCCCCACAGTGAAAAGAAGCTCCTGCGCTCCACAACTAGAGAAAGCCCGTACAAGCAAGCAAAGGGCCAGTGCAGCCCAAAATGAAACAATTAATTTTTTTAAAAAAAGAGTAGCCTTTTCCATACACGCAGAAGAATGAAGATGAACTCTTACCACACACTATACACAAAAATTAACTCAGAGAGGATCACAGATTTAAATGTAAGACCTAAAACTATAAAACTTGTAGAGGAAAACAAAACAAAAAATATTTGCAAGCTTGACACTAGTTTCTTAGGTATGACACCGCAAGGGCAAGTGACAAAGGAGGAAATAAATTGGCTACAGTAAAATGAAAGACGTTTATGACACAAATGATTCCGTCAAGAAAAGGAAAAAGCAACCCACAAAATGGGAAAACACACCTGCAAAGCAGTTAGGGAGCTCGTGTTTAGAACACATAAAGAACTTTTCATAATTCAATAACAAAAAGACAAATAACCCAAATTTTGAAACAGGCAAAGAATTAAATAGACATTTCTCCAAAGTAGATATACAAATGGCTAATAAGCACATGAAAATATGCTCAATGTTATTAGTTAGTAGGAAAATGAAAATCAAAACCACAGATACCACTTTACGTTCACGAAGATGGTCGTAATTAAAAGGCAGATGATAACAAGTGTTGGCAAGGATGTGGAGAGACCAAAACCCTCCTACATACTGGTGGAAATGTAAACTAAATAGGGCAGCTGCTGTGGAAATCAGTTTGGCAGTTCTTAAAAATTTTAAACATAGAATTACCGCATGATTCAGCAATCCTACTCTCTGGTTTATACCTAAGAGAAATGAAAACGTGTCCTCATAAAACTTGCTCATGAATGTTAACAGCAATATTGTTCATTTATAGCCAAAAATTGGAAACACATGTCTGTTAACTGATGAAGGAAAAACAAATTGTGGTATACCTATACAACTTGTTTGACAATGAAAAGAAAAGAAATGAAGCGTTGATACATGCTGCGACACGGATGAGCCTTGAAAGCACTGTTCGAAATGAAAGAAACCAAGGACTTCCCTGGGGGTCCAGTGGCTAAGACTCCACGCTCCAAGGGCTTGGGTTCAGTCCCTGGTCAGGGAACTCGATCCCACGTGGTGCAACTGGGAGTTTGCATGCTGCAATTAAAGATCCCATGAGCCACAACTGAGACACAAATGAATAAATAAAAATAAATATTAAAAGATATTTTAAAGAAGCCAGTTGCAAAGGACCACATGTCCAAAATACGCAAATCCACAGGATGGAAAACAGATCAGAGGTCTCAAAGCTCCTTCTCAGAATCTGCTGCACAGGGAACCCGACCGGTGATAGGACAGACCTGCTTCTTCGTTTTCTCTTATGTGTAATACAAACAAAATACTCATTATACTCATGACCCCTCACCACATGCCTTCTCTCAGGAAACTACAGGAGAGTGTGCTCCACCTACGCATGGGAGCAAATCCAAGAAGCAAGGACCCAGCAACGGAGAAAGCTGAAAGGAAGCTCCACCTGCCATTGCAGTGTGGGCCTGTAGAGCGGCCAGCGCACTCTGGGGCTGCAGGACAGGGGTGTCCAGGAGAGATGTCTCTAGAAAGAGAAAAATATGGACTCAAACACCAACAGGTGTGCGTATATTGAAAATATACTGGACTTTCACAACGGCAGTAGGAGGTCAGAGACACAGGTCCCAGGAAAAGAAGTCAACAAATAGATGACCAAATGAGACCATGATTAACATCTGAGAAACCAAGACATTTCATAAGAAAGAAAATAGACTCTGAGTTCACCCCTTGGCTGGGCTGTGAACAATATTTACCTGGTTCTCACAGTGCAAACATGGAATATTGATTTAACAACAAAAAATGAGGCTCTTGGGAAAATAGGAAAAGACACGAGTTGGGATGTGGAGAGGATGAGGCAGGTGAGCTAATTCCTCACCTTCTTCAGTTAGGGGCCAAAGGGGGAGATCTAAACTTGGAAAATCACAGAGAGAAATAGGGTAGGCAGATGATACTGACATACGGAAATAAACAACATAAGAAAGAATTGGAAGAGCTGGAAGTCACAGCTCTGGCAAGAGGAAAGCCACGAGGGCATGAGCAGAACACGGAGCTGCTGGTTCTTTTTCGCTGTAAATTATGTAGAACTGTTCGACTTCTTAAAACTATGTGCATGTGTTACTTTAAAATAATAAATAGTAACTTTTTCAAAGTAAGCGTCTACCCGTTTTAGAAGTCGTTTCAGTCGTGTCCGACTCTTTGCCATTCTGTGGACTGTAGCCCTCCAGGCTCCTCTGTCCATGGGATTCTCCAGGCAAGAATACTTTAGTGGGTTGCCATGCCTTCCTCCAGGGGAATCTTCCCAACCCAGGGATCAAACTACTGTCTCTTACATCTCCTGCATCGGCAGGGGGGTTCTTTCCCACTTGCTCCACCTGGGAAGACTTTTCAAAGTAAGGGAACCCCATAAATCCTTGATTGATTGATGGACGGGTTGGTCCAATGTGAGCCGATGGATTATTTGATTTTCAATAAAAAGTGCCAGGAATAAAAAGTGGATCGGAGCTCTTAAACAAACTCAGAGCTTGTCTCCTCCTGTGTTAACCACAGACTCCATCCACCCTCACCCAGCCAAAAACCAGAAACCAGCCAAACTTGGCTTTCCCTGGTGGTACAGTGGTGAAGAACCTACCTGCCAATGCAGGGGACACAGGTTCGATCCCTGCTCTGGGAGGATCCCACGTGCCTCGGAACAACCAAGTCCGAGCACCACAACTACTAAAGCCCTGTGAGCCTGGAACCTATGCTCTGCAACAAGAGAGGCCAGCTCAGTGAGAAACCGTCGCCCGGCAACCAGAGAGCAGCACCCCACGTCGCAACTAGAGAAAGTCCTCACGCAGCAGTGAAGACCCAGCACAGCCAAAAATAAATAAATAAAATGGAGGGAAAATCATCTATAAAAAGAAGAGAAACAAACCAGATTCAGGGCCCTGGGTCATTGCCAGGACCCCAAAACCTGCACCAGAGCACGGGTGCTTCGTTTATTTATTTAGGGAAGTCTCAAATTCACTCTCAGATTCAGAAAACATTCTGTCCGTTTTTCAACTCTTATGCGAATGTTCAAACATGCACAGAAGTGTAACGAACTCCCGTCTTTCCATCTTCAATAATCATCAACATTCTACTTATTTATTTTATTTGCCCCTCTCCTACCCAGCCTCATTTATTTTGTCTGGAAAATTTTCAAGCAAATCCAAGGCTTTATGGTACTTTGCTTGTAAACAGCTCAGTATGCACCTCCAACAGATAGGATTTCTTTTTGACATAACAACCTTGCCATTATCACATCTAATAGAATTAGCAATAATCCTTTAATATCACACAGTAGCCTGACTCTTAAGTTTGCTGATAATCTTAAGGTTATGATTTTGAAGTTGTTTTGTGTGAATCAGGATTTGAAGAAGGGCAACACGTTACATTTGATTGCTACGCCTCTTAATGCTGTTTTATTCTCTAACAGCCCCTCTATTTTTAGTGTCATTGATTTGATGAGGAAACAAGCTCTTTTATCCTGTAGAATGTCATTCATTCTAGATCTGGCTAACTGCTCCTTTAACTTGTTCCTCTAGCTCTCCTGTTTCCTATATGTTAGGTCTAGGTGTTGAAAGAGATTCAGCATCAACTTTTGGAAAGGAATACTTACTGAACATCTGCAGTGCCATGCTTCCCAGGACACATCACAGGGCTCAGAATTCCAGTTATCCCACCTCGAGACCCGCCCAGACTGGTTATTAGACTCACAGAGGTGTCCGAACTCTCCAGCATGAAATCGTTTACCAACTTTTCAGCTAAAGACTTTAGTATCACCCATTGATGACTATTGCCTGGACTCAGTCAGGGTTGCAAAATGAGATTTTCTAATGTCTTCTTCACTGAGTAACTGGAAATATGCTTTAAAAAAGGGAAAAAAAGGGAGACCTTTTTCCCCAAAACCATTTATTTTCCCTGAAAATATAAATATAATAAAGGGAGGACAAGCATCTGATGCTTCTCTTCACTTCTGAACTGTCATCGTGCCCTGTAGTTCCCGTTGACCACTGAGGTTCGTGGGGCTTGGCTTTCATTGTTTTTATTTTTTTAGTGTCATTGTGAGCCCTTGGACATTCTCGGGTTTAACATATTTCAATCTTCTGCTGTTACTGTCCACACTGATGCTCCCGCTGTCCCTTCTTTGCCCTCAGCAGCTTCCTCCAGTTGGGTTGTGTCCTTGTGGCTTGACCCCGTTGGTCCTGAGAGCCTCCTTGCCCCTGGCGTAACAAGATGCCCCAGGCTCACAGGGTGCGGCTCCTGCCCTGGACATGGAGTCAGCCATTTCTCCAAGGAGTTCTCAGTCCTTTAGTGGGAAGTGGAGCCTATTTATTCTCAATTTATACTCCATCCCAACAGACTTAGAAATTAGATTTCCTAGCCCCAGATGCTTAGAAATATTACATTAGAAATGGGCTGCTAGAGACATACACTCACAGCTGTGAGTGGGACAGCTAACAGCTTATTAATACAACAGTGAACTGGAGGGAAAGTTACGAGAGGCAGATATAAGAACTTAAAAATTTCAGCCATCCAACCTGGCTCCAAACTTGCCTTCTCCAAAAAGAGATCTTCAGTTTTCCATTTGAAACCAGTCTCCTCTTCCAGCCTTTCCTGACATTTTATCCATCTCCACTATAATATGTATCCAGTTGTTATTGTTTGGGGCTGTTGGTCTAGATTAGTATCCCCAATGTCCATTACAATCACCTAAGGAGCTGTTTACTTTAAAAAATACAATGGAAAATAAAGACATTTTAATTGAGATATAATTGACATATAACACTGTGTTAGTTTTAGATATGTGCCAAGTCGCTTCAGTCGTGTCTGACTCTTTGAGACCCCATGGTCTGTAGCCTGCCAGGCTCCTCTGTCCACGGGATTCTCCAGGCAAGGATGCTGCAGTGGGTGCCGTCATGGTGATTTGATGTATGCATATATTGGGAAAGGATTACCAGAACAAGTCTAGTTAACATCCATCACTGCACATACAGGTTTTTTTCTTGTGATAAGAACTTTTAAGATCTACTCTCTTAGCAACTTTTAGATACACGGGACAGTATTTTTTTTTAATATTATTTATTTATTGTTGGTTGCACCCAGTCTCTGTGGCTGCACGGGCTTTGCTGTGGTTGCGGTGAGCACGGGCTACTCTTCCCCACAGTCCTTGGGCTTCTCACTGAGGTGGCTTCTCTTGCTATGGGGCTCTAGGCACACGGGCTTCAGTAGTTGTAGCCCGAGGGCTTAGCAGTTGCGGTGCCTGGGCTTAGCTGCTCTGCAGCATGTGGGATCTTCCCAGACCAGGGGTGGAACCCACACCCTCTGCAGGTGGATTCTTACCCACTGCACCACCAGGGAAGCCCCAGGACAATACTATTAACATAGTCACCATGCTGCGTCACATTCCCAGGACTTCCTTATCTGATAAGTGAGTACCTTCTGACCTCTTCACGGATTTCTCCCACCCTCACACCCTCCGCCTCTGGCAGCCGCCAGTCTGTTCTCTCTGACTGTGAGTCGGGGTGTTTTGTTTTTTTTAAGATTCCACATACTAGATGAGATCATACAGTTTAAAAAAATAATGAAGTAAAATAAAGTGATGTCTGGGTCCCATTCCCAGAGAGTCATATTCAACTGGTCTGGGAAGGGGCCATCTATATGTTTTTAAAACTTGTTCGATGACTCTGTCGGACAGCCAGGCTGAGAGTCACTGGTCTAGCCAGGAACCCTGGAAGGGTGGAGACCCACTAAGTCACCCTTGTATCTCCCAGTGCTGCATGGTTACCCAGAACTACCATTCAGTCAATACTCATCTTGAGTTTTGGCTGTGCTGGGTCTTCACTGCTGTGCAGGCTTTTTCTCTAGTTGTCGTGAGTGGGGTTACCCTCGAGTTGCAGTGTGAGGCCTTCTCATTGCGGTGGTTTGTCTTGTTGCTCTAGGCGCATGGGCCTCGGTGGTTACAGCACTTGGGGTCCGTAGTTGGGGCACACGGGCTTAGTTGCTCCGCGGCATGTGGGATCTTCCCCAAACCAGGGATTGAACCCGTGTCTCCTTCATTAGCAGGCAGATTCTTAACCACTGGACCACCAGGGAAGCCCCAGTATATGCTTATTATGACTAGGAATCTTGAATGAAAAATGGTTAATCCGGGAATGCCCTGGCATTTCAGTGGTTAGGACTCTGTCCTTTCATGGCAGAGGGCTTGAGTTCAATCCCTGGTCAGGGAACTAAAATCCCACAAGCCACGTGGTGAGGCAAAAAAAAAAAAAAAAAAGGGTTAATCATTTTCAAGATAGCAAATTAGAGACTGTGTCCCACCCCATCCCTTCAAAGAACTGGACCCAGAGCCATCCGGGAAACTTGACTGTTCTGAATAATGTATTTCTAGTTGTGTTCAGAGAGCTCAGGTTTTCAATCTTTTGGTAAAATATTACTGTAGTGCTGAAGGCTTTATCCCTAAACATTAAATCTCCAGTTAGAAGGGTGGGTTGGAAAAGATTCCCACAGATGCAGAGCTGAAACCCACATGTAGGCAGGCATGGTAACAAGACTTGAGGATGATGTTACTGTGATGTGACTGATGACCAACAGCAGGTGTTCTGAGCCATGGCAGCCACCCCTGTGTGGACGTGGCTCGTTGAGACTCCTAGTGGGAAGAGAGTAACTGTAACTGGTGTGACATACTTTTTTGTGTTCCTTCAGCACTCAGCAGTGTGTTAGACATGCATGCATGGGTGCTAAGTTGCTTCAATAATCTCCAACTCTTTGCAGCCCCATGGACTCTAGCCCATCAGGCTCCTCTGTCCATGGGATTCTCCAGACAAGAATACTGGAGTGGGTTGCCATGCCCTCCTCCAGGGGATTTTCACAACCCAGGGATCAAACTGAGTCTCTTACATCTCCTGCACTGGCAGGCGGGTTCTTTACCACTGGCGCCACCTGGGAAGCCCTAGTACGTAATCAATAAGAAAAAAAATGAAAGCGTTTGTCACTCAGTCGTGTCCGATTCTTTGTGACCCCGTGGACTGTAGCTGTCCAGGCTCCTCTGTCCATGGAATTCTCCAGGCAAGAATACTAGAGTGGGTTGTCACTCCATTCTTCCAGAAGATCTTCCCAACCCAGTGATTGAACCCAGGTCTCCTGCATTGCAGACAGATTTTTTACCATTTGAGCCACTGGGGAAGTCCACATATTCAATAAGTAAGTGTTAAATCCTTTGGAACAGAGAAGGCAATGGCACCCCACTCCAGTACTCTTGCCTGGAAAATCCCATGGATGGAGAAGTCTGGTGGGCTACAGTCCATGGGGTCGTTAAGAGTCGGACACGACTGAGCGACTTCCCTTTCCCTTTTCACTTTCATGCATTGGAGAAGGAAATGGCAACCCACTCCAGTGTTCTTGCCTGGAGAATCCCAGGGACGGGGGAGCCTGGTGGGCTGCCGTCTGTGGGGTCGCACAGAGTCGGACACGACTGACGTGACTCAGCAGCAGCAGCAGCAGCAGCAAATCCTTTGGAAAGGAGCTGTGCATGTGTGCTCACCACCTCCTCCTTGTGTGAGGACTGCATCTAAAACCAACGAGGGCCACACAGTCTGCCGGTTCTCATTAACGTGATACAGCCACAAAGGCATTGAAAAGATGATCTTTCTATTTTAGGCATAACAAAGAGCTACAATTTTCTCTAAAAATAACCTAGACTGGAATTTTCTTCCGCCCATGAGAGCGCTGTGTCTATGAACACACAGTCCCAAGGCCTGTGTCAACAACATTCTAAAACAATGTTTCACTTTGATAATCACATACAGTAAGCATTGGGTTCCTTACGTTTTCATTAGTTTGGGGCATTTTTTTAAAATCCTGACAAAGTGAAGATCTTTTTTCCCCCCATGAAACGCAGCCCATCTGGTCAACAGCAGTCCAATCTTGGGCGCCTACAGAAGGACAAAATGTAAAAATGGAGACCAGTACCCCATGCCCTGAATTTGGCCCAGACCAAGAGGGCCCAAGACTCCAGCCCAAGCTCCATACAGATTAGACTTGGTCCTGGGAACAGCTCCATTTTCAACCCCTTTCTCTATTTCCAATCCCTAGAACCAGAAGAGCTTAGGATAAACTCCAAAGTGAAGCCTTGAAGTGAAATTAAGCAGCGGTGGTCCTTCAGGAGAATTTTCTGGAGCTTTTCTGGGTGTGGATCAAAGACACGACCCATCTGTGAGAGTGTAAATTGGTCCAGTCACTATGGAGAACAGTAGGGAGGGTCCTCCAAACGTGAGAGTTGCCATATGATTCAGCAATCGACTCCTGAGCATATATGTGGACAAAACTATAATCCAGAAAGATACATGCTCCCCCTTTGTTCTGAGCAGCACTTGTCACAAGAGCCAAGCCATGGAAGCAACCTAAATGTCCATTGACAGACGCACGGATAAAGAAGATGTGGTCCAGATGTAATGGAATACTATTCAGCCATAAAAAAGAATAAAATAATGCCATTTGCAGCAACATGGATGCAACTAGAGATTATCACACTAAGTGAAGTCAAAAAGAGAAAGACAAGCGTCATATGACAGCACTTACATGTGGAGTCTAAAATAAGGCACAAGCAAACTTATCTGTGAAATAGAAAGACTCACAGGCATGGAGAAAGGCTTGTGGCTGCCAAGGGGAAGAGCGTGGGGTGGGGTAGCGGTGGGTTGGGAGCTTGGGAGGAGCGGATGCAAACTATTATATATACGATGGATAAACAAGGTCCCACTGTATAGCACAGGGAGTTATATTCAGTATCCTGCAATAAACCATAATGGAAGGAACATGAAAAAGAATACATATATATGTATGTGAGTCACTTTACAGCAGAAATTAACACAACATTGTAAACTGTGCTTCAATAAAATACATTTTAAACAAAGAGCTTCACCAATCTACAGTCCTTGTCACATGATGCAGAATGAGCTGCTTCCAAGTAGAGAATAGGACTTTATCAGTTTATCCTTCAGGAATCCTCAGGAAGGTGAGCATAGATTTGTATGTGACTCCCACTCTCTTGAGAGCAAGTCCTTATTGCTCTGGTGCCCTTCAACCAGGTGAGGCGTTTGACAAATGCAGGAACAGTCACATTACCAAATAAGAGAAGACTGGGACCAGTATCTCAATGGCCCAGACCATCCCCACCACCGTCTCCTGGTGGGACGGCTTTGAGTTGTTTCACACAGTTCCTCAGCCGTCCTGGTGGGATTGACCCTTCCTGTCTCACCCGCCTCACTCCCTCATTTCTGCTTCCAGGAATCCTCTCCTGAATAAATGACACGCGCCCAAGCAAGTCCTTGACTCAGGGTGTCTTTTGAGTCATCACCTCCAGACATCTCCCGGAGTGTGGCAATTGTTCAGGGTATCAGCTGAGACTCCTCTGGCTGAAATTGGCAGGAAATCCAACAAAATGTATATTTTGATAGATTGGAATGTATTGGCTCATTTACCTGAAAACTACGGCTAGAGTTGACTTCAGGCACTGTGATGCAGATTAAAAGTACAACATTAAGGTCCGGCACCGCTAGCTTTTTGCTTGGTTCTGCTGTCCTCTGTGTGTTGGCTTTATCCTCAGATAAGCTCTCCTTCCGTGGTCAGAAGGTGGCTATCACAGTTCCAGGCTTTCTTGTATTTAAGCTTCAATTCCAGCTAGATACGGCAAGAATATCTTTCCCACAGATTTCAGAAGTCTCAACGCGCTTCCTTTGCTTTGCCTGGGTCGTAGGTGCATGGGAAACTGACACCCCGACTCTGAATGTGGGTGTGTGATCAAGGGAATGGGGCAGGAGTGCCCTCCCAGGAGGCAGTCACACGTGGCTGTCAGAATAAAGAGACATGGTCACCGGCTGGCAAAGAGCAACCAAAATCCATTGCAGTTCACTCCTCTGGGCTGCCCACCACACACACACACACACACATACACACACATGCACACACACACACACACACACACACACACACACCCTTCCTCCCACACCTCGAAAAGTTGCCCCGTCAACTTAAAATGCATTCACCACTTCTTCACAAGAAGATTCTCTAAATCGAATCCTGCACCAAGCCTAGGATCTCTGGAAGACATGCCATCTTATCAGCTAAGCAGAATATCCTACCTCATAATCTGATGTGCCGTATACTCGGTTGTGTCGGACTCTGCAACCCTTAGAAGAATTGAAAGTCTCAGATGATGGGGAGGGATTTTGTTTTTTTGAGGATTTTTTTCTGATATCACAGTAATCATACTAGGCTTGTTTAGGCTGGCTCTGAGCCTGCAGTTGTCATTCGAGGGTTGGAGGAGGGTCTGAGGTTTCTCTCTTCCATCGTCTCTCTGCTTCCATGAAAAGACCAGGGTGGAAGCTGAGGGCTGGGGCGTCAGGAAATAGGGAGCTGGGACCCGGCACTTGCCCTTCCTGAGCACAAGGTCCCCTCCCTCCCTCACGATTCTTCAGCTTCGTGTGCTTAGTCGTTCAGTCATATCCAACTCTTTGTGACCCCACGGACTGTAGCCCCTCAGGCTCCTCTGTCCATGGGGTTTCCCAGGCAAGAATACTGGAGTGGGTTGCCATTCCCTTCTCCAGGAGATCTTCCCAACCCAGGGATTGAACTCACATCTCCTGCACAGCAGGCAGATTCTTTACCATTTGCGCCACCTGGGAAGCTCAATTTTTCAATAACTATTCCTGTTTTTAAAGAATTTATTTATTTATTTTACTTTTGGCTGTGCTGAGTCTTAGTTGCTGTGCACGGGCTTTCTTAGTTGCCGAGCGGCAGCTGCTCTCTAGTGACCATGCACGGCCTTCTCATCGCAGCGGCTTCTCTTGTTGCAGCTCCCAGGCTCTAAGGCTCAGTGGTTGTGGCACAGGGGCTAGGTTGCTCCACGGCATGTGGGATCTTCCTGGACCAGGGATCAAACCCATGTTCCCTGCATTGGCAGCTGTTCTTAACCACTGGACCACCAGGAAGTCCCATCAACAAATATTTCTTGAGTACCTATTATGTGACAACCATCTGTTCTCAGCCCTTGGATACAGCAGAAAGTTGGGCAGGCAAGATTCCTGCTTACATGGAATATATAGTCAGACTTCATTCAGTTCTAAAAGGCCAAAAACTCAACCCAAATAGGCATACAAGGGGGCGTCCCTGGTAGCTCAGCTGGTAAAGAATCCGCCTGCAATGTGGGGACATGGGTTCAATCCCTGGGTCGGGGAGATCCCCTGGAGAAGGGCTAGGATACCCAATCCACTATTCTTGGTCTTTTCTGGTGGCTTAGATGATAAAGAATCTGCCTGCAATGCGGGAGACCTGGGTTCGACCCCTGGGTTGGGAAGATCCCATGGAGGAGGGCATGGCAACCCACTCTAGTATTTTTGCCTGGAGAATCCTCATGGACAGAGGAGCCTGGTGGGCTACAGTCCATGGGGTGACAAAGAGTAGGACACAGCTGAGCGATTAAACAGCACAGCCCAGGCATATGAGGAAAAGAAAAGTAACTGGTTGGCTAAGATAACTGAAAAGCTCAGGGGTAGCACTGGCCTCAAGTGTGGTGTAAATGCCAGCGTTTCCAGGACCTGGTTTCTCTTCATCACCTGGTCACTGGCCATAGTCTCTTCTATGTTTTGGCCTTATTTTCAGACAGTCCCTTTCTTCCTGATCACAAGATGTCTACAGAAGATCTAGACTGTATATCTTCCAGGCGCTCAGCCCAATAGGATTTCATTTTATTTACTTTGATTGAGTCATATCGGGTCCCCAGCCAGGGAACACAGCCACCCTGATTGGCCAGACTTGAGTCATATGTTCTGTACCTCAAAGGGGCCAAAACCACCAGAAGCCGATGGAATGAGAGTAGATTATGGGACTCCCCAGAGTGGTCCTGGGGCGTGGCTATTGGAGAAGAGTGAATGGAGGCTGAGCAACAGCGCTCGTCCCCGGATCCAGAGGAGTGTGAAGGTCCCGACTCACGTGCACGCCCAGCCCAGGGTCTCCAAGAGTGGACGGGGATCAGTGGTGTGCCGAGAAAGATCTGAGTCAGTGATTCATAAGAGGCCAGGAAGTACATGAAGCTCAACTCCCAAGTCAAGAAGCTGTTGAAAGAAGGTGTGGGCTTTTCAAATTCCAGAGGGCCTGCCTTCTATCCTGAGCGTGTCTGGAGAGTGTTTCACTCATCACCTCCTGAGATCTGGTTCAGGTTAGATGTCCCTAAGGCTCAGTTTTGTGAAGGCTGGGCTCCTCAAAGTTGCTCAGAAGATTGGGGATTGGAGGTGAGGGGGTTGGAAAGGCTGTACTTCCATTTCCCCTGACTTCTCTAACTCGTTGCTAAGAATTACCCAAAGCTAGAGAACAACATAAACCAGTGAATACGACACATCTTTTCGGAAAATACATTTTGCTCAATGGAAAATAATTTAAAGCATTACCTATGTAATAAACAGATATATAAGGGAGGAGAATGCAAATTTTACATTCATTTTTAGATCACCCATAACATGTCATAACATAACATCGGCATCACCAACTCAATGGACATGAGTTTGAGCAAGCTTCAAAAGCTGGTGATGGACAGGGAAGCCAGGCATATTGCAGCCCATGTGGTCGCAAAGAGTCGGACATGACTGAGTGACTGAACTGATAACATGTCAAAGACATTTTCAAGCTTGCTGTGAATACTCGAAGAAAAATAACTTGCATAATGGAGAGAGAAAAAAAAAAATCCTCTTTTTCCCGGACAGAGGTTAGGAAGCGTGATCCTTATCTAAGGAGTTAATCCAGCCTCTCTAAGCAGAAAATTCATCATATTGGCAAGGTCTTTTTAGTAGCCAAGGGAGTGGCCACTGAGCACAGCTGAGTAATGGGCCTGTTTATTATCACCAGCAGACGCCCTAGGAGACAATCTGAAATCCGAAGTGAACAGAACTTCCCTGTGAATAAGGAAGCCTTGCAATTACAAAACCTTGAGGTCAGTATTCATCTCTCTCTTTCTAAAAGACAATTAGGAAAATAAATACACACTGCTGCAACTCACATCGGCAGCAGGGCATAAAGAACAGCCCTGGAGAGTCTGCCAGGACAGCCTCATGGAAGAGTCTGACACAGGGTATTTTGAAACCATGGTACCAAAGGCTATAGCCTGGACAAGTCTGGGGAACTTGGAGTAGTGAAGAGCCAGTGCTCCTCGGATGCTATTTCTAGACTGACTTACTAAGACTTTGGGAAAGTACTGGGGGAGGAGAAAGCTATACCCTGGGGGTGTAATAAGCCCTACTATCAAAAGGGTTTCCCAAATATCAGGGAGAAAGTCAAGGTGGAGCTTGGAGGAAGGAGACCCAGAGGGCTGGGGGCCTGAGGGCAGAAACTGGACGCATTAGAATAGCATCCTCCGTGGGAGGCTGACTACCTTGCAAGCTTGTCCTTAGACCCTGAGCAACGTCCGCACGTGGTCTGCTATTCTCTTCACTGCATGTTGTCATTCCCTTTTGTTTTCTGCAGTTGTTCAATGAAAGTTGATCTCCCCAGATAGCAATGTGTGGAAGTAAAGAGACGCTCCCTGGAGCTGCACAGAGAGGGGTGAGCCTGCCTCACTAGAGTAGAAACAGGAGAAATGAGATCGGTGCCCAGCTCCCGGTTCCCATCGTGGGCATGTTGGCCCTCCTTTCTTCTTTGGGGATGTTGCTTTACTCTAACAGGTGGTCCGTGTGTGGGTTGCAAGGCGTCACCTCCAAGTCGCCAGGAGTCCAGGGGAAGCCCTGGGCCCCAGTGAGGCTCTTGCAGCTGGCCCAGGGTGCAAGCCAGGCCAATCAGGAATCTCCTCCAGTTTTGATCAGCAGAAGCTACAAGAAGCCCTTTCCTCTCAGAGGGAAACGATGGGAAGATGTGTGCCCTGGGATCACAGCAGCTGTGATTCTAACCCTAAGGAGCAAAATAATTTAGGAGAATGAAGCAATGTAGAAAGAGGCAAGAAAGAGAGTGTACCCTCGTTCTGGGCATCCCTGCTCTCTCTACCATTTGCTTATATGAGTCGGTATAGTCTCCTTTTCCTCGGCTGGTGGGTCTTGAATGATTATCACTTGAAAGTAAAGATCTTGTTCAATCAGTGTCCTTTACACGACATGTACTCATGCTTGCGTGCCTGCATGCATACACACACAGGCACACTACAGGCAATGGATTATCTGAGACCAGTAGTGAAGTAACTAGAGCCTAAAGTAGAAAAGATGGCAAGGTAACTTTAAAAGGTCAAATGAACCCCTTGGGAGCAGGTGGGAGACATCCACCTCTCCCAAATATTATGGAGGGAAGAGACTTTTTAAAGATAGAAAAACTGGCAGTTTCCATCTGCAGGCTCCAGAGGCAGAATTAGAATACAAGCTTCGGGATGTCTAGACCAGAACTCTTTCCAGGACACAGTGGACCCACAAGCACAAACGGATTTGGGTGGTGACGAGAGTGTGTGTTTACGGCAATAACTTCTCCGAGACAGTGACAACACTCTTAACATATACTTCAGGTTAACTTTCTACATTGAAGGCATCAGAGTAGAGTTTGAGTTTTATAACATGCAATTATCAGTGCAGTAAGATTTGACATTCCTGAGAACTTGCTAATAAGAATTGCCTTTTACAAATTAAAATCAAGATATCAATCTCTTCGTGAATGTGTCCCAGAACATCGGAGCTCAGATTCTATTACAGAAGAAAGGTCAAGAGGGAGGCTACTGTGGACTGACTTATGCCCGTCCCCAAATGTGTGTGCTGAAACCATAACCCCCAACATGATGGTATGTGGAAATGGGGCTTTGGGGAGTGATGGTGAGGGTTTAGTTGGTAAGTCATGTCTGACTCCTGCAACTTCATGAACTTGAGCCTGTCAGGCTCCTCTGTCCATGGGATTCTTCAGGCAAGAATATGGGAGTGGGTTGCCATTCCCTTCTCCAGGGGATCTTCCTGACCCAGGGACTGAACCTTGTCTCCTGCACTGCAGGTGGATTCTCTACAAACTGAGCCACGAGGGAAGCCCCTTTGGGATGTACCTAGGGTTAAAGGAGGTTATGAGGGTGGAGCCTTCACTATGGGATTAGTGCCCTTGTAAGGGAGAAGGACATGGTAACCCAGTGAAGTATTCTTGCTGCAGAATCCCCACAGACAGATGAGCCTGGCGGGCTATAGTCCATGAGGCCGCAAAGAGTTGGACACAACTAAAGTGACTAAGAACAGGAAGCAAATTTCCCTCTTTCTCTCTCTCTTGCTCCCTCTCTCTGCAGTCTAAGGACAACCCAACAAGGCAGCCATCTGCAAGCTGGAGAGTTCTCATCAGGAACTTGGTTGACTGGCACTTTGATTTGGGACTTCCAGCCCCCAGAACTGCAAGATGTAAATGTCTGCTGTTTGAGCCACCCTGTCTGGGACTCTGTTCGGTGGCGAGGCTGACAAACACAGAGGTCAAGGTCACAGTGGAACTGTATGTCCCAGGTTCCCTAACGTCCAGTCTGTACTCCAGGAGGCTGGGTTTCCACGTTGTCGGGTGACACCCAGGCTACACGCCCCCTCTTCTTCATTTCAGAAAGGAAGCAGATGCAGATGGACTGTCCTTGAGGGTCTGAACGTGGTCACCTGGGAAGGTCTTTGTAGAACTCTGAGACACATCTGTATAGAACTCTGAGTCCTCAGGGCCTTCTTATCAATAATTCTTGACCCAGATAATAACGTGAGAAATTAGATTTATAAAAAAATAAGAAACATTGCTATAGACAAGATCCATTTTCATGGAAAAAGAAAAACCTATAAAATTAGAGACACAACCTCCTGGTTCAGAAAGTTGCTGGTCCCTGGTCTTTTCAGAACCTATCAAAGTACTACCTTAGGTTCCAAAAGGACGTTTTTTATTCTATTATGGAGAAGTGGGAGGTTGATTTAAAAAAATAATCCATTAAGTACTAAGGCATGAACACATCACTTTAGTTAAAAGTCTTCCTTTAGCCAGCTGTCCATCTCGCTCCGGGCGGTGTGTGTGCGTGGATGCCCCTTTCTCCATTCGCCCCCCCTCGCCCCCCGACTGTGTCCACAGAATGGAATGGGGGGAGGGGAGGGAGGCGAGGAGGGAGAGGATGTGTGTATAAATACTGCTTATTTGCGTTGTTGTATGACAGAAACCAACAAAACATTGTAAAACTTTAAAAGATATATATTTAAATTTAAAAAGTAGAAAAAAAAAAAACAACTTCCTTTAAGATGTGAAATGATTAGAATGGTATGGATAGCTGGTCCTTGCAAGCTTATAGCTCGAGTCACTCTCCGACCTTGAGTGCTCATTTGGAAGTGCAAAAATTATTTCTGAGAATTGGTTGTAAACACAAGCCACGGAGGGGTAACCAACCGTGAAAGCAATTCATTAAGAGACTTCCCATTTAGTTGCACATTTCCTACGGGAAAACACGTTTGGAAAATTGCTCACATTATGAACTCAGAGGCACCATTAGTTAAATCTTAATTTAAGAAAACTGCAACCACAGAGAGTTACCCTAAGATGCTGGCATCACGCCACGCCCCACCCCACCCCAACACTTGAGAGCTAGTTTTCTAAGAGTCCAGGGCACATTTTAATTTGGAGAGACGCTAACGGCAAACATAAGGTGGGAAGACAGAAACTGCTAGTAAATACATGAATGCCATTATAATCACATTTTGTAGGATTTCCGTGGTGGCCCAGTGGTTAAGAATCTGCCTGCCAGTGCAGGGGACGCAGGTTCCCTCCCTGGTCAAGGAAGATCTCATGTGCCGCAGGGCAGCCAAGTCTGTACGCCCAGCTACTGACACCCAAGCACCTAGAGCCCATGCCCTGCAACAGGAGAAGTGACTGTGATGACAACCCACACACCGCAACTAGAGAAGGCCCTGGGCAGCAACAAAGACCCAGCACAGACAAAAACATATGCATAAATTAAAAATTTGTTTTAATTTATATTCGCAAAAAGCCAAGCAACATTAGAAGTAAATTAATTACCAGTGATGATGGTGGTATTTTTTACTGTGGCTAAAAACCCGTCACGTGAGATCTACCCTCTGAATAAATTTTTAAGTGTACGGTATTGTTAACTATGGCACCATGGTGGTAGAGCAGAGCTCTAAACACTTTGTCTCGAGAATCTGCAACTCTGTACCCACTGAACAGCAACTTCCCATTTCCCCAGTCCCTGGAAACCACCATTCCACTTTCTGTCTCTCTGAATTTGACTACTTCAGGAACTTCATGTAAGTGGAATCACACAGTATTTATTCTTATGTAACTGGCTTATTTCACTTAGCATAATTATTTATTATGGTTTTACATGGTTCAATAATATTCATGTATGTTGAACCATGTATCAGAATTTTCTTCCTTTTTGAAGATGAATACTATTCCAAAGTGTGTATATATCAGAATTTTTTTAATCCAATCAGCTCCTGATGTTTCTGCCTCTTGGCTGTTGTGACTAATACTACAATACCCATGGGAATGAAACAGTCTTTCCCAGATCCTGATTTCAGTTCTTTTGGAGAAATACCCTGAAGCGGGGTTGCTGGATCCTAGGGTAGTTTTGGACTTCTCCGGTGGCTCATCGGTAAAGAATCCACCTGCAATGCAGGAGACGGAGGTTCGATCCTTGGATGGGAAGATTCCTTGGAGGAAGGCATGGCTACCCACTCCAGTATTCCTGTCTGGAGAATCCCATGGATAAAGGAGCCGGGTGGGCTACAGTCCATGGGGTTGCAAACAGCTGGACACGCCTGAAGCAACTTAGCAGGCAGGCAGGCATGGTAGTTTTCTTTGTAATTTACTTATGACATTGTATACATACGAAATCTTCAGTAATGGTTTCCTACTATTAAGTTTCATTCATCGCTCTCTAGCTCTTTCACAATATCCTTTTTTCCGGTTTTAGGGAAATACTTGTTTTTCTTTATGACAGATAATGAGTATGCAAAATTTTTTCTTTGTTTTTTGTAACTAATGTTATGATATGGGATTTTTCATTCTTGCTGTGGCAATGTGGTGAAAATGATTCTTTCTCCCCAAACATAAATGAGGAAACTTGTGGCCCTGGCAGAAGAAGGCAGCCCTCTTGTGATCCTGAGAGAAGCCAACCAGAAAATGAAGCCAACACACAGAAAGGGTTGAGCCAAAGAGATTACAGAGACACTGAGTCGGCACCCTGACCAAACCATGCCTGAAGCAAGCTTGATATTTTTGTGTCATTGTTGTTTAGTCACTAAGTTGTATCCTCTGGACTTTTCAATTATGTAAGTTGACAAATCTCTAATATTACTTAAAGGTTTTTGAATTGACTCTTCTGTTACTTGAGTTGTATGCCCTGTGCCTCCGTTTCCCCATATACAGTATGGGCATAACTCACTGATCTGTGGGGAGCAAAGGGAATAATTCATGCAGTTTTTTGATCAGTGCCTGGCACAAAGAAACAAGCTTAATAAAGTAACATGTATGTAAACACAAAGCTAGAACTGAAGTGATAGATATAGTTCCTATGCAACTATAAATTAAAGACAAGCTCATAAATTAAATTTGAATCAAGCAGAGAAATTGAAATTGTGTGACAGTATTTAATTACAATGTGGCCATTCAGACGATCTAAAATATGCTAATATTGTCTTAAAATGTCATAGAAATTAAAACAGAAAACACAAAATCTTCATCAAGAACTCATGTGTCTCCTAGAACACACACATGACCCTAACAGAAACCAAAATGTCAATTCAATACACATCAAGGGCATTCCTACTGAATGAAGGAGCATAACAAATGTGATTCGAAATTGGTTCTAGGGAAATTAAACCAGTTGGATTTTTAAATTTCTATCCAGAAATTACCCATATCAAAATTCAGTACAGAAAAAGTCTCAAAAAAGTGAACTTCAAGAAATCGACTGAGAGAATATTCAATTTCAGGGTACATCAGAAAAAGAAAAAGAGTTGTGAAAATCCTTAAATAGAATTCATTATACTAATCAATTTAATAGCCATTTTCCTTTGTAAGATAGAAAATAAAATTGGCATTTTAGATTTTTTTCACATAGTTTCATAATAAGCCATTACATTCAGAGGACTACCTGGCCAACGCAGTTCAGCCAGAGGCAGCTTAAATTCAATGATGGTTGAATTGAATTCAGTGATAGTCCACGGTTCTACAGCCAGGAGTTATTCACGCTGAGTAAATAATGCTGTTTTATTTAATCACCTGTGTGCTATATACTGAGGCTCGAGCAGCTGGTAAATTCTGTAACCTATGATATTTTTTATCCTTGTCTACAAAGCTGCATTCCGCTGTGTTTTTTTCCCCCCAACTATAGTTGTACTTGTTAAGAGAAGTCTCCTGGTGAAAACACCCAGTTTAAAACAATTGTCATATAGATTAGGTTGACATTTGATGGAAGACCAACCTCACCCATCTGGAGAAGGAAATGGCAACCCACTCCAGTACTCTTGCCTGGAAAATCCCAGAGACTGAGGAGCCTGGTGGGCTACTGTCTATGGGGTCGCACAGAGTCAAACATGAATGAAGTGACTTAGCAGCAGCAGAAACCTCACCCGTCACTCATTTATCCACATTGTAAGGGAGAAGGAGAGATGTGATCATTTAGGAGCATTGAGGTGTGACCTGGGGTACAAGTAGGATGATGTTATACAGACGTCATTGTTTAGTCGCTAAGTCATGTCTGACTCGTTTGTGAACCCATGGGCTATACAGGCTCCTCCGTCCATGGGATTCTCCAGGCAAGGATACTGGAGTGGGTTGCCATTTCCTTCTCCAGGGGAGCTTCCCAACCTAGAGATAAAACTCATGTCTCCTGCATTGACAAGCAGGTTCTTCACTGCTGAGCCATCAGGGAACCCCATCATATAGGTGGCACAGTGGTCAAGAATTTGCTTGTTGATGCCGAGATGCAAGAGACTTGGGTTCAATCCCTGGGTCAAGAAGACCCCTTGGAGGTGGAAATGGCAACCCAAACAAATCCAGTATTCTTGCCTGGAAAATTCCATGGACAGAGAAGCCTGGTGGGCTAAGTCCAGGGAGCTGCAGAGAGTCAGACGTGACTGAGCGACTGAGAAAGCACACATACAAGTAAAAGACACTGTTCTGGCAGCAGGTCCTGCCTTGAGCCAAGGCCGCATGACCAGGAAGATTCAAACCTGCACAGGTGATGGACTGGTAGAGCCCTTGGAAACCTTTTTCAGCGGGTGCTGAGACTGAGCAAAAAGCACAGAGACTTAGGAAGAGAGATGACCCGGCACTAGTCAAATCTGGGCCTCTCGGAGCGTCTGTGATTCCCCTCTGGAGAAAGAAGAAATGTTTAGAGGATCCTTCTTCCTGGGTTTTTCTTACAGTGCAACCCCCAGGAATAGATTCCGTCAAGATGCACCAGGACCGTGTCTGAATTCTCTGCCTGGCTCAGGCAGTAAAGAATCTGCCTGCAGTGCAGGAGACTTGGGTTCAATCCCTGGGTCAGGAAGACCCCCTGGAGAAGGGAATGGCAACCCACTCCAGTATTGTTGCCTGGAGAATTCCCATGGACAGAGGAGCCTGGCGGGCTATGGTCCATGGGGTCGCAAAGAGCTGGATACAACTGGACAACAAATACACACAGCTGCGCTACCCCAGTTTTCCGTTGCCGTATCAGTAAACTATCCAAAATGTGGTGGCTCGAGTTAATTACTGAATCAGCTAATGGTTGCTCACAATTCTGTGAGTTAGGAATGTGCGCAGGACTCAGTTGGGCAATTCTTTTACATTCTTGTGCTGCTGCCTTGGGTCACGAGATGCTGTTCAGCTGGGGGCTGGTCTGGGTCTGGAAGGCCTGAGAAGGCATCACACATATGCCTGGTGTCTTGCTAGAAATGTCCGAAAGCCTGGGCTCAGCCGGATCCCTCTGCCTTCCAGGGAGCCCCCGGGCCTTTCCTTGGGGTACTTCCCACAGAATGGGGGGACTTCTCACCTGGAAGCTCTGCTCCCGCGGAGACCAAGTGGACGCTGCCCCCGTTCAAAGCCCAGACCTGGGGGCTGCGGAGGACTCACCCCTACCATCCTCGGCTGTGGGGGCAGCCACAGGCCAGCCCAGATTGGAGGAGCGGGGAGAACTGGATGCTGTGCCTCAATAGAAGTCCCGAAGAAATGGCAGCTGTCACAACACTCTCCCTCGATTCACAAGCACAGACCGGGAGACTGGATAAAGACTCAGCACAAGCAAATCCAAGCTCAGGGTTACCAGGGATGGGGTGAAAATTGAGCTCAATCTTTCCCTGAGAAGCCAGGGTGGCTGACCTCAGCCAGGTCTGTGGCTCTCGGTCACATACTCCGAATGATCCGAGCAACAGTGAGGCGCCACCCCCCACCAGTCAGAATGGCCATCATTAAAGAAGTCTACAGAGAGCAAATGCTGAGCAGAGTGTGGGGAAAGCGGACCCCCCTGCACTACGGGTGGGGAGGTAAACTGGTGCAGCCACTGTGGAGAGCAGTATGGCCGGTCCTTAAAGAAACGAAAACTAGAATTATCATACGACCCAGCGATCCTATTCCCGGGCATGTATCAGGAGAAAACTCTTAATTCAAAACGCCACGTGCACCCCAGTGTTCACTGCAGCACTATTTACAAAAGCCAGGAGGTGGGAGCAACCCGAGTGTCCATCAGCAGAGGCGTGGGTAAAGACGCGGCGTGGATATGCACTCGTGCACACACATGTGTACAAAGGAACATGACTCCGTCTTTAAAAAGAATGAACTATGCCATTTGCAGCAGCATGGATGGACCCAGAGATTATCATACAAAGTGAAATAAGTCAGACAAAGGCAAATATCATATCATATCCCTCACATGTGGAATTTAAAAAATGATACAAATAAACTTATTTGCAAAATAGAATAGACTCACATAGAAAACAAACTTGTGATTGCCAAAGAGGAAAGGTTGGGCGGTGGATAAATTGGGAATTTGGGGTTAACAGTATATACACTACTATACATAAAATAGGTAAACAATAAAGACCTACTGTGTAGCACTGGGAACTATACTTCATATCTTTAATAACCTATAACAGGAAAGAATCTGAGGAAGAATCTGTTATCTATCTATCTCTGAATCACTTTGACGGACACCTGAATCCCTGTAACCCAACTCCACATCAGTCAAGAATTAAAAGTAAATGACCAGGCAGATTCCTATCCTTGTGCTGCGTCTGCCATTTCTCACTGCTCATTCAAATTCTGAGTTAAATCATGACTCACTCCTGGGATCTTTCATCCCTTAGAGGCTTAACCAGTGGAGCAGGTCTCTAGTGTCTTCTAAAAATCTTGCCCAATATTCAAAAAAGATGTAATGAGGTCTCATCAGAAAGGCAGATTTTTTGACCACAAAAAAAATAAAAGTAGAAGGAACTTCATGTTTGACAAATATATAAATACTGGGTCAGATTCTGCAGAGCGCTTCAAAGAAAGAATGTCACGTCTAAATCACAGTCTCAACATGAAAGTTCGCAAGACAGCATGATAATGCTCCCTTGGCAATCCCATCTTCCTGACGGATACTCGAACAAAGCCAGAGAACTAGAACAAACTCAAGCAAAGCCAGAGTCTTTTTTTTCAAAACAGGTTGTAAACAGTGGGCCCTACCGCCACGCTAATTTGAAGATTATTTTATTACTGTGTACTTTTCAAGGCTAAATTGGAAACATCTGTCTTCCTGAGAATTAACTGGAAAAAGATTACCACTGAGGATGAGATGGCAAAGTCCGTTCAAACTGCCTCATGCTGAAGCTGAAAGCATCTCTTGGGTGCAGAAAGCACCTCCTTTCTTGCACCCCATCATTTCGTAGACTGTCATTAAGAACATATTGAGGCACTTCCCTGGTGGCTAAGACACCATGCTCCCAGTGCAGGGGGCCCAGGTTCAATCCCCGGTCAGGGAACTAAATCCCACATACTGCAACCAAGACCCAGCACAGCCAGAAATAAAACAAATATTTTTTTTAAGAACATATTGAATGCTGCAAGTACATAATGCTCTCAGGATCCTATTTATGATACAATTTACACACTAGTAAAGTAATGCTCAAAATTCTCCAAGCCAGGCTTCAGCAATACGTGAACCGTGAACTTCCAGTTGTTCAAGCTGGTTTTAGAAAAGGCAGAGGAACCAGAGACCAAATTGCCAACATCCGCTGGATCATCAAAAAAGCAAGAGAGTTCCAGAAAAACATTTCTGCTTTATTGACTATGCCAAAGCCTTTGACTGTGTGGATCACAATAAACTGTGGAAAGTTCTTCAAGAGATGGGAATACCAGACCACCTGACCTGCCTCTTGAGAAATTTGTATGCAGATCAGGAAGCAACAGTTAGAATTGGACATGGAACAACAGACTGGTTCCAAATAGGAAAAGGAGTACGTCAAGGCTGTATATTGTCACCCTGCTTATTTAACTTCTATGCAGAGTACATCATGAGAAATGCTGGGCTGGAAGAAGCAGAAGCTCGAATCAAGATTGCTGGGAGAAATATCAATAACCTCAGATATGCAGATGACACCACCCTTATAGCAGAAAGTGAAAAGGAACTAAATAGCCTCTTGATGAAGGTGAAAGAGGAGAGTGAAAAAGTGGGCTTAAAACTCAACATTCAGAAAATGAAGATCATGGTATCCAATCCCATCACTTCATGGGAAATAGATGGGGAAACAGTGGAAACAGTGTCAGACTTTATTTTTTTGGGCTCCAAAATCACTGCAGATGGTGGCTGCAGCCATGAAATTAAAAGACGCTTACTCCTTGGAAGAAAAGTTATGACCAACCTAGATAGCATATTCAAAAGCAGAGATATTACTTTGCCAACAAAGATCCGTCTAGTCAAGGCTATGGTTTTTCCAGTGGTCATGTATGGATGTGAGAGTTGGACTGTGAAGAAAGCTGAGTGCCGAAAAATTGATGCTTTTGAACTGTGGTGTTGGAGAAGACTCTTGAGAGTCCCTTGGCCTGCAAGGAGACCCAACCAGTCCATTCTGAAGGAGATCAGCCCTGGGATTTCTTTGGAAGGAATGATGCTAAAGCTGAAACTCCAGTACTTTGGCCACCTCATGCGAAGAGTTGACTCATTGGAAAAGACTGTGATGCTGGGAGGGATTGGGGGCAGGAGGAGAAGGGGACGACAGAGGATGAGATGGCTGGATGGCATTACTGACTCGATGGACGTGAGTCTGAGTGAACTCCGGGAGTTGGTGATGGACGGGGAGGCCTGGCGTGCTGCGGTTCATGGGGTCGCAAAGAGTCGGACACGACTGAGCGACTGAACTGAACTGAACTGAAGTTAATTCTTTAAGTTTTGTTTTTCTTTTTCCAGTTGCCTGTTCTGGGTCTTCGCTGCCGCATGGGCTTTTCTCTAAGTTATGGCGAGAGGGGGCTCCTCTCTAGTTACCTTTCCCGAGCTGCTCACGTGGGAGCTTCTCGTATTGTGGAGCATGGGCTCAATAGTTGTGGAGCACAGGCTCAATATCTGTGGTACCCGGGCTTAACTGCCCTGCGACGTGAGAGATCTCCCTGGATCAGGAACGAACCCATGTCTCCTGCTCTACCAGGTGGATGCTTTACCACTGAGCCACCAGGGAAGCCCTCCTGAAGTTTCCCCCCACCACCCAAAGCATCCGAAGCCAGACAACCACAGTCATTACTGACTTGCCAACTCAAGGTAATCATGTTCTATTCCCTCCATCTCGAGATGCTTTGATTCTGATCTGCCTTCTCAGGGCCTGGCATCACAGGAAGATGTCTTCCCCAGGAGGATCCCCTTCTCCAGTAGCTGTTTGCCATGTGCAAGGCATCACTGATTTTATTTTTGTTTTTTGATGAAGTTTTCGGAAGGTCAGTTTTAGGAATGCAGGAAAAGAAGCCCACGAAAGTGAAAGCTGTTTCTGCCTGTTGTCTTGGCAAACAAGACATAAGACGAGAATCTGGGTGTTGGGAATGAGCATTTGGCATAATCCAGACCTCCACGGTCTCATCCAGAAAACACAGCTGCACAAGGATGATGTGAAGGCAAGACCTACTGGAAACGTCCCTGAAGTGTTAACATGAGCCACAGACATTATGGAACAGGAGCGTTCATCCTCTACTGACCCGACACCCAAGAGTCTACCAGAGTGGGGCCGAGCTACACAACAGAGTAATGTTTGCATCCTAAGGTCCTGTTTCCTCTGTTATGCATTATACATATTGTCACATCAGTCAGGTAACTTAAAAAGTGAAAAACAGGATTTCCCTGCTGACGCAGTGAATAAGAATCCACCTGCCAATACAGGGAACATGGGTTTCATCCCTGGTTGGGGAAGAGCCCACTTGCCGAGGTTCAACGAAGCCCGTGCACCATAACTACTAAGGCCGCTCTGTAGAGCTCGCCAGCAGCAGCTACTAAGGCCCATGTGCCTAGAGCCAGAGCTCCACCACCACATAAACCACTGCAGTGAGAAGCCTGAGCGCCGCAGAGAGAAAGCCTGTGCAAAGCAATGCAGACTCAGTGCAGCCAGAAATAAAATAAATAAATTTAATTTAAAACACCCACGAAAAATTTTTATTTAATTAATTTACTTTAATTGGAGGCTAATTACAATGTTGTGGTGGGTTTTGCCGTACACTGACATGAGTCAGCCATGGGTGTACATGTGTTCCCCATCCTGAACCCCCTCCGATCTCCCTCCCCATCCCATCCCTCTGGGTCATCCCAGTGCACCGGCCTTGAGCACCCTGTCTCATGCATCGAACCTGGACTGGGGATCTATTTCACATGTGATAATATACATGTTTCAATGCTATTCTCTCAAATCATCCCACCCTCACCTTCTCCCAGAGTCCAAAAGTCTGTTCTATACATCTGTGTCTCTTTTGCTGTCTCACATATAGGGTCATCATTACCATCTTTCTAAATTCCATATACATGTGCTAATATACTGTATTTTTTTTTCTTTCTGACTTACTTCACTCTGTATAATAGGCTCCAGTTTCATCCACCTCATTAGAACTGATTCAAATGCATTCTTTTTAATGGCTGAGTAATACTCCATTGTGTATATGTACCACAGCTTTCTTATCCATTTGTCTGCCGATGGACATCTAGGTTGGTTGCTTCCATGTCCTGGCTATTATAAACAGTGCTGCGATGAACACTGGGGTACACGTGTCTCTTTCCCTTCTGGTTTCCTCAGTGTGTATGCCCAGCAGTGGGATTGCTGTGTCACATGGCAGTTCCATTTTCAGTTTTTTAAGGAATCTCCACACTGTTCTCCATAGTGGCTGTACTAGTTTGCATTTCCACCAACAGTGTAAGAGGGGCCCCTTTTCTCCACACCCTCTCCAGCATTTATTATTTGTAGACTTCTCGATAGCAGCCATTCTGACCGGCGACACACGTGAAAATTAAAAGGCCTCCCACTGACGGACCCTCTCTTCCCAAAACATGGAAGTAGGTAAGGTCACCTTCCACATTCACCGTCTTAGCCAGGGGTCCCCAACTTCCAGGATCTAATGCCTGATGATCTGAGGGGAGCTGATGTAATAATAATAATAGAAAGAAAGAGCACAATACATGTAATGCTCTTGAATCATCCCCAAAGCACGCCCCTACCCCCAGTTGGTGGAAAAATTGTCTTCCACGAAACCAGTCCCTGGCGCCAAAGACTGCAGACCACTGATCTTAGCAACACAAGTTCAAATCAGAAAGGGTGGTCCCAAGTGTTTCTGCTCATGTCTGTAGCCACACTGCCCTTCACACACACACACACATGCACACACACACACACACACAAACATGCACGCGCACACACACACACGCGCACGCGAGTCTCTCCTTCTCCCTCTCTGCGTCCCTCCCCCTTCAGCACCACCCCGCAGGGGTCAGTCACAGTAAACCTCTTCTCACTTTTCTTCAATGTATCACACTCTCTTCAGCATCCATGCATCTCCCACCACCTTTGTCACCAGGAAGCCTCCTTTGCATCCCGCGCCAGAGCCAGGAACAAGCCCTGCCATTGAGTCTGCCTCTGCATGGCCACTGACTATTTTTGTGTGTCCTCTAAACTCTGAGGTGCATGAAAGCAAGGAACCCGTCTTCCAGGCATGCACCTAATAACTGCTGCGCACTCTCTGTGCCAGATCCAACTCTGAGTAAGACATCACCCGGCTCCCTGCCCGGAATACTATAGGTACTTTCCAAAAATTGGTTGTCAAGATGGATTATGGATGGATGGATGGATGGATACACAAATGAATAGATATGATCATTTTTTGAATGACCATATATTTGGTCATGAATGACCATATATTCCATATAACTAGGAATATATCCATTCGGGATAGTTCATTTGCAACCAAAATAAATCCTACATGGGGCTGGGGGAGGATGAATTGGGAGACTGGGATTGACATATATACACTACTATGTATAAAAGGCTTCCCTGGTGGCTCAGACAATAAAGAACCCACCTGCAATGAGGAAGACCTGGATTTGATCCCTGGGTTGGGAAGACCCCCTGGAGGAGGGCATGGCAACCCACTCCAGTATTCTTGCCTGGAGAATTCCATGAACAGAGGAGCCTGGCGGGCTACTGTCCATGGGGCCCCAAAGAATCAGACACAACTGAGTGACTAAGCACACACAGTGTATAAAATAGATCGCTGATGAGAAGCTCCTGAGTAGCACAGGGAACGGTACCCAGTACTCTTTGGTGACCTAAATGGTAAGGAAATCCAAAGAAGAGGGGATATACGCATACGTCCCACCCCGGTATTCTTGCTTGGGAAATTCCACGGACAGGGGAACCTGGCGGGCTACAATCCATGGGGTCACAGAGTCGAACACGAATGAGTGACTGAACAGCAACATGTGTACACACAGCCGACTCGCTTTGCTGAACAGCAGAAACTAACACAACCTGGTAAAGCGGCTGTAGTCCAATAAGTGGTTTTTTTTTTTTTTAATTTTATTTTTAAACTTTACAATATTGTATTAGTTTTGCCAAATATCGAAATGAATCCGCCACAGGTATACCTGTGTTCCCCATTCTGAACCCTCCTCCCTCCTCCCTCCCCATACCCTCCCTCTGCGTCGTCACAGTGCACCAGCCCCAAGCATCCAGTATCGTGCATCGAACCTGGACAGGCAACTCGTTTCATACATGATATTATACATGTTTCAATGCCATTCTCCCAAATCTCCCCACCCTCTCCCTCTCCCACAGAGTCCATAAGACTGATCTATACATCAGTGTCTCTTTTGCTGTCTCGTACACAGGGTTATTGTTACCATCTTTCTAAATTCCATATGTATGCGTTAGTATACTGTATTGGTGTTTTTCTTTCTGGCTTACTTCACTCTGTATAATAGGCTCCAGTTTCATCCACCTCATTAGAACTGATTCAAATGTATTCTTTTTAATGGCTGAGTAATACTCCATTGTGTATATGTACCACAGCTTTCTTATCCATTCATCTGCTGATGGGCATCTAGGTTGCTTCCATGTCCTGGCTATTATAAACAGTGCTGCGATGAACATTGGGGTACACGTGTCTCTTTCCCTTCTGGTTTCCTCAGTGTGTATGCCCAGCAGTGGGATTTCTGGATCAGAAGGCAGTTCTATTTCCAGTTTTTTAAGGAATCTCCACACTGTTCTCCATAGTGGCTGTACTAGTTTGCATTCCCACCAACAGTGTAAGAGGGTTCCCTTTTCTCCACACCCTCTCCAGCATTTATTGCTTGTAGACTTTTGGATCGCAGCCATTCTGACTGGTGTGAAATGGTACCTCATAGTGGTTTTGATTTGCATTTCTCTGATAATGAGTGATGTTGAGCATCTTTTCATGTGTTTGTTAGCCATCTGTATGTCTTCTTTGGAGAAATGTCTATTTAGTTCTTTGGCCCATTTTTTGATTGGGTCATTTATTTTTCTGGAATTGAGATGTAGGAGTTGCTTGTATATTTTTGAGATTAGTTGTTTGTCAGTTGCTTCCTTTGCTATTATTTTCTTCCATTCTGAAGGCTGCCTTTTCACCTTGCTAATAGTTTCCTTTGTTGTGCAGAAGCTTTTAAGTTTAATTAGATCCCATTTATTTTTGCTTTTATTTCCATTACTCTGGGAGGTGGGTCATAGAGGATCCTGCTGTGATGTATGTTGGAGAGTGTTTTGCCTACGTTCTCCTCTAGGAGTTTTATAGTTTCTGGTCTTATGTTGAGATCTTTAATCCATTTTGAGTTTATTTTTGTGTATGGTGTTAGAAAGTGGTCTAGTTTCATTCTTTTACAAGTGGTTGACCAGTTTTCCCAGCACCACTTGTTAAAGAGATTGTCTTTAATCCATTGTATATTCTTGCCTCCTTTGTCAAAGATAAGGTGTCCATAGGTGTGTGGATTTATCTCTGGGCTTTCTATTTTGTTCCATTGATCAATATTTCTCTCTTTGTGCCAGTACCATACTGTCTTGATAACTGTGGCTTTGTAATAGAACCTGAAGTCAGGTAGGTTGATTCCTCCAGTTCCATTCTTCTTTCTCAAGATAGCTTTGGCTATTCGAGGTTTTTTGTATTTCCATACAAATTGTGAAATTATTTGTTCTAGCTCTGTGAAGAATACCATTGGTAGCTTGATAAGGATTGCATTGAATGTATAAATTGCTTTGGGTAGTATACTCATTTTCACTATATTGATTCTTCCAATCCATGAACATGGTATATTTCTCCATCTATTAGTGTCCTCTTTGACTTCTTTCACCAGTGTTTTACAGTTTTCTATACATAGGTCTTTAGTTTCTTTAGGTAAATATATTCCTAAGTATTTTATTCTTTCCATTGCAATGGTGAATGGAATTGTTTCCTTAATTTCTCTTTCTGTTTTCTCAGTATTAGTGTATAGGAATGCAAGGGATTTCTGTGTTTTGATTCCAATAAATGTTTTAAAAAATAAAACAAAATAAATCCTAAACAGTTGCTTAAATCAATAGGGACCTTACTTGACTCACATGACAACATATAATTTCAACTTCAGCTAATTTTCAAAATGAGCAAGAAATCAGTGAAGAACAAGCCCAGTGGCACGGCCGGCTGTGAGAATATTACGGTTAGGAAAGGCTCTCATAAGCAGTGGTGTGACAGGTGAGAGACGCCCCTCTGTCCCCTCTCACCCCAGGCCCTGGGCTGGGGGCCCCGTGGGGCAGACAGCCGCCAGCCCACCTCCCCCAGCCCTCCTCCCCAGCCTCGGAGGCGTCCCTCCCTGCCCGCCGCCCCAGTCTCCCAGCAAGCTGGCCAGCAGTCACCATCTCAGCCACTCATGGGCCGGTCAGACATACCTGCAACCCCTCAATGTCTGCTTTCTACATCTCAAAGCTATCCAAGTCATAAATACATTCTCCTACAAAATCAACAACTCAAAGACTTGTGGAGTAGAAATGAAAAGTCTCCCTACACCAGCACCCCTCATCACCTGCCCCCAGTCGCATGTCCCTTCACAGATGCCACCTCTGAGACGGGTCTGGGTGTTCCTTCCAGTCTGTTCTCATCCATGCATTTACTCATGCACAACACACCTATGCAGACCACACATAAACACACACTTCACACATACCACACATACTATACACAACACAACACATACGCTACCCACACACACACACACACATCCACGGTTTGTGTATTTCATAAATGGAGTACACGGCCACCATTCATCTCATCTTACAGTATGTCTCCGTGTTCCTTGGAAGGATGTCCCGTAATTTGGTTAATCAATCCTCCATGGAATGCAGGTTGAATAGCAAGTGATGTTGAGCACAGACTCATGCCAGACCACCTGGAGTCAGATCACACCACAATTCTGCCTCCTGGTAGCTGTGGGGCTTCCCCACTGTGTGTGTCTCTGGTCCTTCATCCATATAATGGGGGTAATAAGAGCACTTAGTGGGGTGTCATGGAGGTTTATGTAAAGTGCTTAGAAAACCACCAGCCCAAACTGAGCCTTATCTGAGTATTAGCTGTTATCCACAGTAACTACAATATTTCCAATTTTGCAATGATAATATTTTAGCAAATGACTTGTATTTTAATTAATGTGTTTATTGATATTGTTAACTATGCTGTATGGCATGTGGAATCTTAGTTCCCTGACCAGGAATCAAACCCGTGCTCTCTGCAATGGAAGCACAGAATCTTAACTGCCAGTTAAGTCCTGCAGACAACTTGTAGATCATCCTGTATATTTCTAGGGGACAGATTTCTCTTCTAGAAGAGCAATTGCTATATTTAAAAACAGACACATAATAATTGTGTTTGACTCTACTAAATTGTGTCTCCAAAAGGGAGAAAATATATGCAAGAGTGGGTATTTATTTGCACCTGCACAGGGCTTCCCAGGCAGTGCTAGTGGTAAAGAACCTGCCTGCCAATGCAGGAGACGTAAGAGATTGGGGTTCAATCCCTAGGTCAAGAAGATCCCCTGGAGGAGGGCATGACAACCCACTCCAGTATTCTTGCCTGGAGAATCCCATGGACGGAGGAGCCTGGAGGGCTACTATCCACAGGGTCGCAAAGAGTCGGATATGACTGAAGCTGCTTAGCACGCACGTACCAATATTGCATGTTATTTCTGAGACTTTGGCAACCCATGGGTTGAAGTGGAGTTTTGATGTTTTATTTGCATCTTGCTAGAAGGCAATGGCACCCCACTCCAGTACTCTTGCCTGGAAAATCCCATGGATGGAGGAGCCTGGTGGGCTGCAGTGCATGGGGCCGCTAAGAGTCAGACACGACTGAGCGACTTCACTTTCACTTTTCACTTTCATGTATTGGAGGAGGAAATGGCAACCCACTCCAGTGTTCTTGCCTGGAGAATCCCAGGGATGGTGGGGCCTGGTGGGCTGCCGTCTCTAGGGTCGCACAGAGTCGGACACGACTGAAGCGACTTAGCAGCAGCAGCAGTTACCATTAACGGCAAGAATTCCTTCACAGATTTGTCTCACCCCATCCCCTGTTTCTTCTTCCATGAATCCACCAGCCATGGTTTTTGCCTGTTTTCCAGTGGGTTATTTTTCTTTTTCTTATTGATTTGTATTTGCTTTCTATTGGGTTGACCAAAAAGTTCATTTGAGTCTTTCCATACCATCTTATAAACCCCAAATGAACTTTTTGTCCAACATAATTTATATAATGGCTATTAATCATCTGTAGATTACATGTTACAAAGATTTTTCTATTTTTAGTTGGTTTTGTTATTAGTCTGTCATATAAAATATCACATTTTTAGCAGTCATTTTTAGACAGTCTTTTTCTTTGGCATTTTGTGTCTTGGTTAGAAAGATTTTTCCCATCCCAACATCATGGAAAATAGTCCTTGTTGTCTGAGGATTATTGGTACCAAGGAAATAATGGGGAAAAAAAGGTTTGGGTTGAAATTTTATCTGGAAAATGAAATTAAATAAATGTTTTTAATATTACACCAGTGACATTTCTATTATAATTTCAACTTCAGCTAGATTTCAAAATAAGCAAGAAATAAATCAGGATTTTATAGAGGCTAATAATTTTTCAGATAAAAATGTCTGATTGTCAAAACTGCAGTGAGACATCACCTCACACCGGTCAGAATGGCCATCATTAAAAAGTCTACAAACAATAAATGTTGGAGAGAGTGTGGAGAAAAGGGAACCCTCTTTCACCATTGGTGGGAATGTAAATTGATACAGCCACTATGGAAGACAGTATGGAGATTCCTTAAAAAGCTAGGAATAAAACCATCATATGACTCAGAAGAAATGGAGTAGCCAACTCTGATGCTGGGAGGGATTGGGGGCAGGAGAAGGGGATGACAGAGGATGAGCTGGCTGGATGGCATCACTGACTCGATGGACATGAGTCTGAGTGAACTCTGGGAGTTGGTGATGGACAGGGAGGCCTGGCGTGCTGTGATTCATGGGGTCGCGAAGAGTCGGACACGACTGAGCGACTGAACTGAACTGAACTGATGACCCAGCAATCCCACTCCTAGGCATATACCCTGAGGAAACCAAAATTGAAAAAGACACATGTATCCCATTGTTCATTACAGCACTATTTACAGTAGCTAGGACACAAAAGCAACCTAGATGTCCATCTACAGATGAATGGATAAAGAAGTTGTGGTACACATACACATGGAATATTACTCAGCCATAAAAAGGAATATGTTTGAGTCAGTCTAATGAGGTGGATGAACCTAGAAGCTATTATACAGAGTGAAGTCAGAAAG